>NC_061508.1:2995607-3048911 GCF_022539505.1 Lolium rigidum | reverse complement strand
GCTGCGGAAATGCATTGCTACAACAGAAGACTCCGAAATATGTTACTCTACTGAATAAAATGCTTATTTATATGTATCTCTAAGTTTGCCAACAGTGAATGTGACTCGCAATTCCACGTTAATATTAAAGTGTTTTACAGAATCTCAATTAAATTATAAACTAACATCTCGCAGAATTAATAGAGAGAAGCTGTCACGTTAGATAACCAAGACAATGCAAACACATTAGCTCACTTTTTAAATAACCGGGTATGAAACCAACAACTTATCGACTTAATCCCTCTCCAAAGTGATTCTTCCACTACTCCATATCCATCATGGCACTAAGTACATACCTGCAATTTGACGAAGCACATGTGAAACTTGTATTAGGAAAATAATCTAGCCCACACTATAAGAAGGATCATAACTTTAATACGGCGGAGTTATGCAAATACCATCTTACATCGGTTGGTTTGCTTTGCTCTATTCAACCCATTACACTTTGAGGATGATATTATTGGTGCCTCGGATATGCACATCCAACATATGCAAATAAGAAATATCAATGCCCTCATAGGGAATAATTTTGTGCACCCACCTAAATTAGAAGTGATTTTTTGTATGGAATAAAACACAACACGAAAACCAATATAAAGATCTGAATTAGTGCAAGTGCAGGATCTGTAGAAAATGATTACATAGTACAAATAAAAGTAAAATATGAAACTGAAATGTACTTATGAAGGCAAAGCAAGCCAGCTAATGGTATTCAATGTCTTTCAGTTGTAAATGAAATAAGTATGTTATTAGATCTCTACTATCTTTGAGTTGTGATCCAAATACTTAAAAAAAACTTTGTCTTATGAAACAAATCTGCAGGGCAAAATAATTCTCCTATGATTTCATAAATACATTAAGGGATGAATGTTACTTGATAATAATTAAAAACAATTCCCAGAGCATATGGTTTACCCATGGTCACATAACAAAATCGAACTGGCACACATGAACGCTTTGTTGCTATAGAAGGACCATTGCCATCATCTGTTTATCCAGCATAAGTAGATGTAGATCTGATACAATAACATTAATATTATAATAGTACCTGCTGCAAGAATCAACATTAATGTGTTTAGTTCGTGTTGATATAAGTTCTTATTGGAATGAGAAGATACAATACAACCATAAGGACTATGGAAAAAACAGACTGCAATCTTAGGGAAAAAGACTACTCAAATTTCAAGAAATAAAAAAGGGCCATTCGTATTTACATTCTCACTACAGAAATCAGCATGTGCTATGAATAACCTGCTGTCATGCCAAATATTGTACCAGTGAAAAACTATAGCCATGAGTGATGCAACGAAGATTTAAGTTGTAACTGACCCACTGGAACTATAGGTTAGGTGGCGCTAGTAATAGCATCTGCAGGATTGTGTATAATGTTTCAATTAGTAAACAATGGCTGCCTGAAATGTAAAACTTCTGAGTAGCGTACAAAACAGTCATTTACCTGATGTTGAGAAAATCTGAACTGGAGCATATTTGTTTCTTAGCCAGCAGTTCGTCAGAACACACTGCAAGGGTAAGCACTGATGAGTGACCACACAATCTGTAAGGGACATATTCATCGAGAAACCAAAATAAATATGGGAAGATAATACTTGCTGTAGTTCATGTAGTCTATCTGGCTCTGCAGTTTTGGAGCCCAGCTGAAGAACTCAATAAGGAAGAATATAATTCTAAATCTGCAGAGATGTAATAAAAATAAGCTGAAATAGAAGGGAGAGGGGAATCCGCCTAGCTTGTAAGTCAAAAATCCTCTCAATTTTAACAAATCCAAGAACGCAGTAAGGAAGAATATAATTCTAAATCTGCAGAGATGTAATAAAAATAAGCTGAAATAGAAGGGAGTGGGGAATCCGCCTAGCTTGTAAGTCAAAAATCCTCTCAATTTTAACAAATCCGTTGTCAATGCTAATGGGCAGGTAGGGTATGGAAGATCTGAAGATCACCTGGTGAAAACATGGCCGTGATGGCGAGGCAACGGCCGGTGCATGGTGAGGAAGAAGAAGAATTACTCTGGTTGTGTGGACTGAGATTGGGAAGGGATTCATCCTATGGGGATTGAATACGCTGGTATATATGAAGAGGAGAATAATATACAGGGAAGGAGAAGAGACATGCGTGATGTAAGACAACATAAATTTTGGCTGAACTTCCTCCATCAATTCCTATGCAGTTATTTCTCGTGGGGATCCTAGGGAAGATGAGAAGAGTCCACTGTCCCGGAGATCGTGGAGAGGAGAGAATTGATGCGTATCGTTGGGCATGTCAAGGGGCGGTGGAGAGCAGCAGGGAGGACAAAAAGCGTTGTCATTTCACGGAGGAGTCTGCCCGAGTAGATAGATGAAAACTTTTAATCCGGTGACGTGGCTCACTGTGAGACCAGCAAAATGGGGCCATCTATTAAGAAAGAGAAGATTCGCACTAGAAGATTATTATATATAGGATTATTTTTATAAGATATGTTCATACGAATTAAACAACAAGTGGTAGTAGTAAATTATTGGAGGAACCTACCCACACTTTTCACTTTGCTCCCACCTTTTCTCACTGGGATAGGTGCACATCCAAACAGAGCAAAAGCTTCTGTCAAGGCAAAACAGAGCAAAAGCTCGCTCATTTCCCCAGCTTGTGCGTAAACCCAAGTGGCGCAGTCTCCGTAACACGCCGCAGCAGACGCAGAACCCTCGTGTATCTGCAGCGCAGCGAGAGGAGGAGGAGCACGCCGTCGCCGTCCCCGTCCCAGTCGCCGTCCCCGTCGCGCTGTCCCGCGCCTCTGCTTCCGCTCCTCCCTCGAGGTGTCCTTCTCCTCCTCGTCCACCTCGCGGCAGGGAGCGTGTCCTCTGACCAGCAATGGCGGTATGCTCTCTATCTTGGCCCCTCTACTGCGATGTTAGCGCCTCTCCCATCCGACTTACTTTGACAGAAGCTGCATCTCGGTTAGGTATTCTTTTTTTTTTTGCGAAAGCGGTTAGGTATTCTTAGGAGTACTTCTCGTGCGATTCGCCGATTCCGTCGTTCTTACCACGGAATGCTCAATCGTAGGAACCCTCCAACCCGATGCGATTTATCCCTGACTTGTCAGTCTGTGCGCGATTCGGTTTTGCTGATGGGGTTTTTGTGGTTTGTTCGATGAAAAATGTAATTTTCCCCCCTTGGCGGATTTGTTCCATGTCCTAGAATTGGATCCGGGTGTAATGGTTGATTTTCCCTACTTCGTGTTGCGTTAGATGGTTAGCCTCTTAATCTTTTTCTCATACCGCGCGATCAGTTTTACTTGTCCTTGTCTGCACTTTCACACATTGGTCATGGATCAGGATTGCACCAAATTGGATGCCGCACTAGTTTCTCAAAATACTGACCTTTATAGGTGAAATCGCAGCACTAGCTGGGAAATCGCAGCACTAGCTGGACACCTTACTGTACATAGGACACTCTCATCTGTATATATTTTTTGATGGTCCATTCGATCTAATATACTATGTTTTAATTTTTTATGCATTCTGGACTCGTTTTTTTTTACATGACCCTAGAATAGTTGAATGATGCCGTGCTGATTTCTCTTTCGGGGTTTGAACTGTGGCTTGGTGCCTTGTTTCCTGTGTTGTTTGTGTACACGTTGATACTCTTGTGATTAGCCATAGCATTAACAGGGCGACACTCCTTAATAGGGGAATCTGTGGTTCTAGTTTCTGTTATAGTGATACACCCACCTATGTATATGATGAAAAAGTTCCTGCTTCTCTGGCACTTGAGCTCATGCATTTGAGCAGTTCATCTGGACCGCAAATTACTGTTGTTTATCCATATGATACAAGAATCATCAACCCATTCTGCAGTAGTGCCTGTTTGCTTAATCTTATTCCAGCTGACAACAGGCGGACCTGGTCAATCTGATCAACTACTTATATTTACCAACCTGATCACTTTCCTCCCAAAAATAGCCATGTTATGCATAATCTGCTGTACTGCCCAGAGAACTATTCTTCCTTACATCTGAAAAGTAGCATA
This sequence comes from Lolium rigidum, assembly GCF_022539505.1. NCBI lineage: Eukaryota > Viridiplantae > Streptophyta > Magnoliopsida > Poales > Poaceae > Lolium > Lolium rigidum. The sequence goes on along the minus strand of NC_061508.1, from coordinate 3,044,852 downwards.
TTTCGGTTTGTTATGCCTCCAGCCTCCCCATCATCCCCGTAAATGGATATTTGAACTGTTTCTGATTGTACTAATGCTTTTCTTTGGGCATTAGCTTCATGTATTGTTATGACAGGTGTGGAGGGGAGTTTGTGCAATATCAAAAAGATGGCCTTTTCTTCTTCCTTTTTTATGTGTCTTGAAAACTCTAGAACTGAACCTTGATGTGCTAATTTTGTTATAGAGATTTTAATTGCGATATCTTGTGCTAGTTGTGGCCTTATGGCGCAATGAAATTCTTACCTTATGCTATTTTATTCTTTTTAATTGCTTTTCTTGTGGTTTACTTTGAATATTGACCGAGTAGTGCTTAACTCATGTCTCAGGACTGGGTTAGCTGTAGTGATGACAGTGATAACTTTAGTTGGGGAAGTGATGACTGTTGTGAAATGTATATGTGGATTGCCTAGCCCTTTCCATCAGTTCGGACTTTTGGTTCAAGTGGCTAGTGCATGAAGCTTAACATGGTATCAGAGCCCCAGGTCTCGAGTTCAAATCCTGGCTTTCACATGGTTTTCGCAATTATGCCTAAAAATTGTTGTTGCCCCCTCTTTAGCCACCGCGATGCCCTGTTTCGGTGTGCTCTTCTTCTTTCACGTGTTGACTTTCTCTTCTCCCGTCACACGCGAGTGGGGGTGTTGTGAAATGTATATGTGGATTGCCTAGCCCTTTCCATCAGTTCGGACTTTTGGTTCAAGTGGCTAGTGCATGAAGATCAGGCTTTCACATGGTTTTCGCAATTAAGCCTAAAAATTGCTGTTGCCCCCCTCTTACATGGTTTTCGCAATTAAGCCTAAAAATTGTTGTTGCCCCCCTCTTTAGCCACCGCTGATGCCCTGTTTCGGTGTGCTCTTTTTCTTTCACGTGTTGACTTTCTCTTCTCCCGTCACCGCGAGTGGGGGTGTTGTGAAATGTATATGTGGATTGCCTAGCCCTTTCCATCAGTTCGGACTTTTGGTTCAAGTGGCTAGTGCATGAAGCTTAACAATGATGAGGCTAAGCCCTCATGGTCTCCGGTCTTGAGGAACTTGGACACCCCTGGCCCATCCACACTGGTACGTCAGGTAGCCACAGATAGAAAATTGTATATTTTTCACAAGAGCCACAATTTGTTATTAGTATGATCATGGTGTGATATTTGTTCGTGCAATTGTCTAAAGGATCCTAATCGGTGGGCCAATGGGGAAGCACCGTCTACTTCTTTAGTGGAGGTATTTATGGGAATGGGTTTCCCAAAAGAGATAGTCGTGAAGGGCATTACAGAGATTGGTAATAATATTAAAAATAATCAGTTTCATTTCATTTGTCTTATTTGTGTCTGCACCTTTTGTTCTAACTGAGGCTTTTGCTTTCAGGGCATAGTGATGAAAATAGATTGCTTGAGCTGCTTCTCACATATAAGGTATTTGTCAATATGCTTTATTACTGTGTTTATCCTATGATTCTCTTGCTGCATGGTGGCAATGATCGTATATTGCAATTGTTCATGTGAAATGCAGGCACTAGGTGATGAAGCTGCAGTGGGTAATTGCTGTGCCTCTGGTTCCGCCCCCACAACTGTTGAAGATGACGATGATCTTGATTTTGAAAACTGGGATAACAATGATGATGCTGGTGGTAGAGAGCCCAACTCTGATAGTTCTGACGACAAGGTAGATGATGCATTATTTTTAGTTCAGTAGCTGAGAATTCTTTGATGATATGTATGCTCATATATGTGAAATCTTTGGGATGCATGCCTTGACAACTTCTCCGATGATTCCTCTTCTTAGTGAGTGTCATGCATACCTTGAGCACTCAATATATGTATTGTTTTACCTTTGTTTTTTTTGCTCCCAGTCATTCATTGGTGTAGAATTGCATTGTGAATTTTGAATATTTGGTTTATTTCATAGAATTCTCATCATGTTTAAGGTTTGTCATGTAAAAGTGTATCGTTTTAGGAAGTGGCACTATACCAATACCTCCCACAGAATAATCAAACAAACTGGAGAATAGTAGCAAGTGTATTATTGTCCTGCTTGTTTATGGTTTTGATGAAGGCATTGTGCATAGTTTAAGATTCTTATTTTGAATTACAAAAATGAGGATTCATGGCTTAACTGACATTGTCTACAAAAAGGTTCAAGATTCTTCTTTTGACTTTCTGTTACAGAAAATGATCCTATTACTGAAAAAGGACATCACATACCACACTAGTGGTATCAAACTTCCCTCCAAGACTAACCTCAAGAAGAGACACATCTACCTGTTAGAGCCAAAAAATAAAAAAATGAAGTATTCGATCCATAAATGTTCCTCTAGAAGTGCATACACAGAGTCACTAATATAGAAATGCCAGAATTTAAAATATGCGATACGATTTTCTTACAAGTGTGTCTAAATAGATCGGCCCACAAGGTATGCAAATAGAATGAGTGGCGAGAACATTGTGTGGTTCAATCCTATTAATGTCTAGATACATGTAATGACTGAAAACAACAAGTAGGGAAAGAGCATGGAGTGTTTGATCTCTAATACACCTGCTCAGCAGAAATTTCTTGTATGCTAGCAAGGCAATGAACCTGAAATAGGGTGGCCTGGGAACATTGTCATCAGTCTTCTCATGAGGATACACCGATTTTCTTCCAAAACCATCAGTTTTTAACTTTTTGACGAAAGCAGCATGAAAAAGCATTTGCATTTGTAAAAACCACCAATTTGCATTGATTAATACGAGCATTTGCAACTCTTGTATTAATGTCCTTCTCGAATAACACCGGAGAAAAAAACTGAGTTCCTTAATGATCTCATTTTCTCGGTCGGCTTTTCTCTCTCTAGTTTATTGGCTAGTTAGTGCTATTCATTTCTTGATCATTGATTAGCTCTAGTCCCTCTTATTTTGTCTCGTTCTCTGTAGATGTCGCTAATCACTATGCAGTTGTATATTCGATCAGCAGAGTTCGGTTGGCATTAAGAAGCCAGTGAGATGTAGAAAGTGTATTTTCTAATCTAGGCTTTGGTTGTGCTTTTGTGCAGGATTTTCTGCAAGAGTTATCAGAGAAGGACAAGAAGATAAATTTATTACTAGAGATGGGATTTCCGAAGATGAAACCAATGTGGCCATTACAAGATGTGGTATGCCCCCCTTTTGTAGATAGGTGCGATCATGGTTTATCGGAATATGTGCCTTATGTTGTATATCTCTGGTTACATTTTTCTAGGTGCCAATGCTGATCTTTTTGTATTACTTGATTCAGTCTCTGCATCACAGTATGCAGGAGATTATAATTCTAGGAACTTCTCTGGCCATGAGGTATTTGGTGGTTTGATTGTACATTTGAATAGGAAAATTGCTTCACTCTTTTAATCTAATTTATAGACACTCGAGTCAATGCATGTTTGGTAGGTTATGGATAGATTCTTTAGGTTCTGTTGGAGAGGGAAGAAAAGCAAGATTGATGGATGAGAGAAAGAAAAAGAGAAAGCGGTATGGAGTTGGAGCACAAGCCAATCGCCCCCCCTTGGATGGTAGCCTTGGCCAAGCAATGCCTCTCCCAAAGCCAATGGCTGGATTTAACCTTCCTGGTGACATGCGAACACTTATCAGAGTGCTTCCTGAACAAGCTACCGGACGGCCTTTTTTCTTTGAAAATGTGGCCCTAGCTCCCAAAGGTGTATGCCAAACCATCTCACGAAATTTGTATGACATTCAACCAGAGTTTGTAGACTCGAAGTATTTGTGTGCAACTGCGAGAAAACGAGGATACATACATAATTTGCCAATTGATAACAGATCTCCTATCCATCCCATCCCTCCAAAGACCATATTTGAGGCCTTTCCTCATTACAAGAAGTGGTGGCCTTCCTGGGATCAAAGGAGGCAGCTCAACTGCCTGCTGACTTGTGTTGGAACTACAACACTGACACAACGGATTCAGTGTGTTCTTGCAAGATCAGACAATCCGCCGGCTACAGATGTTCACTATGTCATGAAAGAGTGTAAAAAATGGAATCTTATCTGGGTTGGAAAGAACAAAGTTGCTTCGTTGGAGCCTGATGAGTATGAATATTTACTTGGTTTCCCTAAAGACCATACTAGAGGAGTTGGCAGGACAGAGAGGTACAAAGCTCTCGGCAACTCATTCCAAGTTGATACAGTTGCTTACCACCTTTCAGTTCTCAGAAACATGTTTCCCAATGGTGTAACTGTATTGTCCTTATTTAGCGGTATTGGAGGAGAGGTTGCTCTGCACCGACTTGGGATCCAGATGAAAACAGTCGTATCTGTTGAGATAAGCGAAGTTAACAGGAGGATTTTGAGGGGTTGGTGGGACCAGACTCAGACAGGCACATTGATTGAGATTGCTGATGTGAAGTCGCTCAGTAATGATAGAATTGCATCACTCGTTAGCAGATTTGGCGGGTTTGACTTGGTGATTGGGGGCAGCCCATGTAACAATCTTACCGGGAGCAACCGACACCACCGTGTTGGCTTGGATGGTGACCATTCTTCTTTGGCCTACCATTATTTCAGGATCTTGGGTGCTGTCAAGTCGTCTATGGCGAGTTTGTAGCATAATCATTGTTTATGTGACCTCAGGTATGAACAAATGTGTTTCTTTTGTTTATGTCTACCATTATTATGACTATGAAAATTCGCACTGATTGCATCTATCTGTATTGATCCACTGGACAACTTCTAATTTACACAAACTACCCCCCATATAGTTTTTCCTTCATTTGAGAGAACCACTCCTGCTGTTATATTTGAAATAAGGTAGATGTCTTGATCATATGAATAGTCTATACAGTCATGCTATGGCTATCCACTGCACTTGCCTCAATAGAAATTTGGGAGTTGGTAAATTCTTTTTTGAATGGACTTGGATGAAGGACGGAAACAGCAATAAGAGATAGCAAAATTAAATAAGTTTTCTGCAAATCAACTAGAGCATTCAGAACCTTTCGTGGTATACAGAAAATGATGGGCGATAGCAATAGACAGCACTAAAATTTCTGGCAGGGATCTCTTAGTTTTTTGTTTTTGTGAAAAGGGATCTCTTACTTATTTGTACCTACTGCATTGCAAGCCATAAGCTCAAGCTAGGCTCACAGAGTTATGCTGATGTTTGTTTGCCTGAATTCACTAGACACTTGGAAGGTTGCTTTTCCCCCGCAACCTCTCCCTCGTGTATTCTTTGGAAGATGGTAGAACATGACGTTTGTTCGACAGGGTGGTCATGAAGACTGACAATTTAGACCCTAATTTTGTTTTATTGGATGGTTAGTGTGTTGATCCAGAATTTGTAGTTAATGGATGGATGCTTGTATGAATAGCGTGTAGAAATTTGTCAGGCTAGTCACTAGTGTTTGCTTGTATGGCTAGCGTGTAGAAATTTGTCAATATGCCTAAACTCGAAATCGTCATTCTGTTTAAACTTGAATGATGCATGCATGGATAGATGTGTAGAAATTGGCCTCATTTTGTTTATTCCCCTAGGTGTACAATAGTGTGAAATTTCCTTGTTCGAAGCAACCTCCAGATCATAGAAGTAGTACCAGTAGTTTCCTAATTGTGTACAGTGTTCTTATATAGAAATACTAGCAGAATTCCGTAGATGTTGGCAATAAGACAGTGAGGCTTTTTTTTTGCGGGAGAATTGGACAGTGAATCAGATAAATAAGTTGATGTTTATATGTACGCTTTAAGTTCAGTTTTAGATGTGCTTGCCAGTCATTATTTATTCGTAAGTTTATAACCGAGCTTGTCAGTATTGATTGATGCTATCCCATCATCCCATGTATTCTGTTGCTCATACATGGTTAAATCCGGCTTAGTAAACTGGCAACAGTTTTGCGTCTTTGCTGTCACAAATCGTGGCATCATCTTGCCGGTTTAGCTATGCACAGATACCACAGGAAGCTTTGTGCTAGTATAAAAGAAGCAAGAAGGACCCTTCCTTTTTTTTTGAGATCAGACAGGAGATAGCCGAGAGTAGGATGATGGGATGATTTGCGTTTGTTTCCCGTTTGTTTCAAACGATTCTAAGTATTGTACATGTCCTGCCGTGTTTCTGGATAAGTAATATATATTGCTGATATTGCTGTTGGTTGGTTGGTTGTGCAGCTGGTTGTTTTATTTGGTAACCTGTGGTTTGGTAAGATTTGCACTTGAAAGAATAACCTGCGCAGAGGCTGGGGATTCCTCTTTTCAAAAAAAAAAAAAGAAGATAACCTGTGTTTTACCAACATTTGCACTTAAAAGATAACATGTGCTTTGCCAAGATCTGCACTTAAGAGATAACCTGTGATTTGGTAAGATACATACTCTTATCTGCCATCTATTTCGTGGAGCTGGAAACCTGAAGAATGGTTTCCATGTCCCTTTCATTGCCCTTTGCATGCCACGAAGATGCAATTGCTCTGGTGTGCCATAATAATCTCTTAATGTTCAGACCTCCAGTTCTTATTCCACCTGTTTTTTTTCGATTATGTGATTGCCATGTTATTTTTTCCGTCCTGAAACCCCATCCTTGGAAACTCTGCAAACATGTGGTGTGCCATATCCTGTTTTTCGGCCTTTACAACTCTGCAAAGACATGGTTCAGGTAATGGCCTTTCTTGTGGCTTACAGTTTCTCTTCTATTTACAGGCGCAGCTGAAAAGTCAGGGTGGAGATCAATGTCCCCTGGATGGCTGATCCGAGGTTGCAGTCTCTTCAGCTAATGAAAACATGTCCTCTTTTCAAGTGAAACATTTGCAATCTTCAGCTAAATGTAGCCAGTGTTTTTTGTGTTGCCTGCCATTGCTTGGCCTATCTTCTGTTGCTGTCCAAACTGGGAATGTTGTTCAGTGAAAACAGAAGATGTGATGCGGAGCAACAGCGCAAATGAATTAACTGAGACACGATAGTAGACTGTTAGTACTACTCCCAAGTTGCTGGGAGCAGACGAGAAGTTTCTGCAGGTTGTAATTAGTTTATTTGAAATTCTGTATTAGATGTTCCTTGGAGAGGAGGAAGGGAAGATGCCAGACATGCATATACTATACTACTCTGGAAGATCTAATTTATACTACTTTTTTGTCGGCACGAAAATGTACTGCAGTTCTAGTTGTCTGCAAGATGATAATCTACATAATGTGTTTTTTCACATACCAAAATGCAGCACTGCTCTTCAATCAAAACGCAAGTATATGTCTGCTTTGTCGCCGCAGCTGCTGCCGTGTTGCCGGCGGCTCCACCTCGTTGTTCAACGCCGCATGGATTGCGATGCCCATTATCACAAGTGCAGATTCCAGATGCACCTTGCAACCGTGATACACCTTTCTTGCGAACCCCAGCTGTACAGCAAGCTACACTGACCCAGATCAGCGGCGGATCCGCCACTCCTCTGGCACGCACAAACATTGGTATGCTCTCGTACGCCTGAATATTGCATTGACTCTTCCTTTTCAAAATAGGCTTTCGCCTAATATATTTAATAATTTAATATAGCAATTACACGGTACAACTACTAGGCCTCACCGCAAGTGAAGCCCAAAGAAAACAAAAGAGAAAGAAAAAAGAAAGCAAAAGAGAAAGAAAAGAGAAACTAATGTTAACAACATCGGACCGGCGAAAATGAAGATATCAGTTAACCGCTACGCCCTTCAGAGAATTCCCACCATGCTCTTAGCATTCCGATGCACCGTGTACCAAGCAACACCTTTAGGAAGGAATGTGACGACGACGCTGCTGCCTGGACTGGTCCTAGAGTTTCCCTCGGTACGCGGAGGAGCGAGGGGATGGGGTACACCCGACGCCCTCCAGGAAGGAAGGGTGGCTCATGTGGGCATCACCATGTCAGTGTTAGCCAAACCAACAAGGATATCTCCCGACCCCTAAATCCATGCCCCGGACGTTCCATCCTGCTCCACCAAACTCGACGCCCACCAAGGCGTGCCACCACGGCCTTGCAGTCACCAATGTGTATCAACATGACCATCAAAACAAGAGCAACAAGATCGAGAAGGGCTAGCCAGGAGCAAGAAGCGGCAGGGCAGCGGCCACGTGGGAGGGAACCGCCTCCACCACCATTGACGGTAACTGCCCGGACGCAGGGACATGACCAATCCATGCCCACCTAGCCTGGCCGAGCCCAAGGTGGGCTTGCGACCCTCTCGTCACCACGCTGTAGCACACTGTGTCGCCAACCCACCACCCCAGCTCGAGCCGCCCCTCCGTCCACCGGAGACAACATAGACACGCTCGGCCCCGGCCCACCCAGTCCTAGATGGGGCCCGAAGGGCCTAGATTTGTGCTAGACGGCCACTTCCACGAGCCACTGCGCCGCCCCACAGCAAAGGAGCCACGTCATCGCCATCCGGGAAAGCGTGCCACCATCGGAATCACCGATGGCCAAGGAGACCTCGCGTCTCCCCTGCAAGAGTGCGGGGAAGGGAAATTCTGCTCATCAAAATTGAGCCTTCTTATGAATTTGGATCACGATATAACGAACTCCACCTTGAGACAAATTCCTTCTTGTAGCATGAACTTTAACAATCACCTGAAAAACAAAGAAAACAATTGTTGGAGCCAACACACTTGGTCTAAATAGCTATACCAACCAAACTCGAGCAAAGCTCAAACTTGGCAACATGAACTGACTTTGTCATCATATTTTGCAGTATTATCATGAGTACTAACCTTGCATACCTTCAGTTTACCTTGTGCAATGATGTCGCAAACATAATGGTACTTGACATCAATGTACTTCATCCTCTCATGTAACATATGGCACTTTGAGTGTCAAAAAAAATTAATGCAAGAATCATCTTCATAAAGCTCAGTATACAAACCTTTCAACCAAAGAGAATCTTTGAAAGCTTCAGCAATCGACATGTATTCTACCTTAGTTGTAGATTTACCAACACCTGGTTGTAACATTGCCTTCCAACTCACAACACATCTACCAACAATGAACACATAACTTTTGAGGAACCTCTGCTTATCCAAGTCGGTAGAAAAATCTGAATCCACATAGCCAGCGAGTCCCTCATCGGTCTAGTCAAACTTCAAGAAAGGTTTAGATGTGCCACACTGAACAACTTTCCAATATTCTTTACCAGGATTAGCCATGTATTGATTGACCAAACTTATAGCATATGAAAATCAGGACGAGGATAAACCATGGCATACATCAATGAACCAACAACACAAACATATGGAACTCGTGATATATACTCAATATTTTATCAGTACTAGGACATTGCATAGAAGATCCATGGCATACATCAAACATAAAGGGACCTCTTTAATTTGCACACAAGATCCTCCTTACTAGGCACAACATAACCTTCAGATCGATCCATGTATATCTCCTCCTCTAATTCTCCAAGCAGAAAAACAGTCTTTACATCTAGCTGCTCAAAATCAAGATCTTGCATAGCAAGAATATCAAAGAATGCACTAATGAAATCATGCTTCACAATCAGAGAGAATACATCATTATAATCAATACCTTGATTTTGGCTAAACCCTTTTGCTACTAACCTTGACTCAAACCTTGGAGACTCATTAGGAAACACACCTTCCTTTCTTTTGAATACCGACTTATAGCGGGCGGCCTTCTTTTGTTTAGGAATTCGCACAACATTGCATGTGCAATTTTTATCAAGTGATTTCATCTCCTCTTACATAGCAGAAATCCACTTCTCGCAGTCAACAGATGCACCAGCTTCAGTACATGCAGCAGGTTCATAATCGTGCTCCACCTATTTAGCACAACTCAAAACATAATGAACAAGATTACACTATTCAATTAAATGAGGACGTGGACCTTTTGTTATTTCTCGGTCTATCAGCATCAATGAAATTATTTGTTTGCTGTAAAACATGCGATGAGTGTTGAACACCAGTGTTATCATTTTCAGCAACTTCATATCCTTTCTCCTCCACCTGCTTCACCTGCATGGTAATCTTGAGTTGCTCATTATTAGAAACATCAAAAAAATCAATAGCATCAAAAACATCGTAGATGGACTATCATTACACATAATAGCCTCATTAAGAACATCATTCCTTCTTAGTTTCAGGATTCCATAACTTATAAGCCTTAACTCCTGAACCATATATAACTAAGGAACACACACTTAACAGCTCTAGGCTCTAACTTTCCATTATCAACATGTGCATAAGGAATGCAACTGAAAACTCTTAACCGTGAATAACCAGCAAGTGAACCAAACCATACCTCAATGGGAGTTTCCTTATCAAGCATAATGAAAGGTGACATGTTTATCAAGTAACGGTCGGTGCAGGAAGCTTCAGCCCGAAAACGTCCGTCCATACCAGCATTGGATAACATACATCGATCCTTGGAGATGTTGGTTCTATTCATCCACTCAGCCACAACATTATGTTGAGGAGTGTACACCATGGTGTTGTGCCCCACAATGCCTTCGTTGCTTCAAAAAATCATTAAAACACTAGAACAAAATTCTATGCCATTGTCAGTACAAAGTAATTCAGCCTCCTTATCAGATTGCTTCTCTACCATAACTTTCCACTTTCTAAAAGCATCAAAAGCATCAAATTTATGTTTCAGAAAGAAATTCCACAATTTTTTTTGGAGCAATTATCAAAAATAGCAAGCATATAATTTGCACCACCAATTAAGAGAAGTCTCACGGATAAGTTCTCACATATCAACATGCACATAATCTAAAATTCGTTTAGTGGTATGAAAAAAGCATTGAATTTAACTCTCTTATGCTTACCAAAAATACAGAGCTCATAGAACTCCAACTTACTCAAATTGCAGCCATCTAGCAGGTTTCTGTTATGCAACTCTACCATACCATGTTCACTCATATGTCCAAGACGCATATGCCACATATTAATTTTACGAGGTTCATCAACAATACCAGGCAAAGTGATACCTCTGATAATAAATAACTTTACATAATTAATATGACATATCATGTGAATTATAGAAACTTTTGATACCTTTAGAGTCTATGTCTGCCGACGTACTTGTACCATCAACATCAAGGGTATTGAGAGAGATCAAATTTCTGGCCATGGTTGGTATGTGTTTCATCGCGTGTCCTTACCTGAATAGAACCAACGCCAACAATATGACAAGGGTTGTCATTCCCCACAAGCACAAAATCTTCAGTCTTCACAGACTCATATGAACTGAACCAATCTTTGTTACAACAAATATGAAACGAAAATGCAGTGTCAAGTATCCATTCATCATCACGCATGCAAGAAAAATAGCTAGGGATTCACTATTAGAATTATCACTGGAAATAACAACAACCTTACCATCAACATCGGATTTGTTTTTCATTTATTAAGTACCGTTTCTTTCCGCCTTATTCTGCAGCTTCCAAGAATCATCAATATTGTGATTAGAACTTTTAAATATCTGCAGAATTTGTCTCATCCCTTGGACTTTGAGCGACCTCTGTCGGTCTTTCTATTATCTCTGTTGTAGTTGTAGGTGTTTCTTTGCTCAGGTCCGTCTCGAACCTGCATTACTTCTGTCTTAGATGACAACCCCTCAGACCGAACCATAGTTTTCATCTTTTTTGCTCTGCTGGCAGGGACGGAGCTAGAAAAGTTACACCAGGAGGGCCAATTGCATGTAAAATTTCTTAGAGGGGACCATATAAGTAAATCTAGGCAGTTTAGTGTCAAATCTACATATTACCAAAGGGTTGTTTAGAAAAAAAAATCACCATAGGTCGGCCATGATCCTAGCCAGCCCCCTGCTAGCTCCGTCCTTTGCCAAAGGGTGTCAAATCTACATATTACCAAAGGGTTGTTTAGAAAAAAAAATCACATGGCAAAGTATCTGTACAGGGATTCAAACATATAAAAGGGGATGCATCTGGAGAGTGGGAAGTGGTGTAGCTATTGACATTTGGAGGGACCCCTGGATTCCAACAAGCCCCAACAGAAAGTTGATGACGCCAAGGGATCAATGTATTCTCACAAAAGTGGCCGAGCTCATTGATCCTATCTCGGGCCAGTGGGATGTGGAGCTTCTTCAATCAAATTTCCACCAAATTGATGTCAATAGAATACTGCAGATCCCTCTGAATGTAGATGGGTTTGACGATTTTTTAGCATGGCATGGGACAAGAACTGGGAGATTTTCTGTGAAATCGGCATACCATGTGGAATGGCGCCATCAGTTCAATGGTGTGACATGCAGATCCCTTATTGCTGGTACCCCTCTTGACAGCCAAATCTGGGGTTTACTCTGGAAGTTGCAGGTTCCGGCCAAAGTGAAAATTTACTGTTGGAGAATCCTACATGGGCTAATACCACTTAAATCCGTTTTATTTAAAAGACATATAGGTACTGATGGCATTTGTCCAATCTGTAAAGCGGCGGAGGAAGACTTTCTACATATGTTGTTCAATTGTCCTGAGGCGGAATTAATTTGGAGTGGCCTGGGTATTACTGATTTGATACAGAATGCCAAGCTGAATGGATCTTCTGGTTCGGAAGTGTTGGCTTTTCTGCTTAATAAGAGTAATCAGACCGTTCCTGGTTTCGAGTCTATTCATATGAGAGAATTAGTAGCGGTATCTTCTTGGTATATCTGGGTGGTTGAGAAGAACAAGATCGCATGGTGAGCAAGTTCCGCCTATAATGAAATGTATTACTTCTATTCGTTCAATTACAGCGAACAATGAACGCATAAAAGGTTCAGGAGGGGCCCATGATAGAGTTACCTGGCTGAAGCCAAGAAACAATTATGTGAAGGTAAACACCGATGCAACTTTTATAGAAAGTGAGGAATCTGGTGCGACGGGGGCTGTGATCCGTGATAGCCAGGGTGTATTCCTGGCAGCAGGAGCTACTTTCATCCCCCATGTTCCGTCGGCGAGCATGGCGGAAGCTTTGGCTGTGTGTCACGGGCTGAAGTTGGCAAGAGACCTCGGATACACTTCGGTCCAATCCGAATCGGACTCGTTGGAAGTGATCCAACTATGCACAGGTACTGAACGGATATGGAATGATGCAACTGCTATTTATGCGGAGATTTTGGAGTGCGCAGGTAGTATTGGTATGGTAGAATTTGTTCATTGTAGGAGGGAGACAAACATTGTGGCTCATGATATTGCTAGGCATTGCTTTAGGTCTAGAATTTCTTGTACCTGGGTCGATGAACCCCCTAGTTTTCTTCTCCAACCCCTCCTTCATGATGTAACAATTCTGTAACCTTTGTGAGGCGGCAAGTTTTCTGGACGCACTCTTTTCCTTCCAGGGTACCGTAAGGGACTGGAAGGTTTTTAATGAGGCGGGCTTGCCGACCTAATATATATAATTTCAAAAAAAAAGCTCCGTCCTTGTCAGCTGGAGAGGCTCGTAAACTTAGTTAGTGAATCACAAATTAATATTATTGTGCCCCGATAATTTGTAAACTAGGCAGTGAGACAACAATAGAAGCGCGAGATCTTCATCATATTTTACCTTCATAGACAACAAATTAGAAACAATCTCTCTAAAGTCGCCGTGATAAATTCCAGGAATTCGCCTAGAAACTAGTTTTTTTAATGGGGCGTAGAAACTAGCTACTTTTGACCCGTCGCGTCTATTGAGGGTGTTCTTGGAGCAGTAACCAGTTAACCACTATGCCGTCTGAGTACCAGGAAAGTCACGTACCCCCCTTTTCCAAATTCCACGAGGATTCGTCACTGCAAATAATCTTGTTTGTGTTTGGAATTCTCACTTTTTTGGTTTAAAAAACTGATCTGGGACGCAGACCACGGACGGGCTCTTCCACGTCGGCAGCGCGAAGGTGCCACGAAGCGCGCGCCAAGCGGGCCGGGCAACAAGCTGGTCTGAAAGCAAAAGGTTTCGCGCCAACCGCCTTCTCTGCGGTTTCGCGCGCTCCATGCGAGAAGCTACTGCGTCTTCTCCTCCCTGTCCTCTTGCCTCCTTCCTCGCTCAATTCCTCCCGAGGAATCATTCAAACCCGCGCATGGATATAAACGCGCGGGCGACCGGCTCCATTCCCCCCGCCGCCACCGTACGTCGCCGATCGACGGAGATCACCTCACCACCTTTCTGCCGTGAGCTAGAACGCGCACGATGTCGTCGTCCTGGTTCACCTCGTTCTCCAAGAACGGCGCCGGGGAAGAAGAAGAGCTAGGAGGCTTGGCGCTGGAGGTGACCGTGCTGTCAGCGGAGTCGCTCCGCCTGCCCCCGTCCTACTCGCCGCTGCCACGCCGGCTGCGGCCCTACGTGGCGGTATCGACGTCCGCCGACTGCTCCAGCACGGACGTGGCATCGTGCTCGTCCGGGGGTGGCCAGCACTCGTGGGACGGCGACGCGCGCCTCGTGGTGCCCGTGGGCGCGGGGTTCCTGGAGGGCCGCGACGACGTGCGCGTGGCGCTGTTCTCGGAGTCGGGCTGCGCGCGGCGGCTCGTGGCCGGGGGCGACACGCCGCTGGGCTGGTGCCGCGTCCCGGCCGCCGACGTCCTCGACGGCCTCCGCCCGCCCCGCGCGCTGCGCAGGCTCAGCTACTCGCTCCGCTGCCCCCGCAACTACGGGGCCGGGCACGGGGTCGTCCACCTCGCCGTGCGCGTCATCGGGGACGTCGAGGTCGTCCGCGCAGCCCCGCCCGCGCAGCCGGGGTGGTGCCGTGTGGCCATGGGCATACCGGTGTCAGGCCCCTCTGCCGCCGCCGCGGCCGTGGTCGGCACTCCGTCGCCGTGGTCGTGGAGCGAGACGTCGCGGTGAGGAGGCGGCGGCGGCGGCGACAGCGAACAACTAGCGCGGCCGCGGAAAAGCGGTAGAATTTGCGCACGGCGACCAGGTAGCTGCCGGCCGGGAAGACGAAAGCGATGGACGATTGATTAGTCAAACTACGTGTACCTGGCGAGGAAGATGTCCGTCCTCCGATGATTCCTCGCACCTACGTCTACGTGCGTGCGTGAGTAGATTAGATTTGACGTGCTGTCTTCCGTTCCGGCCGGCGGCGCGCGCGGGGTGCTTGATCGAGACCGACGTGTGGAAAACGGCCGAACGTGACGGCCGGTGTATATATACATTACGTCTTTGAGGGAAGGTTCGGCATCACTGCAGGAAACCAGTTCTTTGTTCTGTATCAAAAATACTTAGCTTATTATGGCAATAAAGCTCGCCAAAGCTTTGGCCGAATGTTACACTCAGCAAAGCTTGTTGGGGCTGGCCTCGGCAACACACGCCGAACCAGCCCTTCGGCGATAAACGCCGCTGTCCTCTCTCTTCCTCACTCGCACCAACGAACCGAGGGAGACGATGGAGTGGAGACATAGAGCTTTTCCGGCCGGCGCACGAACGCCGCCGTGGGCGCACATACACCCTACTCTTATTCCTCTTCGGCTCAACTTTCAACAAGCAATAAAGGGAGGCTTATATAGCCAGGTACACGCACACTAGCACACGCACGCAGGACCCGGCCACCACACTGGCCACTAACACACGTACGCACCTACTCCCTCCGTTCGGATTAGATCGACGCGGGCTCAAGCACAAAGTACACAGGGGTTAGTAGTATCCCGCGTCGATTAATTCAGGTCAGAGGTAGTACACAACAAACTCCACACGCACATACACATGCAGCTTGATCCATGCACTGCGGCCGCACGCACAACCCGCTCCAACGGGCATGACCTCCAGCTTGCCTGCAGCTCACCCGGTCAACAAGCTCCTATGATCGCTCGCCCAGGCTGCGCACACGACGCGCTCCTACGCGCTCGACGCGGCCGGCGTCCAACAGATCACCAACGGCCTCAGACTCAACCTGCACCTACACGACGGACACGAACACGAGCTCATACTCGCGCACTACTGACACGACGTGGTTTATTTCTAACAAAGCTTAGTTGGCAAAGATCGCGTCGGCAAAGTTCATGTGGCGAACCCGCCCTCCTTTGCCGAGTACCAAACATGTCCGCGCCGTTAGTCTTCACCCGGTTTCGTCGTGCGACGTCGAGCCATTTTGGCCTTGTAGCTATCATGTGACATGCGCCGTCGCGACGGAGGGCAAGTAAAGGCGCCATTGTGGAAGGAGGAGGCGTTTAGGGAAAAGGATCATCAGCGTCGGCGCTCGCGGCGTTCTTGACTAGTAACGACGCAGAGATCGATAGCGGGCGGCTGGCAGAATAGGCAAGACGCCGCGCCGGGATGGCCTCAACGTGTGGGGAAGGGGTGCCGCACACGGCTGGCCGCCACATAGACTAGCGAGGAAGGGGTGCTGCGTCGGAGCAGTCGTGCCGCCGGAGGAGTGTCGCGTCTGGATGGCCTTCACACCAACGTGCGAGGAAGGGGAGCCGCACCGGAGCATGGTTGAATCACTGGAAGAGGGTCTCGTGGGGGCGGGATTTGCCGACCACGACGGGGAGGGAGAGTAAGGGCCTTGTGGCAGCGCGCGACGAGGAGGACGAGGAGGGGGGCTGGCAGTGGTAGAGCACTGATGGCTTGGAAAACAGTCATCTTTATTTGCGTTTTAATCGTATATTAAGTCAAGCAATTGATGAAATATCTATCTAGCCATGATATTAATGACTAATAATTGCATCATGTGCAAATCCTTGTGTGATACTTGGCGACCTTGTAAGGATATTTGGTATCAATCTAAGTAATTCTACAAGTTTTATTTCATTGATCTTGTTATTATGAGCATAGTTTTAAATAGCGGGTTAAGACATTTAGAGGCAACACCCGAAAAAAGCCATAGTTCCACTATACCGAGCTATTTAAGGGTTTTTGACCATTTGGCGCGCTAATATTCTTAGCGGCATGGTGTGGAAAATGCTATAGCGTTGTTATAGCCTGGTAGTTAAAACCTTGATTATGAGTGAGTAGTCCTTATGGGATGCGGGTTGAGGATTAGCCTCACAACAATTATGTGCATCTAATACATGAAAATATTGTGGGGTGATTTCAATAGAAGATTTGTATTTTGTATCACTGTCTCTTACCTCAATCCGAGGACTTGACAGGAACCCAAGACCCTGAGGATTGATCAAGGTTTGAGGTGAGATAAGTGGTAAACATCGTCCATGCGTGAAACCTTGTGATAACAAGGGGAGTACAATATGAGTTTAGTGATCCATTTGGTATTAATAGTAAGATCACTAATCCTAATGCTTCGTGCTACAACGGTTGGGACCAAGAAACTATATGCTATGCATGTGGCTCGTAAGGGTGCTGCCCACAAATACTCTCATATTAGATCATCTACAAATGAATATGCTTAACTTTATCCTGATACCATATGTATGCTGCAGATAACCCGGGCCTATCTCCATCCATCGAGACAACTCTAGATATATAGTAAACTGGAAAGGTCTGGTAAACACAAAACCAAATTAATTAGCAAGTCTTTTAGACGTCCCGTAACCAACAGCAAGTGTTTCCCAAGGTTTGATAAACCTATGTCTACTAGCAAAAAAAGTACTATACGACATTCGTAATCCGGATTGAAGGTATCGTGTCATTGCTGGGGAAGAAATTTCGCTATCCTGGTAAGGTTATTGGAGACCTTGTTATTTGGTTTTTTTTTGTTTTGTTTTGGTTTATTTTTTGTTATTATTTACTTATTTTTATCATTCATCTTATAGAAAAACACATAAAAGTTAGCAATATGGAACAAGCGAAGCTTGGGGAATATGCTACCCCTAATGATGATTTTATGCGTACACCAATCACTCAGTCCGATGTAACAGCAGAGAACTATGAAATTAAGCCTAACTTTTGGAACTTAGTTCAACAAAACCAATTTGGAGGTTCAGTTGCCGAGGATTCATGTATGCACTTAAACACATTTACTAAGATATGCGACCTGATGTGCATAAAAGATGTTGACCCCGATACGACAAGTTGTTCTACGGTCCCTGGCTACTAGGGTGCTATGGTTGCTGGGCCCTTGGAGTTTACAGCAGGGCAATCACTCTGGAAGGCAACTCTCGAGTGAGGCTCCGCGAGGAGCAAAGCTCCCCAGGAGACATCAAGCTGAAGTAGAATACATGCTCGGTGAGGAACTCCCTCGCAGAGGTTCCCGAGCCACGAACCTCTCCACATGGGAAGGTCCCTTGAAGGTCAAAAGACTATCCAATGAGCTTAGGATTCCTTCTCCACCAAGCCTGCTGCAAGGACAGGCGGAGGGGGCTCCCAGGCTAGAAGACAAGCAAATCCTGCGCCACTCACGTCATGGCTGAGCTCACAAAGCTCCGTCCCGAGGATGCAAGATTCCTTTGCCCCTTTGGTGATTAAAGCGGGCTCGGCGAGGACCAGAAGACCAAGGCCCTGCCCTTGTGTGGTGACCCTGCATACCACTGCATGTTGTAGTATGCCAGTCGTTGATATAACATTCACGAAGTACCAATCCGCAAATATTACATCCCTCAGAGTAGTACAACATAACATAGCAGGTCCATAACTCATTCATTTATTATTACAAGCATAATGTACATATCATCTCGGAGCTCCTCCTGGGTCCTAAGAGGAATACTCCTGGGTTCGAGGCGAACCCAACTCAACTTACAATATAGAAGTCTTACTAAGTTATACATTTATTTCCTCGAGAAGTTAAATACTAAGAGTTCGTACTGCTCGGATACTAACACTACTTAGTAGGTCTACACGTGCTCTTCTCCGGAACCCTTCCCGGTTCCGTAGACTATGAGGTAGTCTACACCTTCGACACCTCCAGAGAGGTCTGGTTCTTCATAGCCGATGATGTCGGCTCCCTCAGGGTTGTCGTTGTCCTCCTCCAGATGGTTCAGACAATCTAAGCAGGGGATTTAAGAGTGGTATGAGTACGAGCGTACTCAACAAGTTCATTATAGAAAAGAGGTGTTTAATGCACTAGCTACGATATTAAACCAAAAAGTCTAATACCAATGCAGGTTTTGATAAACATTTCTTCAAGAGGTTGCTTTTATTTCAAAGAACTATGTCCGTCAGCCTTCACCGGTTTACTAGAACTTCATGGAGTTCCTTTCCGGCAGCGTTCGCAGTTCCAAATCCCGGAACAGGGAGTGACAGGTCACGATTCATTACACTCTGCAGAGGTGTGTTGCTTTACCCATAAGAATCTTAACCTTGGTGCCAACCGGGCAGCTTTCCCGTCCACACTTCCTTCGCTGTGAGGCCCGGTATAAGGTCTAGCCAATCATGTTCCTCCGCTACCTCGAACACCCACCCTTTGTTGCAATCTCCGACCTTGGGTCCTCGCCGGTCCTCTTACACCAATTAAGGATGGACCCCGACCATGACAACAATGCAGAGCTCTATCATAAATTCCTTCGCCGGCAGTTGCAACCCATCATAGACCACATTACCGTGGGGACTTCTACGGGTTCCCCCTGCATTTTGTCTCTCGAGATCAAGTGCTTACAGTAATGCGCATCCGTTGATGAACGAGAGGTGGAAACACTTTTGACTACTCCGTCCCACTCCGGATCTTATGGTTAACACGGGTATTACGGCACAAGAATCACTGGACGACATTTGTTGTTTAATCCTAGATGGATATAAACCCTTGCAATGGAACCTCCACCATATCAACACAATCCATGGTTCCATTGCCCACCACTTAGTCATATTCATAGTTATGAAAATAGTGGTTTTGCCTTTTTATGCAATAGTGATAAACATAGTACTTTGCAAGTAATTTGATAAAAATACTCGAATGACATGAGCAAGTGATGAACTTGCACTGAACACCGCAAAGTGTTGCGGTTGGATGGTGTGGACTGACCCCTGTCCTCCGTTGCTTGAAAAATAGCATCATTGTCCGATAAGGGCAATGGTTAAAGAAGCATTTATGCATGATTCCAGTTTTAGGGTTTGTTCCCCCCTTCCGATGTCTTTATCATTTCATGTGAGAGGTTAATACTAAGCATGACTTAGGGATACTCTATATAGGGTAAAATACAACCTTGAAATGTTGTCAAGGTGTTTTTAAAGTCCAAAAGAATTTATGGACTTATTTTCATTATTGAAAATATAAGGTGTGATTTAAATGATTATTTAAATCATCAAATTTGAACTTATTCTTGTTTAACTTCAAAAATTCTGTTTTATATTTTATTATGATAGAGATTTTATCCTGAGTGGTTTTCATATTTTTAATTATTTTTTTAGAGCTATTTGTCATTTTCTATTTATTTTCAAAGTTTCTGTTTATTTGAAAATGTGAAAAGACAGAGTTGCCCCTGGGCCCACATGTCAGTGCGGCCCAGTGGTGAACCCTAACCCGAGCCACACTTGGGCTCGGTCGGTCGCACCGACCCCTTCTCCTTCACTCGCTCGCGAACCCTAGCCCCCTCTCTCGCGACTCCCGCGTCGCCGCCGTCTTCTCCGAATTGTTCCGGCCATCTCCGGCCGTCGCCGCCGGCGAGATATGGCGCATCTGAACCGCCGTTCAACGGCGCTTCAGATCCACCGCGGCGATTTGTGTTGCGTCGTCCGCTCGTCTCGCCCCCTTCGCCTCTGGTCGCCTGGCGTGGAGTGCCGTGGCGATCTCGTCGCCGCCGACACTCCAGATGTCGTGGCGTCGCTGTGCCTGGCCGTGGTGGTGCTGGTGCTGTGGCGCCGCCGTGGCTTGGCCTGGCCTGGCGCTGCTGCGCCCTCGGCGTGTGCCGCCGTGGCCGCCATTACCGCGCTCAGTGCCTCTCGCCACCAGTAAGTGCTCCACCCTCTCTCTCTCTCTCTTGACCGTCCTTCTTCTCCATCCTCTAGCTCTGGCCACGGCTGCTCCACCTCGTGGAGATGCCTGCCGTACTGATGCGCTGCTGCTGCGCCTAGCTAGCTGTGGATGCGTATGCTGCCACGCTGCTGCTGTGTTGTTTGTGCTGTTGTGCTCCACTGGCCTTGGCCATTGCTGCCATGACCATGCCAGTGCTTGTGTTACTGCTGTATGCAGCCCTGCTATGTTTCTGTGCAAGATTTCCTAGGCTCACTGCTTGATCAAGCTTGCATTTCTTGCTAAATTCAATCCCTGTGACTTTGTCCTTGATGCTATTGCTGTTAAATCATCAAGTGTATTCAGTTAATTTTCCCTGGCTTGATTACTGTGTGTATTCCTTGCAAATTTGCAAGTGCCAGTGCTCTGATGTGTTATATCCTGTGCTTAATTTTATGAGTATGCTCAATTGAGCATTGTTGTTGGCTTAACAGTATTATCCAGTGATGAGTGCTATGTGCTTTACTTGTATATCTTGATCCAGTGGTTCATCATGCCTTTGATGTGCTTCTGGATACAATCATAAAGTCATGAATTCAGTATCTGTTTATTCAGTTATGGCTTGGTGTAATTCTTCAGTAGCTGGCTTATTTCTGATGCTATGCTTGGCTATAGCAACCTGTAACAGGTGCTAGCAAGCTCTGATGATCATATGATCATCAGTTGCTTGATGATTATTTGCTATGCTTCTTCCTGTGCCTCACTGGTGCTCACTCTGTGCTCTGTGGGCTTCACACAGGCTTGATCTGTGTGTGATGGTGCTTGCTCAAGCATCAGTTGCTTCTTGCAATGATCCATTGGATCATCTGCAAGGCTCTGGTGCATCAATTGCTTGTATAATTCATTTACCTGTTTATCTTGCTTTATTAAATAGATGAATGATGTGAATTGTGATTCAGTGATGATCATATCAATGAATTTGTTAGGGCTAGCTGGATGCCAACCACTGGTTGGTACCCTAGCCCTCTACTGAACCCTAATGGGTGATGATGTGGTGGTTTCAAGGGTTGGTTTTGGGTTGAGGTAGCCCTGGCAGCTCTGTGATGCTGTCATGGGTAGCTCCCCTTCTCTGTGGCTTGCTATGGTTGGTGATTGCTTGCTGGAATTGGATAATTGCTCACTGGTTGATCCAATACTGGACTTCCAGTGGCTTTTGATGTTGAGAAATTATATAGACATGGATTTGTCTATTGTCTGATGGCCTAGCTAGCTATAGGTGCTAAGTGTGTTGGACTAGGCTAGCTGTGAATTCATTCTTTGCTGGATTTCCTTAGTTGTGCCATTGATTTGCATAACTAATGTTCCCCTAGGATGATTTCATATTGGCCTTACCCATATAATGGCTTTGTAGCCAGATGATGACACAAACAGGGTATTCTACCCTTCTGTGCTCCTGTGATGCATAGTATGCTTATTTATGGGCAAAACATGGTTTTGCTCAGGATGATCTTGTTTATACCTCACTCCAGCTCCTAGATTATTTGTTGGTGTAGAGGATTTCTTCAGTGTGGTGCTTATGCTTGCCCTGCTCCTCCTTGCAAGCCTGAAGTGCTTGATTCAGTGCTGTGGTGGTTTTGGGCAGGTTGAACAACAGTGGTTGTTCTTCCTGTTCTTGAGTTCTTGTGTTTCTGATGAACTTACCCATCTGCTTGTTGATGGAAATGACTAGGGTTTACTGTGGAGGCTTTTATATGGCCTTCTTCTTCCTCTCTGGTCGACAACAAGGCCTGCAGCTTGTTGGTGACTCACTGGATGTGTGTGTGTGTTGTGCTGCATGCACACATAGTGACCTGCTGTTGGGCATGCACACTAGCTGTGTGAGCAGCTAGTGTGTGTGTGTGTGTGTACCAAGTGCTTGGTATCTGGACTGGTGAGAGGATCAGCTCGGTAGAGCTGTGATGTTATCCACCAGATTCTGTTTTCTTTTGCTAACCTGCCAAGTGGCTTTGCCACTTGGCATAACACTTGTTTGCTTTGTTTGTGTGTATGCAGGGACTTGGAGATGATCAAAATGAATTGCAAGATCATCTTGGTCAGAGAATTCATGAAGATCAACTTGTAGTTTAGGATAGTTCATTTCCTTGTAATTTTCTTTGTTTTTCTTTCTTTTTTCTATTTTGTCAATTCTTGTAATGTGGTGTAATTTCTTTAATTTCCAATCTGAATATTGTAAAGACATTGTATCTTGTGTGATTATTAATAAAGCTCAAATTTTCTCTAATGATCTTTACTTTATATTTGTATTGTTCATATCCTTTATTATTTACAATTTGCTTAATGAATTACCTCACACTTGAATTATGAGATATTCATATGTTGTTTGAATTTGAAATTCAAATGCAACTTAGGTTTGAATTCAATCATGCAACTTAAGTTTGAATTCAATCATGCAACTTAAGTTGTGATGCAATATCTCCCCTCTCTTCTCAAAACCCTAACTTAGTTGAATGAGAAACAAGTTTGTCGCACTCTCGAAACCCTAACACTGTAAGGTGTCGAGAGAGAAACTTGTCCCCCTAGGACAGCTTTGAAGAAAGCTGAAAACGGTGGGACCAGCCCGACCGTGATACAATGAAGAAGGAGGGGGTACGCCGTGGCTGGAAGATCGTAGACACGCGCGTTGGCCATCCACATTCTGGTGGCACCCCACTCTTTCGTCTTGGTGGCGCCATTGTGTCGAGCTTTCCGAAGGCTCGGGGCATCGGCGATCCACGACTCTGCCAGGGCAAGTCGTGGGCCGGCAGAGGCAGAGCCTGTTGGAGATATGCCCAAGAGGCAATAATAAAGTGGTTATTATAATATATCTTTGTGTTTATGATAAATGTTTGTATACCATGCTATAATTGTATTAACCGAAACATTGATACATGTGTGTTATGTAAACAACAAGGAGTCCCTAGTAAGCCTCTTGTATAACTAGCTTGTTGATTAATAGATGGTCATGGTTTTGTGATCATGAACATTGGATGTTATTAATAACAAGGTTATGTCATTGGATGAATGATATAATGGACACACACCCAAATGAGCGTAGCATAAGATCAAGTCATTAAGTTCAACTTGCTATAAGCTTTCGATACATAGTTACCTAGTCCTTCGACCATGAGATCATGTAAATCACTTACACCGGAAGGATGCTTTGATTACATCAAACGCCATTGCGTAAATGGGTGGTTATAAAGATGGGATTAAGTATTCGGAAAGTGTGAGTTGAGGCATATGGATCAAGAGTGGGATTTGTCCATCCCGATGATGGATAGATATACTCTGGGCCCTCTCGGTGGAATGTCATATGATTAGCTTGCAAATATGTGACTAGGTCACAAGAGATGACATACCACGGTACGAGTAAAGAGTACTTGTCGGTAACGAGGTTGAACTAGGTATGGAGATACCGATGATCGAACCTCGGATAAGTAAAGTATTGCGTGACAAAGGGAATCGGTATCGTATGTAAATGGTTCAATCAATCACTGAGTTATCGTTGAATATGTGGGAGCTATATTATGGATCTCCAGGTCCCGCTATTAGTTATTGATCGGAGAGGAGTCTCGATCATGTCCACATAGTTCTCGAACCGTAGGGTGACACACTTAAGGTTTGATGTCGTTTTAAGTAGATATGGAATATGGAATGGAAATCGAATGTTGTTCGGAGTCTCGCCTGGGATCCAGGACATCACGAGGAGTTCCGGAATGGTCCGGAGAATAAGATTCATATATAGGAAGTCACTTTCCAAGTTTGGCAATGATCCGGTGCATTTATGGAAGGCGCTAGAATGTTCTAGAACCTTCTGGAAGAAATCGCCATGGAAGGTGGAGTCCCGGTTGGACTCCACCAACCCTAGCCGACCACCCTAAGGGGAAGGTGGAGTCCATGGTGGACTCCACCACCATGGCCGGCCATGAGGGAAGGAAAGGGAGGAGTCCCACCCCCCTAGGTTTCACCCTTTGGTAAGGTTTTGAGTTGGACTCTTATTCGAATCTTTGGGCTAACTGTAATATCCCAGGTATTGGGGTTACAAATATAGAGGAAACAGATGTGTGCATTGCATTCATGCATAGAAAATCTGGGGAATTTTCGCGCTTTAAAGTAAAACAGTCACAGTAACTGAAGTTTCACTTGACCTTGGTGGAATTGAACTAGCTCATCAAGTCAAGTGCTATAAACCTCAATGTGACCTTTGTTAAAACCTGTTTTGGGTAGAGATGATTTGATCTAAGGGGTTAGATCAAATGGAATTAAAATCAACACAAGAACTTATTAATCAAGGATCAACTACTTGATCTTATTAAATATCACAACATGATGTTCCTTGCCATAACCTATGAACATCCATTTAATTGGAAAATCAAGTAACAATAATTGGAGAAACTATTCTTCACTATTCTTCACTTATCTTCTCCATGTCTTAAACTAATCCATGCACTTATCATAAACCCTATGATATTCATTCTACCTTAATCTTGGAAACAAGACAAGGAGATCCAACTAAGGAATATAATTCTTCTCTATTCTAAATTATTATACATCAAACCTAGAGAGGTGAGAGTCCTATTTTGTTTAGAGAAGTCATGATAAACCTTGAGGCAAACCTTGGATATAAATCACCATATGATCACAACATCATCTTCAAGAGGAACACTAGAGTATTATTCAAGTCCTTCCAAATGAGAGAAACCATAGATACTAATTTTTATCTTTACATAATTAAGAATCAAGAACAACCTTGAGCTAAAGTATCAGCTTGCAAACCATTTTCCTTGAAGTGGTGAGATAACCTAATATCACATGGAATAATACCATATCCATGAATTGATAAAGTAAGGAGGAGATTAACTCAATCAAGATAGCCAAGTGGAGTCTTAGACTTAATACCTATTGAGATATTGTGAGTACACCATAAACCCTAGAATAACCATTCCTTTATAAGAGAGCCCAAGCTATGGTGTTACACTCAAGTAGTTGAGGCAACACTTAATTTACACTAGAGAACTGTAATATCCCAGGTAATGGGGTTACTAAAATAGAGGAAACAGATGTGTGCATTGCATTCATGCATAGAAAATCTGGGGAATTTTCGCGCTTTAAAGTAAAACAGTCACAGTAACTGAAGTTTCACTTGACCTTGGTGGAATTGAAGTAGCACATCAAGTCAAGCGCTATAAACCTCAATGTGACTTTGTTAAAACCTGGTTTTGGGTAGAGAGGATTTGATCTAAGGGGTTAGATCAAAGGGAACTAATAATCAACACAACAACACTTTACTCAATGATCAATTGCTTGATCTTATAAAAGATTACAACATGGTATTCCTTGCCATAACATATGAACATCCATTTAATTGGAAATCAAGCAACAATAATTAGAGAAACTATTCTTCACTTATCTTCTCCATGTCTTAAAACTAATCCTTGATCCTACCATGAACCTCATGGTATTCATTCTATCTCATTCTTGGAAGCAAGACCAGGAGATAAACTCTAGAAATATATAATCCTCTCTACTACATATTAATATACATCAAACCTAGAGAGGTGAGAGTTCTATGATAATTATCAAAGAAGCAATAACAAAACTTGAGCTAAACCTTGGAGATACATCCAAGTATTCAAACCATCATTTTTCAGAGAAGCTCTAAGATATTATTCCAGACATTCTCAAATGAGAGAGACCATCCATGCTAATTTCAGTTCAATCTATTCAAATACCCAAATGGTTAAACCAACATTTCTTGAGAGAAATTTAAGTGAATATCTCAGGCATTCTCCTGGGATATAATCTATAGAGACAACCATAGCCATGACCATCTAAGAAACTATAAGAGAGATATTATGTTTAGTTGATCAAGACAATACTTGATCTTAGAAGTGAGAAACCTAACTCGGGAGAGATACCTTAGGAAGCCAAACCTTGATCATTATAAATTGAGTGATGATCATAAAATCTAAGAACTTGAGGAATTAATATCAAGAACAAGTTGATCATGTCTAACCATGATCATGTTCTTGAGATATGTGAGGATAAGATAAACCCTAATAGGATAAGTAGATATCATTCACCACATAAAATTATGGGGAGATCATTAGTAAGCAATCCTAGACTTATAACCCAACCTTTACTTGTGAACCACTAGGTGATCACAATTAGAATCCTACCATATCTATATTTCCTAAATTAAGGAACCCAAGAGCACCTTAGAGTTAAACACTATACTTTATGTAGTGAGAAACCATACATCAATGTGACCAAAGTTAACTATAAAAAGAACTATAACCAATGTAGTTACTTAAATAATAAATTGAGGTTAATAATAAGAAGCCAATTGGTAGAAGATAAAACTAATTCTCAATATCTTAGGAACTTGGGGAGAACATAAAATGTTAAGTAAACAACCATCTTAGCTTGGTTAAGGGAGATTAAACCCTATCACATGCAATATGGTGTCATCTCAACTCTACAAACAAGAATTAAATCTCAACCTTAGTTTGTGTATCACTTGGGTGATCACAAATAAAACATAAACCACAATTAAGATTCAACCCATGTGTCATTAGGTTAATAGCATTAGAACCCTAGATTTGCACATCAAATAAATCTTATGCTTCAATTCTTGAACATAAGCAAAACCTTGTGCTACATTATATGGTTAAACCCATATGTGTAGTGATCAACTAATTATCTTTGTAACCAAGATCAACCATGATGGGATAATATCTACATTAGACATTTCCAAAGATAATAAGAGTGTTAACCTTAATAAGGGGTTATACTAGAAATGATAAAACCCTAATCAATATTAGCTCACATAAAATCATATGCAAGTGACAAAATCCTCAAAATAGAAACCAAGCCCTAATAACAATCTCCGTAATACTTTGAGTTCAAAGTATCAACTTTAATCATTCCAAAGGATTGAATTCAAATAAGAAAAACTAATAAGTGAAAAAGAAAACGAGAAAAGAAAATAAGAGAGAAGGGGAGGCTTACCTCTCGGGCCACCGCAGCCCACCACCACGGCCCGAGTAGAAGACCACTAACGGCCCAAACCACGGCCTGGCCCAGCCACTTACCCCTTCGCAACAGATAAGAGCGTAGACGACGAAAACGTCTTCGTCTCCGTCTTCCTCGGCGCGGGCATGCTCGACAGCTCGACGCCGACAGAGCTCCACGTCCCGGCCGCTGTTGTTGACCTGGGCGACGAACGACGAACGCGGGAGCCCTATAAATACTCGGCCGAAGCCCTCCTCGCTCCTGTTCGTCATTTTCCCCAATTTAGCAAACCCTAGCCGCCCGGCCATCTTCGCCGTCGCCGATTAGGGCCACCTCGAGCACCGCCGTAAGGCTCTGGAGCTTCGCCTGGTCTCCAGCAACCACCTCGTCAACGCATGCTTGCCGGAAGCCCTACAACCGACGAATCGAATCGCCGTTTCTCCGCCGGTCACCCGCGGACGCCGATGATCGCCGTCGAAATAGGCCACCTCAAGTCTTGCCGACACGCTCATCGGAACCGCGGTGAGCTCCTCTACCGTCTGGCATGCTAGCCTTGCTTAATAGCCCACAGTAGCTTCGCCGCGTCGTGAACCCGTGCCCGCCGCCGTACTTCGAGCTCGCCGGAGTTACTCCGATGACTAATTAGAGGAGGCGCCGCCACCCGTTGGCTCAGTATAGCACGGCGAACCCAACCCGCAACCCCGCTCAGACGCGGGAGCGCCGAATCGCCGGCGCCAATCTCGCCTGGCCGTCGGCCGGCCACTCCAGTGCCACTTCGGCGATTTTGACCCTGGTCAAAGGCCGCGTGGAGGCTGAGGTGTCTCTGGCCCACTGGCCAGTGACCGTGGGTAACACTAGATAGGGTACTGGTAGCAATTGTTTCTGTTTAATTCAAATTCCATAAAATCTGAAACTTCAAATGAATTTACAAAATTCATATTAACTCAGAAAAAATTAAAATAAGATACTAAAATTCTTAGAAAAGAAAACTCTATCCAATAAAAATATAATATGAAATTTTTATTTTAAATAAAAATTCAATTGTTTAACACTTGTTAATTAAGCCTTTTCTTTTAATTCAAAATACAATTAAAATTCAATAATTAGGAAAACTTTCTAAATTAAATAAAAACCAGTAAATAAATAAAGAAAACATTAAAATTAAATTTCTTTATTTGTTAATTGGTAAATCCTTATTAGAAGTATTTCAACCCCAAATAACAATTACCTTAATTATTAATTAATTAAAAACAAGTGAGATACCAACTCCAACATTATTTTCATTTCAAATTTATTAATAACTTCAATTTACTTATTGAAGTTATTAATCCAAGAATTATTGGGTAACTAGAAAAACCTAGTTCCATATGGTAGAAAAACAGGAATTCATCATTTCATGTGAAATCCTAAAACCCTAATCCTATTAGAAACCCTAAGTCCAATAATTCATTTGAAACCCAATTTACTTCTAAAACCAAAACCCTAGATCTTCCCATGTGACCATAATGTTCTATTTTCATACATAGAACCATAGTAGCAACTAAACACTAGTCTTGGTCACATAAAATGTAGGAGGCCTAGCACTAATAAGATGGATATCCCATGTGTTCATCTTATCAAATCTAGATGATCAGATAGGAACACCTAAGTCTAAACCTTAGTCCTATCCTCAAAATGATCAACCTTATTCATTCCTATTTAGCATCACGCCATTATGATGAACCCTAATAGCAACCATACCTACTATTTTACATAACCCTGTTCCACTAAACCCTACTAGTGTGAGATACTTATAAACCATCCTATTTAGGAACCAACCATTCTTTACTTAGTGAATCCAATAACAAACCCTAGACAACCTCAACCCTAATTGATATACTTCTTATTATTTAAGAAGTATGTTCTTCAAAAGTTATTCTTTCGAAGAAAATAAGGAATCATCCACAACCTGGCTTATAAGGACCTATAAACCCTAGCTAGCTATCACCAACAAGATGAACCAATCTTGATAGCAACCTTGTATGAATAATTGCTTAGAATGCCAGGCCTAACTCAACCTTACAAGCCCTAGGTGTTGAGGAATCCAACTTTGTTGGGATTCATCTACTACTTACTCCGAGCAAGTGGAAAACAAAGTAAACCATAGAACCCCACAACCCTAATTACCATACTTGTTCTTTATTAAAGAACATGTTCTTCAAAAGTTATTCTTTTGAAGTATATGATAATTAATCATTAACCATGCCATGTAGTGTTAAAACCAACCACTATTCATTACATGTTAAGATTATACCAAATGTTATAGTTGTGTGCTATTAATCTTATTGTTATTATATATTGCAGCACCCGTTCATGATACCATGTAACCACACCTGAATAAGAACCTTGTTTGTGAATCACCCTAAAAGTGCAACACATTCTAAACAAATCATTTCAACTCACTAATCCTAAATCCTCGGGGTTAGGTCACGCTTAGAGCGATTGCATCTCATTCTTATGCATTATTGCATCCTTGCCAATCTTTTAAACATCGTCCTTACCGGACGATGATGCTATTTCAGAATTTGGAGTTATTGCGTAATCGAAGACCTTGTCCGCATAATCTTGCAGCCAAGAAAGGCAAGTTCATCGCTTGCTCATGTCATTTGAGTATTTTTACCAAATTACTTGCAAAGTACTATGTTTATCACTATTGCATAAAAAAGCAAAACCACTATTTTCATAACTATGAATATGACTATGTGGTGGGCAATGGAACCATGGATTGTGTTGATATGGTGGAGGTTCCATTGCAAGGGTTTATATCCATCTAGGATTAAACAACAAATGTCGCCGATGATTCTTGTGCCGTAATACCCGTGTTAACCATAAGATCCGGAGTGGGACGGAGTAGTCAAAAGTGTTTCCACCTCTCGTTCATCAACGGATGCGCTTTACCGTAGACACTTGTATCTGTCAGGGCAAGCGGTTGGCTGGGGAAGCCTTAAGTCCCCACGGCATAGTCCGTAGACACTTGTCGCTCGAAGTGCAAGCGGTGGGCTGGGGAAGCCTAAAGTCCCCACGGTATTGCGGTCTATGATGGGTTGCAGCTACCGGCGAAGGAGTTTGGTTAACGAGTCCCAAGCCGTTGTCGTGGTCGGGGTCCATCCTTAAGTGGTATAAGAGGACCGACGAGGACCCAGGGTCGGGGTATGCAACAAAGGGTGGGTGTTCGAGGTAGCGGAGGAACATGATTGGCTAGACCTTATACCGGGCCTCACACCATAGGAAGTGTGGACGGGTTGCGCGCCGGTTGGCACCAAGGTTAAGATCTCTTATGGGTAAAGCAACACACCTCTGCGAGTGTAATGAACCGTGACTCGTCACTCCCTGTTCCGGGATATGGAACTGCGAACGCGGCCGGAAAGGAGCTCCATGAAGTTCTAGTAAACCGGTGAAGGCTGACGGACATAGTTCTTCTGAATAAAAGCAATCTTTTGAAGAAATGATTATGAAAACTTGCATTGGTATTAGACTTTCTGGTCTAATGCTGTAGCTAGTGCATTAAACACCTCTTTCCTATAATGAACTTGTTGAGTACGCTCGTACTCATCCCACTCTTAAATCCCCTGCTTAGATATGGAGGCATCGAAGGAGGATCTACAGTGCAACTCGAAGGCCGAGGAGTCAACAACTACTTCACGAGACAGGACCCTGTCAGAGGAGTCAGATACCACATCCAACAAGGAGAAAACCTAGTTTAGCAATAGAAAGGAACTAGCTTCCTAAACTTAGCTCCTATTTAGCTAGAATCTATTCATAGCCTCTGTAGCTAGTTAAATACTCTACAAATAGAGTTCGTGATAAGACTAGTCTACGAGTCGTTCTTCCGGAGTTATTTGCAGCTTTACCTCATTGTAAAGTAGGAGGTCTGTGATGATCTTATGTAACAGAGTCAATGTTGTAATTCTATAGACATGCCTTGGACCCGCATATGTTTCGTTGTACCACTCGAGCGATATAATACTAGAGGAACGGTGTTTCATTGGTGTTATATCTGACTTGCATACTACACCATGCAGTGGTATGCCGGGTCACCACAGTTGGTATCAGAGCAAATGCTTTGACCCTAGGATTAAAACCCTTTAAAGGAGACCTATAGGATTGGTAGTGTCTATAGGATGTTGTCTTAGGTGAACCAAATCTTTTTATGACTTGAGATGGATATTCACTTGAGAATAATCCTGACACACTTGAGTCAACATTTCTTACCTATATTTCCTAAGTAATGTTAGCTAGCTAATCTCAAATTATGTAGGATACTCTTAAGACCCTAAAATAATTATGAGTAGACCACAGTTGGTATACAGTACATGGTAGTCCAAAGAGAGGATACAACCATAAGGAAGATATCCTAGTGGAAGATGTGTACCAACACATGTAATGGTTAAGTAAGAATTATCCAGACCTGTAATAGGAGTAATATTAAGTGACAAAGATAAGCAAGATATCCTATTAGAAGGTGTAAACCAATACAAGTAATTGGTAAGTAAATTATCCAAACGTGTAAAAACAACTGATAGTAAGGAAAGAATATAAGCTATATGAGATAGTATAGATCATGATGAGTCAATCATGGGAGGTAAGGAAGAGTGATTGGAATAAAATATGTCTACATACCTGGTAGGGATAGTAATCATATAAGATTCACCTGAGAATCATTATGTGATGGAATCGAACATCATAAATAGTTAGGAGGAGAATAATAAGAAGCCAGTTGTTCAACAATAGTGCAAGAATTGTGTTCCAAAACCATGGGAAGGGTGCCAAGCACATCAGAACCATAGCCTTATGGTACAATAACTAGGAAGTATAGGAGCTATATTCCAATAGTTATGTGTCTAGGATAATAAAGTTAGAAACAGATATATCATGTGAAGTAGTCCTCAATATAATGGAAGTTAAGTTAGTACTTCCAAACAAAACTAGGTTAACTTTAACCATCCCAAACCACTTTGTTTCAAGTTTATCTCATTGCAATTATGCAATTAAGGTAAATGTTGAGACAAATAGTAGAGTCCCCAATATTCGTGCTAAGTATCACGATATAAACCTATCTTATGTGGTGTTCTATACTACATATCTCAGCCTGATGTTTAGAGATGTCTTACTCAACAATCATATTCAGGCTTATGATGATGTGTATTATAAGCACAAAGCTGAATCTTATTGGATTTTATTGGATTTTTATTGTTTGACTAGATCCATACATGAAGTTTGACTTTGATATGCAAATGTATGTTGCTATATCAAGTTCCAACTTGATGCTATAGATCTAGAGGGTAATGGTAAACGTGTGAGGAAGTGACGAACTCTGAAGATTTCAAAGACAAGATGAAGGTTCATCAGAAAAAGAAAGTTAAGTTGTGGGAAGTAACCACAATACTCTGAAGGGAGTGCAAGCAGAAACTCATGCTTACCTCAACAGAGGAGTACTTTTGTACGAAAGAAGCATGAAGGTGAGAAATATAATGATTATGGTGAAGTCGAAGCAGATCCATAGTCAACATAAAAGAGGGAATGCATGGGAAATCACTTAGGATACCATAATCATAGAGTCGGCTAGTGGTTTTCCTGCAAAATAAACCCCGAATGAAGGAAGATGATTTATGAAACTATAGCAGTTATAAGAAGACCATAGTTGATATCGGAAGACCATAATTGGTATAGTATCAATACTGCGAGATAAAGTAGAAAATGTCTCGTCCAGTTGATCAGAACCTATAATAGAATCCATTTTTAGATATCAAATAGCCACAGTTGGTATAATAACCACAGCTGGTATCAGTTGGTAGTACAAATAGTCCACGATTTAATTAGTTGTAACAAGAGTTTGTGAACCAATAAAAATATTGTCAGCCAAATAGCTAGATCTATAAACATTTAGTCGAAGGATTCACATTGGATGTCCACAAATGAGTGGATACACCACCAATATTCTTCGCGAGACCTTAGTAGCAGTAAAACCCATAAGTTAGAACCAGACCAATTTTCCAACCATAATTCCATTAGTTGGAAGAAAAGGAGTTGAAGACCATAAGAAAACTCTAAGGGGTAGAGCAAACATTGAGTTGGAGGTACAATAACTCAATATTTTGAGCAAGATAGATGAAGAAGGTCTGAACTGAGAGGAAGTTCGATTTTATTTTCATAAGATTATCGAACACTACTTTCAGAAGGATGTCAGACCAGAAGCCGAGATTTATACCTCGAGGACGTAAGAAGTGGATTATAACTCGAGAAAGTAAGTAATAATTACTCATAAGTACTAGAGCTCAAGTAAGTCAAGCATAACGAAGTTGGATGAAGGAAATACCGGAGAACAAATATAGCTCAAGAATGTCAAGGACTGAAGGAGATTGACTATACCAATACTAAAGTCCATTTGAAAGATTCCTTTCATGGAACCTAAATAACCCAAAATAGTTATAGGTATCAACTATAAACCATGATTGGATGGACTAAATGAGTCTAATCCATTATTAGAAAAATAAACCATCACGATTAATTCTAAAGTTAGTACCTTATTAAGTACCATTACTGCAATTTTGGTAGTAAGGGAAGAACAAAGACCTATTTTATCAAATAGGAGATTGTTATCCAATTAGTCCTCAATTAAGACTGTCAGGACAAGAAGAAGTCCCAATCCTTGAATATTCAATGAGAAAGGAAACAAGCTTATAATATTGGAGGAAATCATGGAAGTAAAGGAAGTAATAGTGGTTTGATGTCAAACACTAATGGATTCCAGGAAGAATCTGGACAAGGGATATAATCAATTATATCCAGTGAGATCACCACGGAGTTCTAGAAAAGTTTAAGTCTGCATAAGTTAGAACCACACTTCGGAAACGTGAGAGAGTTCAAACTTCGAGGACGAAGTTTAGTTTAAGGGGTAGAGACTGTAATATCCCAGGTAATGGGGTTACTAAAATAGAGGAAACAGATGTGTGCATTGCATTCATGCATAGAAAATCTGGGGAATTTTCGCGCTTTAAAGTAAAACAGTCCACGATGAATCGAAGTTTCACTTGACCTTGGTGGAATTGAAGTAGCACATCAAGTCAAGCGCTATAAACCTCAATGTGACTTTGTTAAAACCTGGTTTTGGGTAGAGAGGATTTGATCTAAGGGGTTAGATCAAAGGGAACTAATAATCAACACAACAACACTTTACTCAATGATCAATTGCTTGATCTTATAAAAGATTACAACATGGTATTCCTTGCCATAACATATGAACATCCATTTAATTGGAAATCAAGCAACAATAATTAGAGAAACTATTCTTCACTTATCTTCTCCATGTCTTAAAACTAATCCTTGATCCTACCATGAACCTCATGGTATTCATTCTATCTCATTCTTGGAAGCAAGACCAGGAGATAAACTCTAGAAATATATAATCCTCTCTACTACATATTAATATACATCAAACCTAGAGAGGTGAGAGTTCTATGATAATTATCAAAGAAGCAATAACAAAACTTGAGCTAAACCTTGGAGATACATCCAAGTATTCAAACCATCATTTTTCAGAGAAGCTCTAAGATATTATTCCAGACATTCTCAAATGAGAGAGACCATCCATGCTAATTTCAGTTCAATCTATTCAAATACCCAAATGGTTAAACCAACATTTCTTGAGAGAAATTTAAGTGAATATCTCAAGCATTCTCCTGGGATATAATCTATAGAGACAACCATAGCCATGACCATCTAAGAAACTATAAGAGAGATATTATGTTTAGTTGATCAAGACAATACTTGATCTTAGAAGTGAGAAACCTAACTCAGGAGAGATACCTTAGGAAGCCAAACCTTGATCATTATAAATTGAGTGATGATCATAAAATCTAAGAACTTGAGGAATTAATATCAAGAACAAGTTGATCATGTCTAACCATGATCATGTTCTTGAGATATGTGAGGATAAGATAAACCCTAATAGGATAAGTAGATATCATTCACCACATAAAATTATGGGGAGATCATTAGTAAGCAATCCTAGACTTATAACCCAACCTTTACTTGTGAACCACTAGGTGATCACAATTAGAATCCTACCATATCTATATTTCCTAAATTAAGGAACCCAAGAGCACCTTAGAGTTAAACACTATACTTTATGTAGTGAGAAACCATACATCAATGTGACCAAAGTTAACTATAAAAAGAACTATAACCAATGTAGTTACTTAAATAATAAATTGAGGTTAATAATAAGAAGCCAATTGGTAGAAGATAAAACTAATTCTCAATATCTTAGGAACTTGGGGAGAACATAAAATGTTAAGTAAACAACCATCTTAGCTTGGTTAAGGGAGATTAAACCCTATCACATGCAATATGGTGTCATCTCAACTCTACAAACAAGAATTAAATCTCAACCTTAGTTTGTGTATCACTTGGGTGATCACAAATAAAACATAAACCACAATTAAGATTCAACCCATGTGTCATTAGGTTAATAGCATTAGAACCCTAGATTTGCACATCAAATAAATCTTATGCTTCAATTCTTGAACATAAGCAAAACCTTGTGCTACATTATATGGTTAAACCCATATGTGTAGTGATCAACTAATTATCTTTGTAACCAAGATCAACCATGATGGGATAATATCTACATTAGACATTTCCAAAGATAATAAGAGTGTTAACCTTAATAAGGGGTTATACTAGAAATGATAAAACCCTAATCAATATTAGCTCACATAAAATCATATGCAAGTGACAAAATCCTCAAAATAGAAACCAAGCCCTAATAACAATCTCTGTAATACTTTGAGTTCAAAGTATCAACTTTAATCATTCCAAAGGATTGAATTCAAATAAGAAAAACTAATAAGTGAAAAAGAAAACAGAAAAGAAAATAAGAGAGAAGGGGAGGCTTACCTCTCGGGCCACCGCAGCCCACCACCACAGCCCAGTAGAAGACCACTAACGGCCCAAACCACGGCCTGGCCCAGCCACTTACCCCTTCGCAACAGATAAGAGCGTAGACGACGAAAACGTCTTCGTCTCCGTCTTCCTCGGCGCGGGCATGCTCGACAGCTCGACGCCGACGAGCTCCACGTCCCGGCCGCCGTTGTTGACTCGGGCGACGAACGACGAACGCGGGAGCCCTATAAATACTCGGCCGAAGCCCTCCTCGCTCCTGTTCGTCATTTTCCCCAATTTAGCAAACCCTAGCCGCCCGGCCATCTTCGCCGTCGCCGATTAGGGCCACCTCGAGCACCGCCGTAAGGCTCTGGAGCTTCGCCTGGTCTCCAGCAACCACCTCGTCAACGCATGCTTGCCGGGAAGCCCTACAACCGACGAATCGAATCGCCGTTTCTCCGCCGGTCACCCGCAGACGCCGATGATCGCCGTCGAAATAGGCCACCTCAAGTCTTGCCGACACGCTCATCGGAACCGCGGTGAGCTCCTCTACCGTCTGGCATGCTAGCCTTGCTTAATAGCCCACAGTAGCTTCGCCGCGTCGTGAACCCGTGCCCGCCGCCGTACTTCGAGCTCGCCGGAGTTACTCCGATGACTAATTAGAGGAGGCGCCGCCACCCGTTGGCTCAGTATAGCACGGCGAACCCAACCCGCAACCCCGCTCAGACGCGGGAGCGCCGAATCGCCGGCGCCAATCTCGCTCGGCCGTCGGCCGGCCACTCCGATGCCACTTCGGCGATTTTGACCCTGGTCAAAGGCCGCGTGGAGGCTGAGGTGTCTCGGCCCACGAGGCCGGTGACCGTGGGTAACACTAGATAGGGTACCGGTAGCAATTGTTTCTGTTTAATTCAAATTCCATAAAATCTGAAACTTCAAATGAATTTACAAAATTCATATTAACTCAGAAAAAATTAAAATAAGATACTAAAATTCTTAGAAAAGAAAACTCTATCCAATAAAAATATAATATGAAATTTTTATTTTAAATAAAAATTCAATTGTTTAACACTTGTTAATTAAGCCTTTTCTTTTAATTCAAAATACAATTAAAATTCAATAATTAGGAAAACTTTCTAAATTAAATAAAAACCAGTAAATAAATAAAGAAAACATTAAAATTAAATTTCTTTATTTGTTAATTGGTAAATCCTTATTAGAAGTATTTCAACCCCAAATAACAATTACCTTAATTATTAATTAATTAAAAACAGTGAGATACCAACTCCAACATTATTTTCATTTCAAATTTATTAATAACTTCAATTTACTTATTGAAGTTATTAATCCAAGAATTATTGGGTAACTAGAAAAACCTAGTTCCATATGGTAGAAAAACAGGAATTCATCATTTCATGTGAAATCCTAAAACCCTAATCCTATTAGAAACCCTAAGTCCAATAATTCATTTGAAACCCAATTTACTTCTAAAACCAAAACCCTAGATCTTCCCATGTGACCATAATGTTCTATTTTCATACATAGAACCATAGTAGCAACTAAACACTAGTCTTGGTCACATAAAATGTAGGAGGCCTAGCACTAATAAGATGGATATCCCATGTGTTCATCTTATCAAATCTAGATGATCGGATAGGAACACCTAAGTCTAAACCTTAGTCCTATCCTCAAAATGATCAACCTTATTCATTCCTATTTAGCATCACGCCATTATGATGAACCCTAATAGCAACCATACCTACTATTTTACATAACCCTGTTCCACTAAACCCTACTAGTGTGAGATACTTATAAACCATCCTATTTAGGAACCAACCATTCTTTACTTAGTGAATCCAATAACAAACCCTAGACAACCTCAACCCTAATTGATATACTTCTTATTATTTAAGAAGTATGTTCTTCAAAAGTTATTCTTTCGAAGAAAATAAGGAATCATCCACAACCTGCTTATAAGGACCTATAAACCCTAGCTAGCTATCACCAACAAGATGAACCAATCTTGATAGCAACCTTGTATGAATAATTGCTTAGAATGCCAGGCCTAACTCAACCTTACAAGCCCTAGGTGTTGAGGAATCCAACTTTGTTGGGATTCATCTACTACTTACTCCAGAAGCAGTGGAAAACAAAGTAAACCATAGAACCCCACAACCCTAATTACCATACTTGTTCTTTATTAAAGAACATGTTCTTCAAAAGTTATTCTTTTGAAGTATATGATAATTAATCATTAACCATGCCATGTAGTGTTAAAACCAACCACTATTCATTACATGTTAAGATTATACCAAATGTTATAGTTGTGTGCTATTAATCTTATTGTTATTATATATTGCAGACACTGTTCATGATACCATGTAACCACACCTGAATAAGAACCTTGTTTGTGAATCACCCTAAAAGTGCAACACATTCTAAACAAATCATTTCAACTCACTAATCCTAAATCCTCGGGGTTAGGTCACGCTTAGAGCGATTGCATCTCATTCTTATGCATTATTGCATCCTTGCCAATCTTTTAAACATCGTCCTTACCGGACGATGATGCTATTTCAGAATTTGGAGTTATTGCGTAACGAAGACCTTGTCTGCATAATCTTGCAGCCAAGAAAGGCAAGTTCATCGCTTGCTCATGTCATTTGAGTATTTTTACCAAATTACTTGCAAAGTACTATGTTTATCACTATTGCATAAAAAAGCAAAACCACTATTTTCATAACTATGAATATGACTATGTGGTGGGCAATGGAACCATGGATTGTGTTGATATGGTGGAGGTTCCATTGCAAGGGTTTATATCCATCTAGGATTAAACAACAAATGTCGCCAGGTGATTCTTGTGCCGTAATACCCGTGTTAACCATAAGATCCGGAGTGGGACGGAGTAGTCAAAAGTGTTTCCACCTCTCGTTCATCAACGGATGCGCTTTACCGTAGACACTTGTATCCGTCGGGGCAAGCGGTTGGCTGGGGAAGCCTTAAGTCCCCACGGCATAGTCCGTAGACACTTGTCGCTCGAAGTGCAAGCGGTGGGCCGGGGAAGCCTAAAGTCCCCACGGTATTGCGGTCTATGATGGGTTGCGGCTACCGGCGAAGGAGTTTGGTTAACGAGTCCCAAACCGTTGTCGTGGTCGGGGTCCATCCTTAAGTGGTATAAGAGGACCGACGAGGACCCAGGGTCGGGGTATGCAACAAAGGGTGGGTGTTCGAGGTAGCGGAGGAACATGATTGGCTAGACCTTATACCGGGCCTCACACCATAGGAAGTGTGGACGGGTTGCGCGCCCGGTTGGCACCAAGGTTAAGATCTCTTATGGGTAAAGCAACACACCTCTGCAGAGTGTAATGAACCGTGACTCGTCACTCCCTGTTCCGGGATATGGAACTGCGAACGCGGCCGGAAAGGAGCTCCATGAAGTTCTAGTAAACCGGTGAAGGCCGACGGACATAGTTCTTCCGAATAAAAGCAATCTTTTGAAGAAATGATTATGAAAACTTGCATTGGTATTAGACTTTCTGGTCTAATGCCGTAGCTAGTGCATTAAACACCTCTTTCCTATAATGAACTTGTTGAGTACGCTCGTACTCATCCCACTCTTAAATCCCCGCTTAGATATGGAGGCATCGAAGGAGGATCTACAGTGCAACTCGAAGGCCGAGGAGTCAACAACTACTTCACGAGACAGGACCCTGTCAGAGGAGTCAGATACCACATCCAACAAGGAGAAAACCTAGTTTAGCAATAGAAAGGAACTAGCTTCCTAAACTTAGCTCCTATTTAGCTAGAATCTATTCATAGCCTCTGTAGCTAGTTAAATACTCTACAAATAGAGTTCGTGATAAGACTAGTCTACGAGTCGTTCTTCCGGAGTTATTTGCAGCTTTACCTCATTGTAAAGTAGGAGGCTCGTGATGATCTTATGTAACGGAGTCAATGTTGTAATTCTATAGACATGCCTTGGACCCGCATATGTTTCTGTTGTACCACTCTGAGCGATATAATACGAGTGGAACGGTGTTTCATTGGTGTTATATCAGACTTGCATACTACACCATGCAGTGGTATGCCGGGTCACCACAAGAACTATCCATATGTCCTGATAATTAAATCATCACTCCTTAACTAGAACTCTAAGTAATTATCTCAGGCATTCTCCTGGGATATAAAATATGGGGACAACCATAATCTTGTCCACTCAAGATAGTATAAAAGAAGTACCAAACCAGTTGAGCAAAACAATACT
Organism: Lolium rigidum; assembly: GCF_022539505.1. NCBI lineage: Eukaryota > Viridiplantae > Streptophyta > Magnoliopsida > Poales > Poaceae > Lolium > Lolium rigidum. The sequence continues at coordinate 3,003,911 of NC_061508.1, read as the reverse complement.
TGATCTTGGAAGTGAGAAACTAGTTCATGAGAGATACTTTAGGAAGCCAAACCTTTGATCATTACAAATGGGTAATGATCATAAACCTTAAGAGCTTGAGGTAGAGGATATTAAGAACATAAAGAAAACCTTAGAGTAAAACTCCATACCTAATATGGTGAGAAACCATCCATTCATATGACCAAAGTTAACTATAAAAAGAACTATAATCAATATAGTTATTTTAATGATAAATTGGGGATAATAGTAGAAGTTAATTGGTAGAAGATAAAACCAATTCTCAAATCTTTAGTAATTAGAGAAGCACATAAAATATGAAGCAAGTAACCATATTACGATGGTTAGGGGAGATTAAGCCCTAGCAAATGCAATATGAGGTCATTCCAATTCCATAAACCAGAGTTATATCTCAACCCTAGTTTATGTATCACTATGGTGATCATAATATAAAATCAGACCATAATTGAGATTCAAACCAATTGCCATTAGATGGATATCATTAGAACCCCAGAGTTACTCTAGGTATTTCAAGGTGTTATCAAATACAATTCTAATGCTAACCTTGAAATAGGGTTATATTAAAACTCACAAGATCTTTAATAATTAAGTAACCAAATAAAATCATTTGCAGGTAACTAAATTCTCAAATGAGAAATCACATCCTTAGAAATATTTAGCACATGAAATCATGCCATCAAATCACTTCTTATTAGGAATCCATAAGCAAATATTACTTTGAAATTATTTCTTACAAAGTAATACTAATTAAAAATCCACCTATCACTAATTAACAAAACTATCATTTTAGAAAATAATTTGAATGTTTTCAATGTTAATATTTAGATTCATGTCCATATGGAAACTTAATCCAAATATCAATACTAATTAGTAAACCAATGTTATAGTATTATATTAAAGTTGCTAATACATCACTAAAGACTTGGTAGTACCCTGGACTGATATTTGTATGAAATAAAATGAGCAAGACCTGCAAAATAGAAAATAATTCAAATCTGAATTTAAAACAGAAATGAAAAATAGAAAATGAAAACAGAAAAAAGAAAAGAGTGAAGAAAAACTTACCTGAACCTTACCTGGCCGAGCAGCCCACCAGCAGCCCAGCAGCATCGGCCCAACACCAGCCCAGTCCACCGCCAGAACCAGCCCAAATACCCTTTCACGACTAAACGAGCGAGGAGAAAAACTCGTCTTCTTCCTCGCAGGCATGCTCGACAGCGCGGCGTCTCCACGTCGCCGGCCGCCGTGGTGGACCTTCCGCACGCCGTTGCCTGCCACCGAGGCTTTGCCCTTATCCTCCACGCCCCTACCCTTATCCCAGAAGTCGCCAAGATTCGCGCCTAGACGCAGCACCGCCATCACCATGCATCCCGACCAGTCGCCGCCGTCGTGTCGTCACCTCCATGATCGCCTGGAGCAATAAATAGACCAGGAGGACCTCCGTGAACTCCTTGTTCCGCGACAACATTCCATTCTCTCACAATCTGTCTCTATTTCCCCCAAACAACCATGCTCTGTCGCCGGAGATCATGACACCCCCGTCGAAGGAGGCCACCCCATGGACCCTGAGGCAGTCCAAGAGGAGCGTATGAGTGTGAGGATTGTTCTGGTAGAAGGAATCGAGAAATGACGCGCTCAATCGGGCGAATTCGACCGTTCCCTTTCGCTCGGGTTCGCCGGAATTCATGACGCCGTGCTCAACCCCGTCCATCCCCGTCTTCCTCAAGCAGCCTATCCATTTTGTGGTGACTCTGCGCATCTTTTGCATCCCCTATTGTCCTAAATCGACGTCTCTGGCATCCGATTGGAGTTCGCCGGACTCGCGCCACCGCAGTAATGCTCGCCGGAGCTCATTCCGGTGACCTTCTCGCGGGGGAGCCACCACCTTTAGGTTCAGAATCGTGTGGCGGTTCGTTTAGTACCATCTGTGCATCTGCGGGAGAGCCAGAACGTCGCCGCCGTAGCTCGCCGGCGTGTCCTCCGGCGAGATAGCGTGGCTGGTCAACCCCAGAGACTATTTGACCAATCTTTGTCCGCGTGGCGTTCCACGTGGACCTTAGCCCCACCAGTCAGCGAGTAGATCTAGAAACGAATCGGTACAAATAGTATTTCCATTTAATTTAAATTACGAGAAAATTACTGCAACTTCAAATAATTATAGCAAATTCATTTTAACTCGGAAAAATATAAATAAGATATCAAAATTCTTAGAAAACTAAACTCTATCCAATAAAAATATAATATGAAATTTTGATTTTTAATAAAAATTCAATTATTTATACTTGTTAATTAAGCCTTTAATTTTAATTCCAAATTTAATTAAAATTCAATAATTAAGAAAAACTTCTAAAATTAATAAAAACCAGTAAGCAAATCAGGAAAATATTAAAACTAATTTTCCTTTGCTTATAATTTATTAAATCCTTAATAGGAGGATTTAAACCCTAATTAATAATTGTCTTAATTATTAATTCTTTAAAAATAAGAAAATGTCAAATCCAATATTATTTTCATTTCAAAGTTATTAATAACTTCAACTTTACTAATGAAGTTATTAATCCAAGAATTATAGGATAATTAGGAAAACCTAGTTCCATTATAAATAAAGTGATAACCTCATCATTTTATGTGTAATTCCAAAACCCTAATTCAATTAGGAATCCTAGCTCCAATAATCAATATGAAACTTAATTTGCTTCTAACCTAAACACTAGGTTAGAACATATGATCATGGTACCTTCTTTCAAATCATAGAACCATAGTAGCAACTGAATACTCGTCATGTCCACATAAAATATAGTAGACCTATCACTAATATATGGGTATTCCATATATTCATCTTCATCAGACCTAAATAATCAGGTAGGGTCAACCAAGTGTAAACCCTAGATCCTATTACCCAAAACCATCATTCCTATTCATCCCTATACAGCATCACATCAATGTGATGAACCTCAGGAGCAACTATGCCAAATCCTGAACATTACCTAACCATATTCCACTAAACCCTACTAGTGTTGGATACTGATCCACTATCCTATTTAGGAGCCAATTATTCCTTACTTAGTGGATCAAATAGCAAAACCTAGACAACCTCAACCCTAACTGATATACTTCTTATTATTTAAGAAGTATGTTCTTCAAAAGATATTCTTTTGAAGCAAATAAAGAATCATCATCAACCCTGCTTATAAGGACCTATAAACCCTAGCTAGCTATCACCAACAAGATGAACCAATCTTGATAACAACCTTGTATGAATAATTGCTTAGAATGCCAGGCTTAACTCAACCTTACAATCCCTAAGTGTTGATGAATCCAACTTTGTTGGGATCCATCTAATACTTACTCCAGAAACTAGTTGAAACCATAGTAACCATAGAACTCCACAACCCTAATAGTCATACTTGTTCTTCACTTAAGAACATGTTCTTCAAAGGTTATTCTTTTTGAAGTATATGATAATTAATCATTAACCATGCCATATAGTGCTAAAACCAACCACTATCCATTATATGTTAGGATTACACCAAATGTTATGGTTGTGTGCTATTAATGCTATTATTATGATATATTGCAGCACATGTTCATGATACCATGTAACTACACCTGAATAAGAACCTTGTTTGTGAATCACTCTAAAAGTGCAACACACCCTAAACAAATCATTTCAACTCACTAATCCTAAATCATCGGGGTTAGGTCACGCTTAGAGCGATTGCATCTCATACTTATGCATTATTGCATCCTTGCCAATCTTTCAAACATCGTCCTTACCGGACGATGATGCTATTTCAGAATTTGGAGTTATTACGCATCGAAGACCTTGTCTGCATAATCTTGCAGCCAAGAAAGGCAAGTTCATCACTTGCTCATGTCATTTGAGTATCTTTATCAAATTACTTGTAAAGTACTATGATTATCACTATTGCATAAAAACCAAAACCACTATTTTCATAACTATGAATATGACTATGTGGTTGGCAATGGAACCATGGATTGTGTTGATATGGTGGAGGTTCCATTGCAAGGGTTAATATCCATCTAGGATTAACAACAAATGTCGTCCGAGTGATTCTTGTGCCGTAATACCCGTGTTAACCATAAGATCCGGAGTGGGACGGAGTAGTCAAAAGTGTTTCCACCTCTCGTTCATCAACGGATGCGCTTTACCGTAGACACTTGTATCTGTCAGGGCAAGCGGTTGGCTGGGGAAGCCTTAAGTCCCCACGGCATAGTCCGTAGACACTTGTCGCTCGAAGAACAAGTGGTTGGCTGGGGAAGCCTTAAGTCCCCACGGTATTGCGGTCTATGATGGGTTGCAGCTACCGGCGAAGGAGTTTGGTTAACGAGTCCCAAACTGTTGTCGTGGTCGGGGTCCACCCATGAGTGGGAATAATGGGACCGGCGAGGACCCAGGGTCGGGGCATGCAACAAAGGGTGGGTGTTCGAGGTAGCGGAGGAACATGATTGGCTAGACCTTATACCGGGCCTCACACCATAGGAAGTGTGGACGAGCTCGCGGCTCGGTTGGCACCAAGGTTAAGATCTCTTATGGGTAAAGCAACACACCTCTGCAGAGTGTAAAGAACCGTGACCTGTCACTCCCTGTTCCGGGATATGGAACTGCGAACGCGGCCGGAAAGGAGCTCCATGAAGTTCTAGTAAACCGGTGAAGACTGACGGACATAGTTCTTCTGAATAAAATCAACCTTTTGAAGAAATGGTTATGAAAACTTGCATTGGTATTAGACTTTCTGGCTAATACCGTAGCTAGTGCATTAAACACCTCTTTCCTATAATGAACTTGTTGAGTACGCTCGTACTCATCCCACTCTTAAATCCCCTGCTTAGATATGGAGGCCACGAAGGAGGATCCACAGTGCAACTCGAAGACCGAGGAAATCAACAACTACTTCAAGGGACATGAACCTGTCAGGGGAGTCAAACACCACATCCAACAAGGAGACAACCTAGATTAGCAATAGAAGGAACTAGTTTCCTAAACTTAGCTCCTACTTAGCTAGAATCTATTCATAGCCTCTGTAGCTAGTTAAATACTCTACAAATAGAGTTCGTGTTAGGACTAGACTACGAGTCGTTCTTCTGGAGTTTATTTGCGGCTTTACCTCATTGTAAAGTAGGAGGCTGTGATGATCTTATGTAACGAGTCGATGTTGTAATTCTATAGACATGCCTTGGACACGCATATGTTTCTGTTGTACCACTCTGAGCGATATAATACTAGTGGAACGGTGTTTCATTGGTGTTATATCAGACTTGCATACTACACCATGCAGAGGTATGTCGGGTCACCACAGTTGGTATCAGAGCAAATGCTTTGGCCCTAGGATTAAAAACCCTTTAAAGGAGACCTATAGGATTGGTAGTGTCTATAGGAAGTTGTCTTAGGTGAACCAAATCTTTTTATGACTTGATATGGATATTCACTTGAGAATAATCCTGACACACTTGAGTCAACATTTCTTACCTATATTTCCTAAGTAATGTTAGTTAGATAATCCCAAGTATGTAGCACACCATTAAGACCCTAAAATAATATATGAGTAGATCACAGTTGGTATACAATACATGGTAGTCCAAAGAGAGGATACAACCATAAGGAAGATATCCTATTGGAAGATGTGTACTAACACATGTATGATTAAGTAAGAAGTATTCAGACATGTAATAGGAGTAATATCAAGTGATGAAGATAGTATATAAGGAAGATATCCTACTAGAAGGTGTATACCAAGACAAGTAATGGGTAAGAAAAATCTATCTGGACTTGTGAAACAACTGATAGTAAGTGATAAATATGAATTATATAAGGTAGTATAGACCATGATGAGTCAATCATGGGATGTAAGGAAGAGAGATAGAGATAAAACATGTCTACTTACAGAGTAGAGGTAGTAATCATATATGATTCATCTGAGAATCCTTATGTGATGAAGTAGAACATCTAAAGTATTTAGGAGGAGTACAATAAGAAGTCAAGTGCTAAACAAATAGTGCAAGAATTGTATTCCAAAACCATGGGAAGTGTGCCAAGCACATCATGACCATAGTTTTATGATAGAAACACTTGGAAGTATAGGAGTTATATTCCAAGAGTTATGTGTTTAGAGTAGCAGACATATCATGTGAAGTAGTCCTCAACAAAATGGAAGTTAAGTTAATACTTCCAAAGAAAATTAGGTTAACCACAACTATCCTAGACCACTTTGTTTCAAGTTTATCTCATTGCAAATGTGCAATTAAGGTAAAGGTTGAGACAAATATTAGAATTCCCTATATTCGTGCTAAGTATCACGATATAAACCTATATTATGTGGTGTTCTATACTACACATCAGAGCCTGATGTTTAGAGATGTCTTACTCAACAATCATATTCAGGCTTATGATGATGTGTATTATAAGCACAAAGCTGAATCTTCTTGGATTTTATTGGATTTTCATTGTTTGACTAGATCCATACATGAAGTTTGACTTTGGTATGCAAATGCATGTTGCTATATCAAGTTCTTACTTAATGCTATAGATCTAGAGGGTAATGGTATTCGTGTGAGGAAGTGACGAATTCGAAGATTCGAAGACAAGATGAAGGTTCATCGGAAAAAGGAAGTAAAGTTGTGGGATGTAACCACAATACTCGAATGAAGTACAATCGAAACTCATGCTTACCTCAACAGAGGAGTACTTTTGTACGAAAGAAGCATGAAGGTGAGAAATATAATGATTATGGTGAAGCTGAAGCAGATCCATAGTCAACATAGAAGAGGGAATGCATGGGAAATCACTTAGGATACTATAATCATAGTGTCAGCTAGTGATTTTCTTGCAAAATAAACCCTGAATGAAGGAAGGTGATACATGAAATCATAGCAGACATAAGAAGACCATAGTTGATATCAGAAGACCACAATTGGTATAATATCAATAGTGCGAGATAAAGTAGAAGATGTCTCGTACAGTTGATCAGAACCTATAATAGAATCCATTTTTAGATATCAAATAGCCACAGTTGGTATAATAACCACAGCTGGTATCAGTTGGTATTACAAATAGTCCACGATTTAATTAGTTGTAACAAAAGTTTGTGAACAAATAAAAATCTTGTCAGCCAAAATAGCTAGATCTATAAACATTTAGTCAAAGGATGCACATTGGATGTCCACAATTGAGTGGATACACCACAAAGTTTCTTCGCAAAACCTTAGAGGAATATAAATTATAAACAAGACCTATACCAATATTCTAATCATAAGTCCAATAATTGGAAGAAAAGGAGTTGAAGACCATAAGAAAACTCTAAGGGGTAGAGTAAAGATTGAGTTGGATATACAATAACTCAATACTTTGAGCATAATAGAAGAAGAAGGTCTGAACTGAGAGGAAGTTCGATCTTATTTTCATAAGATTGTTGAACAATACCTTCAGAAGAAGGTCAGACCAGAAGCCGAGGTTCATACCTCGAGGACGTAAGAAGTGGATTAAAACTTGAGCAAGGTGAGTAATATTTACTCAGAAGTACGATAGCTCAAGTAAATTTAGGTAAATGAAGTTGGACAAAGAAAATACCGTAGACAAAATACAGCTCAAGAAGGCCAAAGACCGAAGGAGATTGACTATACCAAAACTAAAGTCAATTTGAAAGATTCCTTTCATGGAACCTAAATAACCCAAAATAGTGATAGGTATCAACTATAAACCATGATTGGATGGACTAAATGAGTCTAATCCATTATTAGAAAAATAAACCATCACGACCAATTCCATAGTTAGTACCTTATTAAGTACCATTACTGCAATTTTGGTAGTAAGGGAAAACAAAGACCTATTTACCAATTAGGAGTAGGTTATCAAATTAGTCTTCAGTTAAGACTAGCAACAACAAAAGAAGTCCCAATCCTTGAATCTTCAGTGAGAAAGGAAACAAGATTAAGATATTGAAAGAAATCAAATAATTAAAGTTAGAAGCCATGGCTCAGAGACAAGTATTATTAGATTTCAGAGAAAAATCATAGAACTGGAGTAAGAAACTAATGCTCAGAGACAGACACTATTGGATTCCAGGAAGAATCTGGACAAGGAATATATTCAATTATATCTAGTGAGATCACCGCGGAGTGCGAGAAAAGATGTAGTCTGCACAAGTCAGACCCACACTTCGGAAACGTGAGAGAGTCCAAACTTCGAGGACGAAGTTTAGTTTAAGGGGTAGAGACTGTAATATCCCAGGTATTGGGGTTACAAATATAGAGGAAACAGATGTGTGC
>NC_061508.1:2969851-2995507 GCF_022539505.1 Lolium rigidum | reverse complement strand
TAGACTAAAATCCCGTGTGTCCTCAAGAACGTTTGGTCATTATAAGTAAACAAACCGGCTTGTCCTTTGTGCTAAAAAGGATTGGGCCACTCGCTGCAATTATTTCTCTCGCATTTTACTTACTTGTACTTTATTCATCTGTTACATCAAAACCCCCGGAATACTTGTCTGTGAGCATTTACAGTGAATCCTTCATCGAAACTGCTTGTCAACACCTTCTGCTCCTCGTTGGGTTCGACACTCTTATTTATCGAAAGTACTACGATACACCCCCTATACTTGTGGGTCATCAAGGACGTACTTCATGGCCTTGTACCTTATCCGTTTAGGTGCCCCCCGAGCCGAATCTTTCAAGTAATTGAAGATATCGGCTCTCCAGTCATCCGGTTCCAGGAACTGTACCTGAACATCGGCTCCACCTGCTACGTCCTTGTAGCCTGACGCCATCTGTGCGAGATCGTTCGCCTCGGTATTCTGCGACCTCGGGATCCAGTTGAAGTTTATGTACCTAAATTGTGCCATCAGCTCACGGCATTGCATCCATAATGGGAAGAGCGACTCGCTCTCACATTTGTATTCCTCCGTGAGTTGGGAAATCACCAACTTTGAGTCTCCAAAAAGTTCCACTGCTTCTGCCCCGGCTTCAATAAGCAACTCCATTCCCTTGCGTATTGCTTCATACTCGGCGACATTGTTGGTGCAAGGGGTAGGTAGCCTGATGGAGAAAGAATATGTTGTCCCCCGGGGCGACACGAGTAGAATGCCGATGCCGCAACCATCATCACAAGCCGATCCATCAAAAAACATGGCCCATGCACGCACAGACAGTGCTGCTATATCAGTGTTGATTCGTTCAGCAATAAGATCGGCCAACGCCTGTCCCTTGACTGCTTTCGCAGGCTGATACCGGAGATCAAATTCCGATAAACATCCACTTACCGAGTCGACATTTCAACACAGGAGCCGACAGCATATGTTTGATGACATCTGATTTGCATATGATGACAATTTGTGCTGACAGCAAGATATGACGAAGCTTGGTGCAGGTAAAAAATAGGCAGAGGCACAACTTCTCGATCTCAGGGTACCTAGTCTCTGAATCCAACATTCTTCTGCTGAGGTAGAAAGCGACTCTCTCCAGACCATCATAAACTTGCACCACCAGCGAGGCGATGGAAGTGTCGACTGCTTGACGGGTAAATATAGAATGGTCTGTCTTCTTTGAGGCGGGACCAACACAGGTGGCTTCGTTAGATACTCTTTAATCTCGTCAAAGGCTCGCTGTTGCTCTGCCCCCAGCGAAACTCCTCATCAGCTTTAATTTTTACCAATCCCATGAACGGCTCGATTCGCCCTGACAGATTGGAGATGAACCTTCTGACGAAGTTGATTTTGCCGATGAGACTCTGGAGTTCCTTCTTCGTGGTAGGTGGCTTCATTGTTCGCACTGCCTCCTGACTTTTCAGACCAATCTCAATTCCACGTTCATGAACCAAGAAACCCAAGAATTGACCGACCGTTACACCAAAAGCACACTTCTTTGGATTCATTCTCAGCCCGAATTTTCTAGTTCGGTCCAGGATGCGTCGCAAATCCTCCAAGTGTCCTTCTACTTAAACAGACTTGACTACCACGTCATCAATGTAAATCTCCACCAACTTGCCGATCAGATCATGAAAGATGTAATTCATGGCTCTTTGCTATGTTGCGCCGACATTTTTCAGTCCAAATGTCATGACTACATATTCAAACAAACCCACTGAACCTGGTACTCTGAATGCAGTCTTGTGTATATCTTCTGGAGCCATAAAAATTTGGTTGTAACCGGCATTGCCATCCATGAAACTTAAAACCTTATGACCAGCAGCTGCATTGATCAATGTCTCTGCTACCGGCATTGGATACTCATCCTTTGGAGTGGCTCTATTGAGATCCCGAAAATCTATGGCGACGCGCCATCGGCCATCCTTTTTCTCTACAGGTACGATACTAGAAATCCACTCAGCATACCTGCATGGCCTGATGAACCCGGCGTTCAACATTTTCTCGATCTCTTTCTTGACTTCTTCTAAAATTTCGGCCTTCATCTGCCGTGCTCGCTGCTGGAACGGCCGAAATCCTTTCTTAAGAGGGAGCCGATGCTCAATGATGCTCCTGTCTAACCCGGGCATCTCTGTGTAATCCCAGGCAAAGCAATCTGGATATTCTTTCAACAAAGCTATCATCAGGCCCCTCAGATGCGGATCTAACTTTTTGTTGATGAATGTTGGTCGTGGCTTATCCCCAGGACCAATGTCAATCTCTTCTAGCTCATCAGCCGATGTAAATCCATATCCTAGCTTTCCGTCGCCTGCTAGATTGATGCTGAACACATGCAAAATGTATGGTGAGGATAATTTGGGCCGATTGCCGGAATCGGCCCCCTTTTCGATTGCATTGCTCAATGAAGGTTTACAACTTATTTGTGCTCTACTACGGGAGGGAGTCTCCCTACTACGACTACGTGACATGCTTGAGGTGAGATCATTGCTTTTTATTTTTTGGGGCCGATCGCAGGGATCGGCCTTGCCACGTACGTCCATTGGCTTTACTCTTGCTACTCTGTCAGGCCGGTGGATAAGACCAGCCTCACCCCGTTTTTTGTAGCTTCGATGCGCTCACAGCCGTCCAAACTGACTCCAGAGATCGGCTCTTGATCTTCTGCGTCCCAAATATTCATGCCAGCTATCGAGATCTCGATCGAGTCATCTGCATGAACGACTTCCACTTCATCTCCGTCCCACTGTATCAGGCATTGGTGCATTGTGGATGGAATGCAGCAGTTGGCGTGAATCCAATCCCTCCCTAGCAGGACAGCGTAGGTGCTTTTGCTGTCGACAATGAAGAATGATGTAGGGATGGTTTTTCGGCCCACGGTTAGATCCACGTTCAGAACGCCTTGCGTTTCTGATGCTTGGCCGTTGAAGTCGCTTAGTGTGACATTGGTTTTGATCAGATCCGCGTTAGAGCGTCCCAAACGCCGTAGCATGGAGTATGGCATTATATTGACTGCCGCTCCCGTGTCAACCAACATCTTGGCTGACGAGGCTGCCCGTTGATATAACCTTTTAGGTACAGGGCCTTCAAATGTTTGTAGCTCTTCTCTCGTGGCTTTTCAAAGATAACTGGCCGTGGGCCGCAGTCAAACTGTGCTACCGGCACTTCTTCGGTTCTTGGAGCACAAAACTCCGAAGGAAGTATGAACACCATATTCGTGCCAGCCGATGCCTTCGCATCGGCTTTTGTTTGTTTGGGGCGCCATTCTTTCTTCTATGGACGAGTCTCCGCCTCCAAAGTTTGCTGAATTTTCACGGCCAGATCGGGCCGCGCTTTCCTCAACGTGTGCAGGTATTGCGCCTCGGCTTCCTCCAAGCTACGTAGCCGCTGAACCCTACGCTTTTGGGAGTGACTGAGTCCATCAGGGCACCACCTTGGCCGGTGGTATCTATCTTCTTCTTCCTCTTCTGACTCCTCGAAATCTTCCTCGAAATCCTCCACTCGAGGTGACTCAGCTCGTCTGTTCTGAGGTGGGAGAGGCCCTAGACGCTTGAACACTGAAACCTCACCTATGTCCTCCTTCTGCTGTCTACATTCCGGGAAGTTGTCGATTGTAGGCAATCGGCTCATTCCTGAATCCCAGCAGTGCTTAAAGAAAGGACAATCCCAGTGTCTGTCCATGTCTTCCTACTCTCTTGACTTCCCCTTAGCGCGATGCTCATATCCTTTGTCGTCTCTATCATACCGATGATATTTTCCGTTGTCTACATCAGACCGACGATATCTTTCGTCGTCTTTGTCGTACCGCCGGCGTCGGTCGTACTGACGCTCATATTTGTTAAGGAGATGCGCGGAGAGCGGTCGTTGATACCGCACGTTTCTCACGTGTTCCTCGGTGATGTACCATCTGTCATCATATCGGGGCCGGTCGCGTGGGCCGGCCTCCTCCTTTTCCTTGCCACGGGAGTGACCGATTTCTTCTTTATCCCTGCCATGGTGGTATACAGGCCCTGCCATGTTAACATCGAATGAGAAATCTAGGCGATGCCTCGTGGAGTGATTGAGTTCCACCATGTTGACGCCGGGGAAACGGTTGCGTGTCCACTTTCATGGCAAGCTGACCAAGGATCAAACGGCCTTGTTCTATCGCCGTTTGGATCTGCCGACGCAACTCTTTGCGGTCATTGGTGATATGGGTGAACGAGTGATGCCACTTGCGGTACGGCCTCCCGTTCGGTTCTTGCGCCGTAGGGATTTTATGGCCTTCGGGTAACTTCGACTTGTTTTTCCTTAAGTAATAAATCGAATATCTGCTCAGCTTTGCTTATATCGAAGTCAAACCCTTTTGCAGGCCCTTGTTGTTTCACCCATTTGCAGGACACGGGTACTGCCCCCCCGAGCCCATTCAGCCACAGCTACTTCCTGGTCTTCTGCAGAGTCTCCAACTTCTTCTGTCTCGACCAGGCCTATCGGGCGTTTGAACTTATCTTGGTACAATTCTGGGTGGCGCTGCTCATACAATGTTAATTTCGGGCCATGTGCGCCAGTGAATTGTATTCCACTTGCAAAGCCAGATCCTTGATCGGCGCTGCGAGACCCAACGCCGCCAGATCGACCGCTTCTTTCTCAGTTAAACGAGCCGAATAACAACGGTTCTTGATAGTCCTGAAACGCTGAATGTATTCCGACACCGTTTCTCCCCGCTTTTGCCGCACCTGCGCCAGATCGGCAATGCCAGCCTCGGTAGCTTCTGAGTGATATTGAACATGAAACTGCTCTTCCGAGTTGCTTCCACGTCCGGACTGAATCTGGTGGCAACGAGGTGTACCACCCAAAAGCTGGTCCTGTGAGAGATTGCGCAAAAAACCTTACACGTAACGGGTCTGATGCTGAAATCATGCCCAATTGTGCCAAATATCGGCTCACATGCTCAATTGAGCTAGACCCTTCTGATCCATTGAACTTTGAGAACTCAGGTAGCCGATACTTGGGTGGCAGCGGAATCAAATCATATACGTTGGGGTACGGCTTGGAATAGCCGACTGTTCTCCTCTTCGGCAGGATGCCGAACTGGTCTCTCAAGATTGTACTGATTTGTTCCACGGTATGAGCTGCAGGGGCTGAGCTTTCATGACTAGTTCCGGTGGCATATTTAGCTAGCCACGCCTGTTTATCGGCGTCCGCTCCAGAAATCCCTCCTGCTGCAATCTGGTTCGTGCGCGCCAAGTTATTGCAGTCCGGCACGTATGTGTACACGTATCCATGTGGGATTTATTTAGGCGGCTCATACAGGAATTGGCAATCACCAGGATCGCCTCCAACCTTGTAGACGACGTATGCCGGTGAACCATGTGGCTCTGGAGCTGCAAGCGCGAATGGCAGCTGCGGTCTGGTCTGGAACGGTATTTCTCCCTGGTGAGTCCCTAGGGCAGGCCCTGACGGAGAGTACTGATGCTTCATGATTTCCTGAACCACGCGAACCGCAATGCGCTCGAAAGCGTTCACCGGGCTCTCGGAGTGACGGTGTAGAGAATGAGCCACCATATAATTAACTTCCGGCGCGAGCTACGGTGCGTTCCTGCGAAGGGAGAGATAGATCTACTTCATCGAGAACGCCTTCGGGTGAGAACCCTCTCCACCTAATGCCATGTTTACGGGTCCTCTCGAACAAGCCGATGAGATCGGATTCGAAGACGACTTTAATCTCATCATATTTCTTCTTGTGCTCCTTGATACGTCTCCAACGTATCTATAATTTCTGATGTTCCATGCTTGTTTTATGACAATACCGACATGTTTTGTTCACACTTTATGTCATTATTATGCGTTTTCCGGAACTAACCTATTGACGAGATGCCGAAAGGCCGGTTGCTGTTTTACTGTTGTTTTTGGTTCCGGAAAGGCTGTTCGGGCAATATTCTCGGAATTGGACGAAATCAACGCCAAACCTCCTATTTTTCCCGGAAGGCTCCAGAACACCGAAGAAGAGTCGGAGAGGGGCCAGGGGGCCACCACACCATAAGGCGGCGCGGGCCAGACCCTGGCCGCGCCGGCCTAGGTACCTCTTGACGAAACTCCAGAAAGACTCAAGGGGCGCCGCCACATCGCGAAACTCCAATTCGGGGGACAGAAGTCTCTGTTCCGGCACCCTGCCAGGACGGGGAATTGCCCCCGGAGTCATCTCCACCGCCGTCTCCACCGCCATCTTCACCGCCATCGCTGTCTCCATGATGAGGAGGGAGTAATTCACCCCCTGGGCTGAGGGCTCCGCTGTAGCTATGTGGTTCATCTCTCTCTTTATGTGATCTAGTTGAATATCATCTATGTGCTACTCTAGTGATGTTATTAAAGTAGTCTATTCCTCCTCCATGATGTAATGTTGGCGGTGTGTGCATCATGAAGTACTTGGTTTATGCTATGATTGTGATCTCTTGTAGATTATGAAGTTAACTATTACTATGATGGTATTGATGCGACCTATTCCTCCTTTCATAGTGTGATGGTAGAAGCGTGCATGCTATGTTAGTACTTGGTTTGGTTGTTGATCTATCTTGCACTCTAAGGTTATTTAAATATGAACATTGAATTGTGGAGCTTGTTAACTCCGGCATTGAGGGTTCGTGTAATCCTACGCAATGTGTTCATCATCCAACAAGAGAGTGTAGAGTATGCATTTATCTATTCTGTTATGTGATCAAAGTTGAGAGTGTCCACTAGTGAAAGTCTAATCCCTAGGCCTTGTTCCTAAATATCGCTATCGCTGCTTGTTTACTGTTTCTTCGCGTTACTACGCTTGTTTACTGTCCTGGGCAAAGCACTTTTCTGGTGCCGTTGCCACTGCTCGCATTTATTCATACCACCTGTATTTCACTATCTCTTCGCCGAACTAGTGCACCTATTAGGTGTGTTGGGGACACAAGAGACTTCTTGCTTTGTGGTTGCAGGGTTGCATGAGAGGGATATCTTTGACCTCTTCCTCCCTGAGATCGATAAACCTTGGGTGATCCACTTAAGGGAAACTTGCTGCTGTTCTACAAACCTCCGCTCTTGGAGGCCCAACACTGTCTACAAGAATAGAAGCTCCCGTAGACATCACTCCTCAGGCAGCTCTTCGTACGTGATTGGTTCGTCCGCCATCTCAGCTGCAGATGTTGACGCAGTTGCTGTAGAAAGTCCCACCGGGCGTGCCAGAATGTGTTGCCTGCCAAAACCCACCGGTGAGCAGCGACGAGCAACACGAAGAGCCGAGAGGCTCCCAGAACTGCTGGTGGGCCCTGGTCCCTCGGGCGACGGCCCGCAAACTCCGGCACACGTCCTGGCTGTTGCGAGGGCGTGCCACCTGACCTATACCTGGTCAGGAAGGTGATGGATTGCTTCAATTAGTTTCCTGCATGGCAGACACGTAAACATTAAATCTGAGCCTCGATCGGCTCTCCGGTTACCCTGTGAATCGGCTCAGAGAGCCGATTGCCCCATGGTTCGTATTGGATCTATGACAACATGGGGATCCTGCTTTATCAATACCAAGTTAAATCAATCTACGACAGTCTAGGGCTTTCACCGCATAATTGGAACATCGTACGCGTAATCGAGCACAGCGGATACGAAAGATAATAGAAAACTAGTCCTAGAAGAGGCCTAAAAACCAACACAAAGTCGATTCCCGGAACAACCCCTCTAGGATCGGCAAACCATACCTTACGCACTACTGGATCGTTCAACCCGTTTGCAAGGCCTAACCATGCGGATATCAAACTAATCCTTGGAGAACAAGGAACGACCATAACAGATTAGATCTACTAAATAAAGACCAAGCAAGATGATGCCCTTACACCCAAGATAGGTGCAAAAGCAGCTAGATATTTAGGGGCAGCATAACTAAGCAAGCATATCAGAAAAGTATCGATGTTAGCCCCAAAACATCTATGATAATAGTGTTACTCGCCATCAACAAGGCTTCAGTACGAGCAACACAAAACAACGAATAAACTGATACTACCTAGATCGCAAGATGCGATCTAGGCAGCATGACGCTTACCCGGAAGAAACCCTCGAAACAAGGGGTGGCGATGCGCCTAGATTGTGTTTGTTGTGAACGTGATCGTCCTCTTTCTCAATAACCCTAGGTACATATTTATAGTCTGTAGACTTTCTATCTTTGGAATAAACCTAATTGTGTACGAACCAAACTCTATCTCTTAATTCCAAACTGAAACGTGATCTACCATAATGTACAAATATACGAGAAATCTAGCCCAAACTCTCGCACGAGGCCGATTCAGAAACACTTTATGTGCATATCCTCTAAGCCCATCTCAATCACGGCCCATCTCCTCCTTTGGTTAAAATCCGGCGATAACACAGTGTAAAAGAAAGAACCGGGGTCCACAGTTTACTAGAGGTGTCTCTCCATAAAGATAAGTAACATGCTGGGTGAACAAATTATAGCTGGGCAATTGACAGAATAAAGACCATACATGACAAGATGATTACTATGAGATTCATTTGGGCATTACTCCCTCCGTTCCTTTCTATAGTGCCTATATATTTTTGGCATTTGTTTCAGAATATAAGGTTGTAGCTTGGTTTTTTTTCAATTACCCCCTCCAACTACATCTATCACTAATGATCCACCTTCCGATTACCGTCTGCACCCCTTTCAGTATTAAGTTGCAAGTAACAGATTATCGCATTAAGCAATGTGTGTAATGTAAACAATATAATTATATTTAGACAAAGTATTGTTGTTTTCTCTCTCGTAACAACAACACATCTACAATCTAGAAGTTATTGTCACTCTTCCAGATAACAAGAGACATGAATCCACTATCGAGCATAAATACTCCATCTTGGAGTCACAAGCATATACTTGGCCAGAGCATCTACTAGCAACGGAGAGCATGCAAGATCATAAATAACATATGACACGTACATAATCAATCTCAACCATAGTATTCAATATTCATCGGATCCCAGCAAACACAACATGTAACATTACATAAAGATGATCTTGATCATGATAGGCAGCTCACAAGATCTAAACATGAAGCATAAGTTGGAGAAGACAACCATCTAGCTACTGCTATGGACTGGTAGTTCAGAGATGAACTACTCACGCATCACTTCGTAGGCGGGCATGGCAATGTAGAGGCCTCCGGTGATGATCTTCCTCTCTGGCAGGGTGCCGGGAAGAGCTTCAGAACCCTCTCGAGCTAGGGTCGGCGATGGCGGCCGCGACGGAACTTTTCATGGATGGAGGCTCGGGTCTTAAGGTTTTTCCCGAACATGTGAATAAATAGGCAGAAAGGCGAGGTCGGTGGGTGTCCGTGGGGCCCACACCACCCGTAGGCACGGCCAGGGCCTAGGCCGCGCCAAGGGCAGGTGAGGCCGCCTCGTGGCGCTTCTTCGTCTCCCCTCCGGACTTCGTCTTTGTTACAATAAAATAGGAACTTTGGCTTTTGTTTCGCCAAATTCCGAGAATATTTCCTGTACAACTTTTCTGAAATACAAAACAACAGAAAACAGGGAACTGGCACTGTGGCATCTTTTCAATAGGTTAGTTCCGGAAAATGTATAAAAGTGCAACGAAGTGTAAATAAAACATACAGAAATTGGTGTAATACAAGCTTGAAGCATCAAAAATTATAGATACGTTTGCAACGTATCAGTCCTCCTCAAGAGGGAATGAAGGGCAGAGGGCAGAATCCTCCAGCCCATGTCGAAACCTCCTCTCGTTGGTTGGGAGACATCGCTTCCAAGCAAGCCAGCTGAAAATCTTACACTTTAGGGTGGGAACGCTCCTCCAAACCTTAGCCGCCAGATCCTATCTCTCCAGATGCCTGATAGAGTTGGAATAGAAATCCTTGTTTGAAAGCATTTTGTTAGTGAGGCGGCAAACACGATTGTCCTAGACGTCGTGGCGAATGACACCGGAGCTAAGCTCATATGTAAGCACGAGGAGCTCCTCCTGGGCAACGTGGGAAAGTCTAGGTTGAAGGAGATCCTGGAAGCCATGGGAGAAAACCATAGCGACGTGGCCGTTGGGTCTAGCGGAGTGGGAAAAGATGGAGGGAAAACGCTCATGCAAAGGGAGAGGCCCGAGCAAAAGGTCTAACCAAAAAGCAATAGTAAGGCCATTCCCCACGGAGAGTTTCGACACATCCATAAAAGGCATCATCCCGGCGATGATGTCTTTCCAAACAGGGGAGTCAGGATGATGGTGGTCGCCCAAGTCCCGAGAGTCAGACCAACCGTACATACGTCGGAACCAACTGGCCCAGGGGGCGGTAGAGTCAGAGTGGATCTTGGTGAGGAATTTGGAGAAGAGAACGAGGTTCTGTGCCCAATGGATAGGACTCCCATCCCACCATATTGCTTTGGGTGCAGACATCCTCCCAAGCAACTTTCCATTGGCCGCCATTACAGATTTCCTCGCTAGTCCAGAGGAAGGCGCGATGACGCTTATCGATGCCTTCAATCACGTCGGCGAGGAGGATCCCCGCATCCATGGCATGAGAAAGCATCGCAGTGTGAGAGTAGAGTTGACAATGAGAGGGCAACCTCCAATGGGAAGGGAGCGTCCGCGCCAGCCAGACAAACGCAAATCACTCTTAGTCATGGTAGGGTTGAATTCGGCAATGCAGAGCTTGTGTGTATAGAGAGGGAAGACGATATAGGTTTGGGGGAGGGAAGAGATATCGCATCCGAAGGAGGCAGCCATAAGGGTGGTCGTGGAGAGATCAGTTTCTATTGGGACGAAGGTGCTGTTGTTGAAGTTCATGGACATGCCCGTGGCAGCGGTGAAGTCATCCAGGATCTTTTTGAGATTAACGACATGTTGCGGGACCGCTCGAATGATGATGAGAGTATCGTATGCATATTGCAGGACGGGGCAGTGGACGTCATCCACGAGGGGATGAAGGAGCGGTCCCTGGCGTGAGGCATGAAGGAGAATTACTACAGCACATCAGCGATAATGTTGAAGAGGAAGGGGGAAAGCGGATCTCCCCGACGGAGACCCCGGCAACACTGGATCCAACGGCTAGGAGTACCTTTGAGAAGGACCGCAGTTTGGCTGGTTAGCTTAAGTATTTTTATCTAGGCCCTCCAGAGGTCAGGGTAACCCTTTACCGTAAGGATTCGATCAAGAGCATCCCAACTGATGGAGTCAAAGGTTTTGCGGAAATCTAGCTTGAAAACGGCACCTGGAGCGGCCCGTCGATGACAACACTTAACAATGTCGGCATCATAGACTAAGTTTTCGGCAATGGAGCGCCCTGATATGAAACCCGTTTGGTCAGGGTGAACAAGAAAGGGGATCAAAACCCGAAGCCTAGCTAAGGGTGAGACACTTGGAATGGATTTTGAGACAACAATTCTGGAGAGAGACACTACAACAGGACCCCCCCCCTCCGGTAATGAATTGATGCGTTGTTGAATATCCATATAAGCGTTGGTAACACGAATACCAACGGATTTGGTATGTGTTTTCGTTGGTGGCGTTGCAAGGGTCTATAACAACGCATGTATTTGCGTTGGTAACCAGCAAGAAGAAGCATTGCAAGATAGCAACGTATATAGTGAGAGCCAAACAACACTTCATATACGTTGGTGGTTACCCTGGATGAATGGATTCTGAGATGGTTGGTGGTTACCCTGTATGAATGAATTCTAAGATGGATGGAAAAAATCCATTGCAAAATCTAAGAATAGTTATTAGATAGCTCAAATAATTAATAGTAGTTCATATATTGCTAACAATGATTATATATTCTATACTGAGAGGCCACAACATAGTAAACTGAAAGAACTCATATGTTGAATCAACTCTGTAGCCTTACAAAGAATACTAGATTGTGAAAGTGAAATTCTAAAACATAATTGCAAACTATCTGGTACTAGCACTATTATCGAGCTTGGAATCAGCATCTCACACTTCCATCATCCTTTTATTTTGGGATTCTACAAGGATAGAAAAAAATGGAATAAGTTCCATTAGTGAGACAAAAAAAAGTTAATAAATCATTATAATTTACAATAGCTGCGACATGGATTAAGGCCATAAGATAATTAAACTTCCTGCATCACAACTTCTCTAAACAAACAAGGAAGTTAATGCTTATCTTCTCAACAAGCACAAAGTAACACAAGAAAACGAGAATTCTTTCAGTCATATATATATTATTATATCTTTGTTGCAGCTGATTCTATCATGTTATCTTCTTTCCAGACCCTATTATTCTCCCCAGGCTACCGCTAGCTCTTGTTGAGGAGAGATGTAATACAAGAAGTAGCTTAGAACCTTCAATCCTTTGACTAAACCTGTTAAAGTTTACTGAGTACAATAGAAAACGACATGTTGCGGGACCGCTCGAATGATTATGAGAGTATCGTATGCATGTTGCAGGACGGGGCAGTGGACGTCATCCACGAGGGGAAGAAGGAGCGGTCCCTGGCGTGAGGCATGAAGGAGAATTTGCTACAGCACATCAACGATAATGTTGAAGAGGAAGGGGAAAGCGGATCTCCCCGACGGAGACCCCGGCAACACTGGATCCAACGGCTAGGAGTACCTTTGAGAAGGACCGCAGTCTGGCCGGTTAGCTTAAGCATTTTTTTCTAGGCCCTCCAGAGGTCAGGGTAACCCTTTACCGTAAGGATCCGATCAAGAGCATCCCAACTGATGGAGTCAAAGGTTTTGCGGAAATCTAGCTTGAAAACGGCACCTGGAGCGGCCCGTCGATGACAACACTGAACAATGTCGGCATCATAGACTAAGTTTTCGGCAATGGAGCGCAAGAAAGGGGATCAAAACCCAAAGCCTAGCTAAGGGTGAGACACTTGGAATGGATTTTGAGACAACAATTCTGGAGAGAGACACTACAACAGGACCCCCCCCCCCTCCGGCAATGAATTGATGCGTTGTTGAATATCCATATAAGCGTTGGTAACACGAATACCAACGGATTTGGTATGTGTTTTCGTTGGTGGCGTTGCAAGGGTCTATAACAACACATGTATTTGCGTTGGTAACCAGCAAGAAGAAGCATTGCAAGATAGCAACGTATATAGTGAGAGCCAAACAACACTTCATATACGTTGGTGGTTACCCTGGATGAATGGATTCTGAGATGGTTGGTGGTTACCCTGTATGAATGAATTCTAAGATGGATGGAAAAAATCCATTGCAAAATCTAAGAATAGTTATTAGATAGCTCAAATAATTAATAGTAGTTCATATATTGCTAACAATGATTATATATTCTATACTGAGAGGCCACAACATAGTAAACTGAAAGAACTCATATATTGAATCAACTCTGTAGCCTTACAAAGAATACTAGATTGTGAAAGTGAAATTCTAAAACATAATTTGCAAACTATCTGGTACTAGCACTATTATCGAGCTTGGAATCAGCATCTCACACTTCCATCATCCTTTTATTTTGGGATTCTACAAGGATAGAACAAAATTGAATAAGTACCATTAGTGAGAAAAAAAAGTTAATAAATCATTATAATTTACAATAGCTGCGACATGGATTAAGGCCATAAGATAATTAAACTTCCTGCATCACAACTTCTCTAAACAAACAAGGAAGTTAATGCTTATCTTCTCAACAAGCACAAAGTAACACAAGAAAACGGGAATTCTTTCAGTCATATATATATTATTATATCTTTGTTGCAGCTGATTCTATCATGTTATCTTCTTTCCAGATCCTATTATTCTCCCCAGGCTACCGCTAGCTCTTGTTGAGGAGAGATGTAATCAGGAGTGCAATCTGAGTTACAAGAAGTAGCTTAGAACCTTCAATCCTTTGACTAAACCTGTTGTAGTTTACTGAGTACAAGAGAAAAAATATATAGTAGATAGAATAAAAAATGTAAAAGGAAACGGGAGTGATCATTCCCCCCTTTCCCCCTCTCATTCATCTACAGTACCTGAGAGTATCCTCGTCGGAGCCGGGCCGATCTGAAGCTCATCTCGCCGGCGTCGTCGGTGGAGATGGGTGGAGGAGAGGCGCCGGGGTAGATAGTTTAGCTAGGGTTAGCGGCTGCTTGCCGGTAGGGGGCTCTATGCCCAGTAGTGGAGGCGGTTGTCAAGATCTGGCCTCCTGGATCTTGGCGGTTCTAGGGCCCTTCTTCCTTCTTCTTCTTCTCCGGTGGTCGGAGGGGAGAGGGATGGAAGAGGCTGGCGCTTCCTTCAATAAAGAAGCGGCGGAGTACCACCTGATGAAGAGCAGAAGCGGCGGGCGACGCCCTTTCCTGGCCGGCCTCGGCGGCGAGGGGGAAAGCGTGAGCCCGTCGGAGAAAGGCGTCGTCGACGAGCTCCTGGCCGGCCGTGGAGGCGAGGAGGAGCGAGCGCACGCCTCCGCAAGTTCTTCTGCATCATCCAGGAGGCCTTACCTGCACTGGATTCGAGCAACGGTAGCCAGCCATCGACTCGGCTTCTCCCTGGCCTGCCGTGGAGGCGAGGAAGGAGAAGCTGCCGATGCGACGCCTACTGCCCATCGGAGCCAGTTGCTGCCCAAGAGGTGCTTCGGAGCTGCGTCTTCGTCGCCGTCGCTGTTGTCGATGCAGCGTTCATCCAGAGAAGTTTTCCAGCGGGGGACTTATGCCGGCGATGCCCTGCCCCTGCATCTTTTGGCTGATTGGCGGCCCTTCTCTTGGAGTTCTGACTTCCCAAAGACCAAGATGTCCAAGGGGAAGAGCTACTGCTTCTGCCACGATGCCGGACCAAGCGGTTTGTCCCCGGCGCCGGCGTTCGTTCTTTGGCGGAGCAACTCAGCGGCGACTCTCTTCGGCGGTGCAGAGCAAGGACCTGATCGCGTTTTCCAAATCTTGCTTAGGGTCTTCTCTGTAATTTTTCGGTCCTTATCCAGAATTCCCCTGAACTGTAGGGGTTTTCTTGCAAAATGTAACCACCGCCTGTTCAATACTAGCAGCTCCTAGGGTCTTCGACCCTACCTTGTTCAAAAAAAAAATGTAGCATTGCAATTGCCTAAGCATATTCTTTAACAAAACCTGTTTTATAGCAGATAGAACAAAGTATGAGAGCTAGTATGAGAGGTAGCTAGACTGATATATTTGAGACCATAGCTACCTCAAGACTAAGGACGTCACCAGGTTGTACCACGTAAACTGATTACTTTCTGAACTCCTCTCTATACAATCATGGCTTTATATTTCTCATAGTTGCAGCAACACATGTTGAAGATTTACCTCCGGTCTAAAGCTACAAAACCACAAAGCAAGCTTTCATAAGAAACCAACAGAAATTACAAAACTAGTGTGTATAGCTCCATGTAAAGATTTCCTGACAAACACAAGTACCTAATACTGAATTAGGAATTTAAGATTCTCCCTCCTTGATTAGAAAAGGTGTTAATAAATACATAAATACATGATTAGAAGTAAGCGCGGCCTCCAAAGTTTCATACCAGTGGCATTCAAACACAAATAGTGGAATGCACGATGAGTATTTTGAGCTAATAAATAATTTGTTTGCACATGTATAGCCAAATGACTGAAACTTGGTTTATAAAATAATTGTTCTAGTGCATATATATATATGAAAGGACACCACTGCGATCTGCACATATGAAATTAAAGGATCACTGGGCGCCTCATAAGAATGGTATGGCTAATATTTATGGATCATTCAAGTAGTACAAGATAGAGGTATATACTAAGCAACCACTATTAAATAAGTTAATGTTTAATCGCAGGTTGCATATCACAGTAACACCAATGAAATTGTAGAACCTACCATGCTGTAAAATTTAGGGGACATATCATAGAGTAATATCTGTAAAAAGGAGGTATGACATGAGCGACCTAGTATAGCACCAGCTGACCTGCGTTTGTTGCTTCCGGGGATATCAACTGTTCTATCTCTTGCCTGTTCACTGGAGAAATGATCTACTTTGCTATTTCATTCAGAAACTGCCTCTTAAGATAGTAGCGCAGTACTCCATAGTCACCTGATTAAGGGAGACAAAACTGAGTGAGGGCATTGGTTTGCAGTTGGCACTCGTGGCAGTGGAACTAGAAACTAGCAGCCGTGGTTTGAGGGTCAGGAACCACAGGCAGCCCAGCACAGATCTACCCAGCACATAACCTAAAATAATAAGAAAACCCCATAAATTGGATGAGCATAAGAGACAAACTGAAAGATCTCCTTAACTGAATAGGATTGCCGGATTTCCAACTGTGTCGCTGCAAGAGTGGTGCTCCTAATCGGTTGGCGATGCAGTGGCTTTCGGCTCGCCGGCTTACCGCCACAACTTTACCGAATCCGCGGCATCTGAATCCCATGGGAGCGAACCCTGAACGGCGGACGGCGACAACTTTAGAGATCGAGATGAGACCGATGTGGAGATCGATGCTCCGATGGGCCTGCCGAACGTCACTGCAGCGCCGGCGGGTTGCATCGGCGGTCGGGGTGTATAGTGCGGAAAGATGATTCCAAACTGGGGGCAATATTAAAGGAGCGGACTAAGGGAAGTTACATGGACACCTTATCTCTCCGCTCGTGTGGGAGGTGGGGAAGGAGTTGTTTCCTAGCAGCGCATGGCCACACCGTTGGAAGACATGCGTAGATATATATGTTGATTTGTGGTGTAGTGAGATTGGGCGGAAGGAGTCAGGGCGATTGGCGCCCACTTTTTTAGGGAGGAGGACAATGTAGGATTTATTGATAGGTCAAAGGTCCGTAGAGAGAGAGTGGAAGTTGTTGAGACAATCTAAGAGGTTGTTTTTACAAGGTCCCAATTCTTCTTGAAGAAGGTGGGGCCAAAATTGTGTGGGTCGGGGCTAGAGTTATCATTCATGGAGAAGAGGGCATCCCGAGTCTCGGAGAGAGAGAAGGGTTCAATGAGCGCGTATGCTTGAAAGGAATCAAGCTTAGTTGTAGAGACTAGATAAGCTAGGTCAAGGTTACCAGAGGAGGAAAGGGAGGTACCTAGCAGATCTATATGTTACATGTTATGTATATGTTATTGTGTATAGCTTGATCTATATGTTAATGTGTATGACGGCTGTTGTGTAACTAAAATTAACTTCATATGTTAGATATACATTTCTAGTTTTTCTATCTGGTTCAAACAACTAATTCTAGCTATCATCTTATAACAGGGATGGTATTTTGGTGATATTGCATAAAAATTTGATTGACTTATTAGGGCCAACATAACCTTCTTCCCCTCCCAATCAGTAAGACCACAAACCATTTTTTACTTAACCAGTTTAAGTCTAACTATCATGTGTTTGGTATGTTTATATTCTAACTCCAAAGATTTATTTGTGCAGTATTTATCGATTGGAAAGTGATATAGGGTTGCCCGTAACGAGATGCTCTTTTGCACTCTCTCATATATGGCTCACTTGTCATAAGGATTGCAATCCACAAGCTTCGCGTCGAATCGTCACTTTTGTGATGATTTGATTCAAGGCATAAAACTTTTTTTGTGGTTAAAAGGTCCTTATGCAATGTTATGAAAATAGCACACAAGTGATGAGAATACTACGCTGAAGATTCTCTACCAAGGTTAAGCATTTGCAACATAACCTTCTCACTGAGACAACGATGTAACCAAGAATATTTCTGTAGATCTCTTATTTGTATAGCTAGCAGTTGAATCTATGTCGAAATACATGTATACATGTGGTGTATGAAATGTATAATTAAATGGAAATAAGGTTTGCTTATGTATTTGCTTGCAATGTTAAGTTATGGGCTAATGGGTACAACTTAGTATTAGTTATTGCATAGGTAAAACATTTTCGATGCTTGCAGATAGCATACGGCTGATTGAAACAAACATGTGCCATCTTAGATGAACACATACAGCTGGTTATAAATACCTCATGTGCAATTTTACATTCGGTTTACGTTCGAGTATAACAAAACATTTGTGATGGCCTTCGTATCGCAAACCATTATCGCAAGAGGGACGTGTACCAAAGGAGGCCCCTTCGCGTACAGTTTATTTAACTGTATGCGTTATAGAGAAACTTCGTCCACTTAATAACGGTTAGATTTTCCGTGTATGACAGATTATTTTAGCCGGGTGTCAAAACATGTTCTGGACTAGTGTACCCTAACTTCCAGATCAAATCACCATCTCTGAGTAGAAGTGTTCTGCATAATTGGAAACACGTGCCAAGACAACCCATTGAAACTCAAATAGTCAGACCATCTAAAATACTAGTATAGTAGTATATCAAGATTGTTGCATGCAACCTCAGCAATAAAGTATTGTTAATAGCTAGCCGAGAAATTGACAATGTACTGTAGACAGCAAAAATCATCCATTTCATTTTGTGAAAAAGGGCAACAAGTTCACTTGGCTCGGGCGTTGACGAGTCTGATGGAGTGAATGTGCACATATGCCGTGTTCTGTGGGTCTAAACATGCGCGCCGCTTGTATAGTCTCTCCCAGCTGGCATCATGTTTACTTAGGGTAATCAAGGTGATGACTTGTGCCTACTTGGGGAAAAGTAAGACCCCATGCATTGACGGACAACGGGTTCATCTGTCCTTGGCTGGAGCCACATGTACAAGACAAATTTCAGCACGGGAGAATCTTGCGGACGAAGGACATCAAATGATCCGCCCCAACTCTGCTCTTCAAAATTGTCTAGACATCGAGTGGTAAGAGCATCTTCAGCCGTCTCCCAGGAAGCCCCCGGGATCTATTTATTTTATCCGGCTGGACGAAAATGGTCCAGTCGAGCTCCCGGAATCCCGTTTTCGTCCAGATTTGAGCTCTCATCCGTCCGGCGAGCCCAGGTCATCCCCGGTCCCCCGGGGGAGCGCTCGGGGACTCCGGACGAAACGAAAGCGCGGGAAACGTCGAGAAAACTTCCCGCGCGAATGGTGGCCCCGACTTGTCGGCGACAGAGGCAAATCGTCTTCCGCGCGCTTCAAAAGCCTGCCGCCGGTCAGACTTCGCCGGACGCGTAGCTTCCACGCACGGCTCCCACTATTTAGCGCGGAACCTACCACGTCTGGCCGCATTCAGCACCGTCATCTCCCTCCTCTCCACAGCCCTGTCTTCTCTCCCCAATCCACCTCCACCAGCGAGCAATGGCGGGCCACGGCACGGCGAACAACGGCTTCGGCCGCTGTTCCCTACACAAGTGGGAGGCGGGACTCCTGCACATGGCGAGCTACCCGGCGCCATCGGACTTCCGCGTGCCCGGAGGATGGCGCCTGAGCGCGGGGGGAGTCTCGATCCTGCCGCTTCCGGTGGGAGGCGACGAGCTCGACACTGCTATCAACGTTGTGCGGGTCACCCTCACCGACGAGCAGCGCGCGGAGGAGCGGTACCGCGCCGAAAATTACGACGTCTGGAACGAGTTCTTCCGTCTCCGGAACGAACGTGAACTCGCGGCGTACGTTGGTCCTCCCCCTACTCCAGCGTGTAACAACATCGCCGGCCGCCGCCGCTGCTGGGGTGCACCGGGCCGCACGCTCGCCCGTGTGCTCGCGCACATCGAGGCCGGCAACTCCCCCCTGGGGATGCCGCCGGCGGCGCCGCCGCCCGAGGACACCGGGAACTCGAGCGACGACCACATGTAGTAGTTTATTACTTCCAATTTATGTTTCCATCTGGCTGAATTCAAATATATATACGAATTCGCTATATATGTACGAACTCGCCTATATAAGTTAAATATCTTTAAATTTCGCTTATGTTTGAACGAGTTAATGAATTCGCCGTATTTTGTCAAACTTTCATCCATCCTGGTCTCGCCGGTGGGAAAATGGGCCTCCCCAGGCCAAACTTTCATCCAATCCGGCGCTAAATAGCGCCGGATTTCAGCCTGGGGAGCCCCAACGGCTGAAGATGCTCTAAGGAAATCTCCAACGGGGCGACGCAAACAGATCAAACACATCTGTTTGCATCTGCGTGGATAAAAAACGTGCTCCAGCAGCTAAACGCAAAATGACCGCAACATCCGTTCTATCGCAAACATGGAGCAAATATGCGTCAACAAATGCGTTTGCGCGGATGCGTCCGCGCGCTCGTTTGGCCTGCATGCACTCCTCTCTATACTCCTTTAATGCACGACATGTCCATGTGCTAGTCACTCCTAGCCACATAAATAGAATCTTTCTCTCTCTCTTTTCCTATAATCAATGCATGGTAGGCATTGCGGTCAAAAATACGTCTCTACCATTGGGGAAGGAGCAGAGGCATATGAACATGTGACCATTTTAAATTATGTCCAAATATGTTACTCCATTGGAGATGCGTAATGGCTACGACTTGTCTTGCAGGTGCAGGTGCAGGTGCAGAAGGAGTACGTACTAGTCAGCTTGGAAATTGGAATACATGATACATTCTCCTCAGCCGATGGAAGTTTCGTCCACCGTGGGCACCCATTTCTCAGAAGGGAAACGTATGTATCTAGCTAGCCGAAGGGAGTACTAACCGTTTGCGATCGAAGACTCTTCATGGAGTCGAGATGCCTGAAATAGGTATTTATTATTATTTCCTTTTGGCTGCTGTCACGTGCAACAATTCATCGCAAAATACCAAAGGGCGGTGTGAGATAGTCTATCACGTGGCCACTTGTCAACAAGCATTGGCTCCAACTACCATGATCTAGCTAGCGCATCCTGCATTGTCGTAATATATAAGAGCATACATAGCAAACTGAATTGCTCAACCAACCTCTGGCTGAGGTCATCCTGTTCCTCTCGCTTCCATTCCAATATGTGGTCGATCTCGAATCCAAGTTTCCCAGCTGCGGTAACGGCGCCGCCCTTGCCAAGGTCGTCTAGATGCCACCATCTCCGAGCAAACCATCGTCGCCTCCAGGTCTTCTCTCGAGGCTGGCTTCAGCGTCCTCATCTCCTGTCCGCGCCGCGAGTGAGGACTCGCACGATGACTGCTAACTGTTTAGGTAAATGACCTCTGGCAATTGTATTTTCTTTTAAGAATCAAGGAATAGACTTCCGTGCAACTGTGTAGTGATTAATCAGTCGGTAGGCAGACCTGCCAACCTAGGGTGGTTCACACCCCGAGCCGTTAACTAGGAATTAATAGTTGTAATCAATAGGTGCGACGTCACAATAAGAGTATTTTTTAATAGGACAGAAACTCCCAAGCACTAGTTGGATACTGGGATGGGCGAGTAAAATACATCAAAGGTCACTGGACTTGACCCCCTTACTCACCTTGGTCACTATACTATGAAATACATAATTTACGGTCACTGAATACGTTTGAGTGTTTCATCTACGGTCACTGAAGCTTGTAGAGCCATGTATCTCCTCC
This sequence comes from Lolium rigidum, assembly GCF_022539505.1. NCBI lineage: Eukaryota > Viridiplantae > Streptophyta > Magnoliopsida > Poales > Poaceae > Lolium > Lolium rigidum. Next base: position 2,974,178 of record NC_061508.1, on the reverse strand, counting down.
CGTGTCACTCAGTTGACCAGTCTCCAGCATTGCATTTTTTGCAAAAGAAAAGCCCCTCAATCATGTGTTTATATTCAAAGTCTAGGGGCATAGCGGTAGTCAGACTAATCGGTGGGGCCCACTAGTCAGGGTCACCACCCACCTTCTTCCTTCTCTCTTTTCCCCTCTCCCTACCCGACTCCGCGTCTCCGCCACTCTCCCCTGCTTCCCCACACCGCCCCTGCCTTGGTGTTGCCGCTGCTACATCCTCACCGGAGGAATCGAGGAGAGATGGTCCTCTCCTTTGTCCCCTGCCACGAAAAAGCGGAGAGCAGCCACGCTCGGCTCCCGATTCCCCTGCTTCCGGCTCCCCTCCCCTGCATCCGCCATGCCGCGCCGTGCTCCTTTGGCCGTCTCCAAGCTCGGCATCCGGCTACCGCAGCACCCGAGCGCGTCCGCCTCCCCAAAGCTCGAGCACGTCCCCGAGGCCACCTCCTCCTTCCGCCAACGACCATCATCGGTGACCTTTTCCAAGATTGGGTGTGTCGCCTGAGCCGGGCGGCCGCCACATGGAATCGCCGCATCCGCGGGCGCCTCTTCCTCTGCTTCAACCTGGGCAACAGGAGGCCGGTCGGACAAAGCAGGGGAGCGTCACCGGAAACAGGGGCGTCCGCCAGCAAGCACGTCCGCCAGCAAGCACGGGGAGGAGCGGAAGAAGGTCTGGTACGACCGGCTGCTCGTCCTGAAGATGCTGGCGCGCTCGCCGTGGACGGAGGAGGTCGTAGGTGCCATCCCCTCCCCTCGAGATGTGGCGCGAGCTCAAGCACCGCCGCGACGACGGGCGCGCAGGGGATCTGCGCCGGCATGAGGGTAGGGGCTGCGGCGGCGGGCATACTCGCCGGCAAGGACGGGCGCGCCGCCCACTAAGAGCTCTCCTAGCGGTGGCCTTTTTCAATTTGGCCCTTATCAAACTTTTCAATTTAACTCTTTGTCATTTATTATTCCAAAACAGTCCTGTAAACACCAGCTGGGCATGATATGTGGGGTTGACCATTACCACGTCAACAAATACGGAAGTTGTACAAGCTCCGGTGACCTCCCATGAAGCACTAAGCGTATTTAGTGACCGTAATTTGCGTATTTCACAGTACAGTGACCGTAGCGAGCTAGTGAGTCAAGTTTAGTGACCTTCCATGAATTTTACTCGGGATGGGCCGGCCTCTCTCTCTCTCGTATCACTTTCTACGGGCAAAAAAAATAATACGGGCATATCATACTACATGTGCTGGCTTCTCTCGTTCAATTGGCCTTTAGATATGGAGAAATATAGCAAGTTTCACCTAAGAATACTACAAAAAGAGTATACTATGTGTCGAAGACTATGCAAAGTTCTACGGAGTATGTTTTCTGCTCGCCCCCTATGTCCAATTATTCCTGGTTCCGCCCCTACCAGCTTAGCACTTCACCATACCTAGTCCTCCTCAGCACCAGAATACCCTAAAAACATGTGTTTGGTCCTGACATGGCCGTGTTGAGAACTTGAGATGCTCGGGAAGCCATGGATCTGTTAGTCCTTCTCAGCCCAGCGCTGCAAGAGCACGAAATCACATTGCCGAATAGATTGGTACGGAGTAGGAAAAAATGTAGTGTAGTCAAAGATGGGGTAGCTAGGGGAAGATGGGGAGTAGACAGAAGAGATATGTGAAAGGAGTAAGTGAACTTGTACCATGAGCTAGGAGCTCAAGGATCATTTGCGGGCGCCAACCGACGATGGTTGTGGCTGGGAAGTTAGGCCTCGTGTCCCCTATCGTTGAGCTAGTTTGACCGTGTGTTGTCACCTTATTTAGCGGCTTTGGTTTGTGTATTTGTTGTAAGGCTTTTTTGATTTTTTGTTGAATAAATAATAAAGGTCGCATGTATCACTTTGATACACATGCCAACATATATACTCCCCTTTTGGATACTCTCCCTTTCAGATAAAGGATCACACGCCTAGAATATGGTTTCTTTTTCAGATACTTAGATAGTGTTTACTAGATATTTACTTCTGACCGATATTAACACCTTCTAATTGACGTGTGATATAAATCTTTGCTTCAACTAGCCGAGAGGAGTTTGGTAGCAGAAAATGCAGGCATGCGAAACAAGGTTTGATAATCTCATTTTGGATCAATTGTTTTATCAAATGTTTGAGAATGCTTTTCATGAGATTGTTGTCGCAACTAAATGATGTGATAAAATCCTGCTTAGGAACGGGAGGCTAGAATAAAGAGAGAGCTCGAGGAGCCTAGATTGTCACCATCTCCATACGACATTGCATGGGTGGCTATGGTGCCCTTACGAGGTTTTCCTCAGGCTCCATGCTTCCCTCAATGTGTGGAATGGATACTGCAAAACCAAGAGGATAATGGATCATGGGGTATCAGCGAACTGGATTTGTCAACCAGCAAGTGTACTCTCTTATCCACTCTGGCATGTGTTATTGCACTTAAGAAATGGAATGTTGGCCCACAGCATATCGAGAGAGGTATGAAAAGAGATAAATTTAGTTGTTAGTGTTATTTTAAATTCTTCTACTTGAAGATTTGAAAGATTCAAATGATATAAATTAAGGATATATACTCACATGAATACATCTTTTTTCCTTTGGTAAGACAGGACTACACTTTATTGGAACAAATTTCTCCATTGTTATGGATGAGCATATTACTGCTCCTATAGGCTTCAATATTACCTTTACTGGAATGATAAGCCTAGCCATCGGAATGGGTTTGGAATTTCCTGGTAGACAAACTGATGTTGACGCGGTTCTTCATATACGGGAGTTGGAATTAAACAGGTTCATCATACCACAATTCTAGCATAAAATGTGTTCATGTTTTTTCCTTTTCATTTGTACTTGTAGGAGAAACTTTTTTTTTTTTTGAAATGGAGGATGGACTCACTGTCTGTCAATCGAAAAGATGGATACAAATTTTTTATTTAACAAAGGTTTAACAAAGATGATACATTAAAATAATTCGAAGCCACCATGCAACACCTACACTCCTGGCAATGAGGGAAAATTGCCAACGGGGTCTTATATGCCCTAAAAACACGAAAATTGTGTTTGTGTTTTTGCTTTTCATTTGTACTTGTAGGAGAACTGATTGTTAGTTTTTTTCGAAATGGAGGATGGATCCCAAGTCTCTCAATCGAAAACATGCATACGATTTCTTTTATTAATTTATCTAACAGAAGTTTGACAAAGATGATACACTAAAGTAATCCGAAGCCACCATGCAACACCTACACACCCGACAATGAAGGAAAATCATGCCAACGTGTCTTATGCCCTAAAAACACGAAAACCACCTATCAACTTGGAACGGGGAACATCGTATATCACGAATCACCCTATAGGCGGGACCGGAGGGCTTATCCCATCTATTAGATTCTTAGCGAACATCCCATGTCCCATGCACGCACTAGAGTAGCTGTCGACGCCATTGAACCTCTGAGCAACCTTTAGGATAGAAAAAATCGGTAGATTCTGGCTCCGCCTTGCACGTGCTGAACATCACGCTTCCACCATCGAGGACCCGCCATGCCACGCCACCGAGACTCGCCGCCTTTGATGTGCTAGTAACAATATCGCTCCTCCATGTAGACCACACCCAGGAATCTAATTCTCCAAAACAGTGCCCTCACTAGAGAAAATGACAACGAAAATGTCGCCATGGTTCGATCTAAGATTAACCTGGATCTAGGGGTTTCCCCGGAACATTGCAGCAACAACGGCTTCAACAACTTAATGGCGTTTGGGGATGCCACCATCGTCGGCTCCGATCACATCAGAGCTTGGTTCTCACCGGCTAACCGCGTCTCGCCTCCAACCCGCGTGCCACTGGAGAGAGATAGATAGAGAGGCTACCACGACTCCAACCGCCGTTGGTCTGAATGGAGAGAAGTCTTCACGATGTCCACTGCGTGATCACCGGGTCTGTTGCGGGATGACGCCCAACCACGCCATGGCCATTACCACCAAGCTCGTTGTCGTTGCCTAATCGACGGTACCTCGGAGGAGGGATCCTCACGAGGGGGAGAAGAAGTAGGGGCCATAGGGCGGAGTGCACACGGGACGGTGGTACGCGAGTTACCCAGCTTCGGAACACCTGCACGATGACGGGGCCTACCGCTGCTTGTCCGGAATTATCCGGGCGCTTTCGCGTTGTTACAATGAGTTGTGGTTGTGCCTCTAGGGCTCCCGGGATCCGGCTTATAAAGGCGCACGGATCTAGGGTTTACATGGAGAGTCCTAGCCGGATTACGTACGGACTAACTATGGTACAATATCTTGCCGTGCACG
>NC_061508.1:2943135-2969751 GCF_022539505.1 Lolium rigidum | reverse complement strand
TTGCCGGATCTAGGCACTGTCGATGGTACACCTATGAAGTATACCCACAACACTCGTCAACGCCAACACCACCATGGTACTAGCTACCCTTCACAGCCAGAATGAACCGTACCCCCCACCCTGCTGCCTATAGCCACTGACCCGGACACCCCGTCCATAGCTATAGGGGCGGTACCACCGGGCGTAGGAATCCCCCACAACTGTTGTATGCACCGAGATCTCCTCCAGAGACCCGGAGCATCGCGTCGCCAAAACCCAACTGCCCACCCTCCACCGCTATATGAAGGGATCCGCCACCCATGGGGAAGGGCCCTGCGCCCTCCGGCCGCTATGTGGGGTATGCCCAGCAGCCTCTTCCAGCGACAGCAAGGAATGAGACGGGGAGGGTGGCGGCTAGGGTTAGGGGATGGGGTCGGGAGGATTAGTACATATGCAAGAGATGGTATATATTGTGAATGTAAGTTTGTTTGGAAACTTGTTTCCTTTTTCTCTTTCATTCATGAATAAGCATGTGTTTTTTAAGTACTTAGAAGATACATAAGTAATTTGAAACAGAAAGTGATCTATGATGTCATTGTCTCATTGATATGTTTTCAACAAATATAGAAGTAATAAATTAGATAACGATGATTGAGATTTAGAAAATCTTTATATTTGTGCAGATATGATGTGGATAAATCTTGTGGGAGAGAATCATATATGGCATATGTTGCGGAAGGGTTGGGGAACCTACTGGACTGGAATGAAGTTACGAAGTTCCAAAGGAAGAATGGGTCATTGTTCAATTCTCCTTCCACTACTGCTGCAGCATTAATCTATTCTTATGATGACAAAGCCCAACAATACCTAAACTTACTTGTTAGTAAATTTGGCAGTGCAGGTGTGACTATGTACCTTTAATAATGAGTTTCTTTTGCAAGCATTGGTCTGTTGATAAATATCTTACAAAATTGGTCGTTTGCAGTACCAACTGTGTTCCCAATAAATATATATTGTCAGCTGTCGATGGTAGATTCACTTGAGAAGATTGGAATATCTCGTCATTTTTCTAGTGAGATAATGAGTATCCTAGACAGGATATACAGGTAATCACTACGAGTAACTCTTTTCTAGATATATTTAGTAGGTTCTAAACTTTACTGTATCCATCTTGTAGTTTGTGGTTACATAGAGATGATGAAATCATGCTGGATATAAAAACATGTGCAATGGCATTTCGTATTTTACGAATGAATGGATATGATGTTTCCGCAGGTATTTCCTTGTGATGGAATTTCCCTACTTACTAATTTTATCTTCAGATCTTGACTTAACTCAGAAGTTTCATTTTACGCAGATGAGCTGTCCCATATGTCTGAAGCCTCCACTTTCCATAATTCACTTCAAGGGTATTCAGATGATACCGAATCTTTATTGGAACTATACAAGGCTTCAAGAGTTAGTGTATCAAAAGATGAAATTATCCTAGAAAACATAGAATATTGGGCAGGCAACCTATTAGCAGAAAAGTTATGTCCTGATGTGTTGCATAGGGTGCCATTGCTTGCATGAAAAAATACAATTTAGAAAATCATTGATATATATATTTGATTAAGATCTCAATTTACATTAAAGTCTATGTTTATGTAATTTCAGGTGGACTATGCTATTCAGCTCCCTTTTTATGCGACAATGGAGCGTCTACACCACAGGAGAAACATTGAACATTTTGATGTTACAGATTATCAATTGTTGAAGACATCATACTCGTAAGATTCTTATATTTCCAAAAGGAAGTATTGGTGTGGTTATATGTATGTAAATATTGTCCATCAATTTCTCATATATATATTTATATATGTTGGTAAATTAGGCCTTGTAGTGTCAAAAAAGATCATCTTGCTTTGGCTACTGAAGATTTCACATTTTCTCAAGGTATTTACCTGAATGAACTCCTGGATATTGAAAGGTAATCTGCATTTGTTTTATCATCATATATTATTAAATTCGTTTTTTACATGATATACAACTTCTTTTTGCAACAGTTGGGTGAAAGAGAATAGGCTGGACCAGCTAAAATTTGCAAGACAAATACAGACATATGGCTCTCTCACTGCTTCTGCTTGTATTTTCGCTCCTGAATTATCTGATGCTCGGATTTTATGGGCCAAAAATTGCGTGCTCGTAACTATTTCTGATGACTTCTTTGATGTGGGGGGATCAAAAGAAGAGTTAGAAAACCTTGTAGCATTAGTTGAGATGTAAAGTTTCTCAACTTGATCTCTTTGTCTAGTTTTTGTCAAGTATTGGCATCTTGTGCCGTTCCTAATATGCTATCTTGTGCTGGCCTAATGGTTTTCTTAGGTGGGATGAGCACCACGAGCTTCAATTTTACTCAGAGAGAATAAAAATATTATTTTGTGCTATCTATGCTACAGTCAATCAGATTGGAGAAATGGCTTCTATAGTACAAAACCGTGATGTTAGGGAACACCTAATAGAGCAGGTAATTTTCATTTGTGACCCACTAATTCTGAGTTGTATTATACTCCCTCCGGTTCAATCTATAATGCCTATAGATTTTCTGCATTTGTTTCATAATATAAGAGTAGATCTGTGTATATTTGCAAAGAAACTTCCACCGATTAGCTGAATAGCAGAAAATAAGGAAACCGATCTGATCCCGTGCATAAAATCTGGGAACTGATTTACGGTACAACCTCTTATAGGCATTATAGACTGAAAATAAGGGGGTTTTGTGTTAAAAAATGACTTGCGCTAATTACCGTGCAGAAAATCTATAGGCATTATATATTGAAACGGAGGGAGTAGTAAGTATTACAAGTTGAAATGATATTTAAGATATAAATGACTTCAAATTCATCTGTAGTGGATACATACATTGCGGTGTATGATGACTGAAGCTGAATGGGGGAGGACGAAATATGTGCCGACAACAGATGAGTACATAGCAAATGCACATGTCTCCTATGGACTAGCGCCAATTGTGCCCCCGTCATTGTACTTTGTTGGGGAAGAGCTTTTGGAGTCGGCTGAAAAAGATCAAGAGTATAATGAGCTATTCAGGCTACTGAGCACGTGTGGTCGTCTACTAAATGATCTCCAAGGCCTTGAGGTATTTGGGTTGCTCTACGATAATTTTTGTGTATCCTTGTAAATTACTTTCCCATTCATTCGTTATAGATTCATAAAAAATTAATTGTTTACAATTTTTATTATATGATTCACATTTGAGTATAACTAACCCCTGATTTAGTGATACCACTACAATATTTAAGTCTAATCAATGAACTATAAATTTTAACACTATACACCTACTACCATATTCATAATTAATGTGATTGGAGCCATTAAGTGCCAGGGCTATAGGAAAGTATTCACGTCACATAATAATGGACATGGGGAAAAATGAAATGACATATCAAAATTGGATTTGTGAATTTATCATCAGCAGTAGAGGACAAAATCTGAAATTTAAAGCATTACCCTTGGAGATAAAATATAGAAAAACATTTGGAAGGGTGTGGTGATTGCGGAGAGGAGTTTTTTCTGCATTCTCTCCATTTAGATTTGACGAGAGATATTTGGGGACGGGAGCGATTTTTGGGGAAGAGTATTAATTACTTTTTCAGGTTTCCACTTTCTTTCTTTTCTGAGGGAAAGCCAGGAAGGCTAATTTCCTTAAATCGGCATATGGATACATCGTTTGACAGAATATAAACTAAGAAGTTAATTGGGAGGATCCCCATGCCAAGCAATTGACATAGACCCTTCTGAATGAGTGGCTAGACTATGTGCCGCTAAATTAGCTTCCCTAGGATAATGAGAAATTGAACTGATACAAAATTCTGGCAAAGGGAGGAACATTCTTCTTAAATTGCTGCTGTTGGTCCCAGCTGCTCCTTGGGCCGTCGCATTTTTGTCCGTATTTGTGGACCCCTAAGCAGGTTCTAGTACAGCATTGAGCTACTACCAGGCCGGGGGGGCTGACTCCCGAGGGCCCAGGGTGGGCGCCCAGCTCTATAGGCCGGCCCTGGGGAGAGGGTCCGACTGCGGTTACTTTTGATGTTCTAACAGCATGGTCTCACTAACTATTAAAAATCAACCCCCTCGAAAAAAACTGTTAAAATCAACGGTTCAGATCAATCAATGCGAAGTAAGTCCGAGCATGCTAAAAAAGCTCCACTCACAAAGACATCGTTGTCATCTGCTGTACGTAAGTAAAATGATGTCAATTCTCCAAGTTAGTTTGGTGGATCCTAGATAAAATGTTACAGATTACTCAACCGCGCTTTACAGTACTACGTATTACATCTATTACTTTTTTGGGTTGCAGTATTACGTATTACATCTCAACATTTGGATGTGTCTACGTACTAGATAGTATCTACATACATCCAAATTTTGTTGAATCTCAGAGAAGTTTCATGAGATGGAGGGAGTACATATTTTAAGTAAATGGGAAATATTTACAATACATGAAGGTTCTGTGTATCCAATTACCAAAATGATATTTTTGCGAGAAATTTCCAAAATGAATTTGCAAGCCAGTAATAATACTGTTGTTTAAACCTGTAAACTGTTTCTTGGAGATTCTGACAAAAACTTTACCTACTCTTGTGTAGAGGGAGAGCATCCAGGGAAAACTGAATAGTGTTTCACTACTTGTTCTCCACAGTGGTGGTTCTATGTCTGTAGAAGCAGCTAAAAAGGAAGTAGAGGACTATATTGCCTCGTGTCGGACAGAGTTGATAAGGTTGGTTCTTAGGGAAGGTACTGCTGTTCCTAGGCCGTGCAAGGAGTTGTACTTGAGGATGTACCAGGTTAATCATTTGTTCTACTCTAACACCGACGGGTTTAGCTCGCCAACAGAAATGCTCGGCGAGGTGAACGCAGTTATCTATGAGCCTCTCAAACTCCAGACCAACAACCCTCTTTAGCTGTTAAATCAGCACAACAATGATTTCCTAAAGGATCAGATGATTTCTCGAAAGGAAAATGGATTCTGGTGCAGGATTAATATAAATGGTGACAATGTGAAGCCTCGTGATGAAGGATTGCAGGATGATCGGTCTCTAGAATAGTTCTGGTTTCTTGTGTAAACGTGTTGCATGTTCAGGTATTGCCCTTGTTCATGGGGCATTTTCCTATCTTAGATCAAGTACCATTGGATGTTATATCTCTGATTCTCGAGGATTTGCTCTACTTCTTCACTCCCATCTATATTAAGATCGGCGGTAGCACCATTTTTACTTATGTTTTTCATGTATTTATTCCCTTTCATCAATAGCTCACGCGGAATTAGCATCGCCCGTAGACAATCTAGCTCCGCCAAAACGTTTATGTCAGGTGCTTTTAGGACAAGGGCTAAAACCGGGACAGTTTGACATGGGGGGTTGAGTTGGCAGATTTTATTTTATTTGAGAACAAGGTGGCCCAGTTGATTCACTAGGGAGTTGGAGCTGTGAGCTGCCTGCCAAATGGTCAAAGGCCAAGCTCGAAGAAGAGATATGGCATTGCCCGGTTCCTAAAAAAACATGAGTCCTTATAGCAACTCTAGTAGATTTCCGATAATACCCCAAAACTGGAAAACTCATGCCGTTATCCAGTTTTATGCTATTTTTGTGCCTAGGACAGATCCCAAAAATGGGCCGGCCAGATAATTTTATCAAGTACACAACGACGCACTCTATATCCAGGAGGATGGGGGTATCGGGTAGAAAATCCTCATTTCCACCTCCGTGCATCGCCTCCTCCGCCGCAAAATCGCCCGCTGGTCCGTTGTCTCTATGCACTCTAGCGAGCAATTAACAGCATATCTGGCATACCCATGGCCGGATCGACAGGCTCTGCCGCACACCTTCCAGCGCCGGCGTTAGTGAGCAGCCGCGCTCAGTTTGTGCACAGGAGAGCGCATGAGGCGCACGCGCTCGCTGCAACACGTACAACACACGGTTCCGGTATCCCACTCCCGCTTCCCCTCCTGCGGCGGAGAGCTCCTAGGCCACCGAGCGTTGGTGCATCATTGTGTACCCTGTGCAGTGTCTTCGCACGAGGAGGAGGAGGAGGCCGACGATGCTTCGGAGGTGACGAGGACGCAGAGGAGGTAAACAAAGAGAGTGATCGATGGGAATCTCATCGCTCCCGAAGCCGAAGATTCCCGAAGCTGAAGATGCGGTGATGTGGTGGGTCCTCACACGATCATTGTGCGCAGCCGCGCGCGATGAGATGAAGCTTTTCACCTACGAATGTCATGAGGCACGGAGCATCTATTGGCGCAAGTAGGCACGCCTCCATTACTCACTCAAGCCGAAGACCGTGTCGAGGAGTCACTAGTGAAGGCTCCCTGTTTTTTCGATATGGGAGCATTGCTCCCATCAATAGATGCAGCGCAGCCATGTTTTTATTAAAACGAAGGTTCAAACAAATATCCTTATTACAACCCAGACATCTAACTGTAACAGTAACCAGCCAACCAAAGATGAAAAGAAAACAAAATCTATACATCTTCAAACTTCGATTCTTTTAATGTGCCGCCATCAAATAGCAGTCCCGTGCGACCGCCAATAGTCGGTTGCATCCAATATCAATAATATCCCGCTGGTCCTCCGGGAGAAGGCATACCCATAGCTGTATCCAATGCGCCACACGAATAATAACCTGCAAAACATTAGTTTCCTTCTGTTTATTAAACATAATATCATTTCTACTAGTCCATATCGACCAACAAAGTGCAGAAATACCAATACGAATATGTCCTTTATCTCGCTTATTCACCCATTTAACCAATTACCAAACATATTAGTAATATTTGTTGGAGGAGGAATGTTATAAGCAAAAAATATCATTCTCCAAATCAGTTTTGCAAAAGGACAAGAGAGAAACAGATGATCAACCGTCTCATTGTTATCATAGAAACAACATTTTTGACAACCTGTCCATTTTCTCTTAATCAGATTATCCTTAGTAAGTAAAACCTTATTACTAAGAAACCACATAAAAATCTTTATCTTAAGGGATATTTTAATCTTCCAAATGCATTTTCTCAGAAATCTAGTATGTCCATTCATAAGATCAAGATACATAGATTTAACTAAAAATAAACCTGAGTCTTGTTAGTTTCCAAACAAACTTATCATTATCATCTATCAATTGTACAGACATTAGGCGTTCACACAAGTTTAACCACAAATTCCACTTATGTTCATTAAGGTATCTCCTAAAACCAATATTAATAGGAGATTGACCGAAAACCGTAGATACCAAACCAAATCCACTACACCAAGTCCGATCTTCACGAGAAAAGATGTAGCTTCAAAGGCAAACATGTTGGAGATATGCCCAAGAGGCAATAATAAAAGTGGTTATTATATATCTTTATGTTTATGATAAATGTTTATATACCATGCTATAATTGTATTAACCGAAACATTGATACATGTGTGATATGTAAACAACAAAGAGTCCCTAGTAAGCCTCTTAACTAGCTTGTTGATTAATAGATGATTAGTTTCATAATCATGAACATTGGATGTTATTAATAACAAGATTATATCATTATATGAATGATGTAATGGACACACCCAATTAAGCGTAGCATAAGATCACGTCATTAAGTTATTTGCTATAAGCTTTCGATACATAGTTACCTAGTCCTTTCGACCATGAGATCATGTAAATCACTTATACCGGAAATGTACTTTGATTACATCAAACGCCACTGTGTAAATGGGTGGTTATAAAGGTGGGATTAAGTATCCGGAAAGTATGAGTTGAGGCATATGGATCAACAGTGAGATTTGTCCATCCCGATGACGGATAGATATACTCTGGGCCCGCTCGGTGGAATGTCGTCTAAAGTCTTGCAAGCATATGAATAAGTTCATAAGAGACCACATACCACGGTACGAGTAATGAGTACTTGTCAGGAGACGAGGATGAACAAGGTATAGAGTGATACCGATGATCAAACCTCGGACAAGTAAAATATCGCGTGACAAAGGGAATTGGTATCGTATGTGAATGGTTCATTCGATCACTAAGTCATCGTTGAATATGTGGGAGCCATTATGGATCTCCAGATCCCGCTATTGGTTATTGGTCGGAGAGAGTACTCAACCATGTCCACATAGTTCACGAACCGTAGGGTGACACACTTAAGGTTTGATGTTGAAATGGTAGAATTTGAATATGGAATGGAGTTCGAAGATTTGTTCGAAGTCCCGGATGAGATCCCAAACATCACGAGGAGTTCCGGAATGGTCCGAAGAATAAGATTCATATATAGGAAGTCATTTTATAAGTTTGAAAATGATCCGGTGCATTTATGGAAGGTTCTAGAAGGTTCTAGAATATTCCGGAAGAAAGTCACTTTGGAAGGCGGAGTCCCGAAGGGACTCCACCACCATGGCCGGCCAACCCTAAGGGGTGGAGTCCCAGGTGGACTCCACCTAAGGTGGCCGGCCACCCCCTCCCAAGGGAAGGTGGGAATCCCACCTCTAGTGGGAGTCCTAGATTGGGTAGGTTTCATGTCATATGGAAGGTTTTGGTTTGGGGTCTTATTCGAAGACTTGTAGACCAACCCTTGGGTGTTCCACCTATATAATGAGGGCCAAGGGGAGGGGGCCGGCCACCCCAACACCACAAGGTGGCCGCACCCCTTAAGTGGCCGGCGCCCCCCTCTCCCCAAACCCTAGCCGCCCCACTCCTCCTTCTCTCCCGCACGCTTAGCGAAGCTCCGCCGGAGTTCTCCACCACCACCGCCACCACGCCGTCGTGCTGCCGGATTCAAGAGAAGCTACTACTCCCGCTGCCCGCTGGAACGGGGAGGTGGACGTCGACTTCATCAACACCGAACGTGTGACCGTGTACGGAGGTGCTGCCCGTTCGTGGCGCCGTGATCAAGATCTTCTACGCGCTTTTGCAAGCGGCAAGTGAACGTCTACCGCAGCAACAAGAGCCTCATCTTGTAGGCTTTGGAAATCTTCAAGGGTGAGTCTCGATCATCCTCTCGTTGCTACCGTCTTCTAGATTGCACCTTGGCTTGGATTGCGTGTTCGCGGTAGGAAAATTTTTGTTTTCTATGCAACGAATCCCTACAAAACACTCAAAGTGTTCATCATATCATTCATATGACTCATGCTCTACCTTTCGGTATCCCGTGTTCCGAGACCATGTTTGTACATGCTAGGCTCGTCAAGGCAACCTTAGTATCCGCGTGTGCAAAACTGGCTTGCACCCATTGTATGCACATGTAGAATCTATCACACCCGATCATCACGTGATGCTTCGAAACGACAAGTCTTAGCAACGGTGCATACTAAGGATGAACACTTTATTATCTTGATATTTAGTGAGAGGGGTCATCTTATAATGCTACCTCCGCGATCTAAGCAATACAAGATGCATAAAAGGATTAACATCACATGCAATTCATATGTGATATGATATGGCCCTTTAGTCTTTGCGCCTTTGATATTCATCTCCAAAGCACGAACATGATCTCCATCATCAACGGGCATGATCTCCATCATCGTCGGTGTAGCGTCAAGGTCAATGACGCCGTCTTCATGGTTATTCTCCCATGTAGCAACTATTACAACTACTTTGAAATAATACCTCAACTTGAAATATAAAGACAACCATAAGGCTCCTGCCGGTTGCCATAATACAATAATGATTATCTCATACATATTCATCATCATATCATGGCCATATCACATCACCAAACCCTGCAAAAACAAGTTAGACGCCTTTAATTTGGTTTGCATATTTTACGTGGTTTAGGGTTTTCGAGTGAGATCCAATCTACCTACGAACATGAACCACAGCAGTGATACTAGTGTTGTCAATAGAAAGAGTAGATTGAATCTTCACTATGGTGGGAGAGACAGACACCCGCAAAGCCACTTATGCAATACAAGTTGCATGCCAAGCGTGGAGCAAGTGTCATGAAACGCGGTCATGTAAAGTTAGCCCGGGCCTCTTAATCCCACCATCCCGCAAGATGGAAAGTACACTAATTAAAAACAACAAAAGCATCAATGCCCACAAAAACCATTGTGTTCTACTCGTGCAACCAATCTATGCATAGACACGGCTCTAATACCACTGATGGGATTCGTAGCATAGAAAACAAAAAAATTCCTACCGCAAGAACAAATAACAAGCCAAGATCTAATCTAGTAGATGGTAGCAACGAGATGAAGATCATGAGACTAACCCTCTGATGGCGTGTATTTCACACGTTCGTTGGGAACCCCAAGAGGAAGGTATGATGCGCACAGCAGCAAGTTTTCCCTCAGAAAGAAACCAAGTTTTATCGAACCAGGAGGAGCCAAGAAGCACGTTGAAGGTTGATGGCGGCGGGATGTAGTGCGGCGCAACACCAGGGATTCCGGCGCCAACGTGGAACCCGCACAACACAACCAAAGTACTTTGCCCCAACGAAACAGCTGAGGTTGTCAATCTCACCGGCTTGTTGTAACAAAGGATTAACCGTATTGTGTGGAAGATGATTGTTTGCAGAGAAAACAAGTAAAAACAAGTATTGCAAGTAGATTTGTATTTCAGTATTAAAAGAATGGACCGGGGTCCACAGTTCACTAGAGGTGTCTCTCCCATAAGATAAAAGCATGTTGGGTGAACAAATTACGGTCGGGCAATTGACAAATAGAGAGAGCATAACAATGCACATACATGTCATGATAAGTATAGTGAGATTTAATTGGGCATTACGACAAAGTACATAGACCGCCATCCAACCGCATCTATGCCTAAAAAGTCCACCTTCGGGTTATCGTCCGAACCCCTCCGGTATTAAGTTGCAAAGCAACGTGACAATTGCATTAAGTATGGTGCGTAATGTAATCAATAACTACCTCCTCGGACATAGCATCAATGTTTTATCCCTAGTGGCAACAAAGACACAGCACAACCTTAGAACTTTCTCGTCATCGTCCTGGTGTCAATGCAGGCATGAACCCACTATTGAGCATAAATACTCCCTCTTGGAGTTAAGAGCAAAAACTTGGCCGAGCCTCTACTAATAACGGAGAGCATGCAAGATCATAAACAACACATATGTAATAACTTGATAATTAACATAACATGGTATTCTCTATCCATCGGATCCCGACAAACACAACATAGAGTATTACGGATAGATGATCTTGATCATGTTAGGCAGCTCACAAGATCCAACAATGAAGCACAATGAGGAGAAGACAACCATCTAGCTATCGCTATGGACCCATAGTCCAGGGGTGAACTACTCACTCATCACTCCGGAGGCGACCATGGCGGTGTAGAGTCCTCCGGGAGATGAATCCCCTCTCCGGCAGGTGCCGGAGGAGATCTCCGGAATCCCCCGAGATGGGATTGGCGGCGGCGGCGTCTCTGGAAGGTTTTCCGTATCGTGGTTTTTCGCATCAGGGGTTTCGCGACGGAGGCTTTAAGTAGGCGGAAGGGCAGCGTGGGGGGCCACACGGGGGCCCCACACCACAGGTCGGTGCGGCCAAGGGCTGGGCCGCGCCGCCCTATGGTGGCAGCCCCTCGTGGCCCCACTTCGTATCCCTTTCGGTCTTCTGGAAGGTTCGTGGCAAAATAGGACCCTGGGTCTTGATTTCGTCCAATTCCGAGAATATTTCGTTACTAGGATTTCTGAAACCAAAAACAGCAGAAAACGAAGAATCGGCACTTCGGCATCTTGTTAATAGGTTAGTTCCGGAAAATGCACGAATATGACATAAAGTGTGCATAAAACATGTAGGTATCATCAATAATATGGCATGGAACATAAGAAATTATCGATACGTCGGAGACGTATCAAGCATCCCCAAGCTTAGTTCTGCTCGTCCCGAGCAGGTAAAACGATAACAAAGATAATTTCTGAAGTGACATGCCATCATAAACTTGATCATACTATTTGTAAACATATGTAGTGAATGCATCGATCATAACAATGGTAATGACATGAGTAAAAAAGTGAATCATAAAGCAAAGACTTTTCATGAATAGTACTTCAAGACAAGCATCAATAAGTCTTGCATAAGAGTTAACTCATAAAGCAATAAATCAAAGTAAAGGTATTGAAGCAACACAAAGGAAGATTAAGTTTCAGCGGTTGCTTTCAACTTGTAACATGTATATCTCATGGATAATTGTCAACATAGAGTAATATAACAAGTGCAATATGCAAGTATGTAGGAATCAATGCACAGTTCACACAAGTGTTTGCTTCTTGAGGTGGAGAGAGATAGGTGAACTGACTCAACATAAAAGTAAAAGAATGGTCCTTCAAAGAGGAAAGCATCGATTGCTATATTTGTGCTAGAGCTTTTATTTTGAAAACATGAAACAATTTTGTCAACGGTAGTAATAAAGCATATGAGTTATGTAAATTATATCTTACAAGTTGCAAGCCTCATGCATAGTATACTAATAGTGCCCGCACCTTGTCCTAATTAGCTTGGACTACCGGATCTTTGCAATACACATGTTTTAACCAAGTGTCACAATGGGGTACCTCCATGCCGCCTGTACAAAGGTCTAAGGAGAAAGCTCGCATTTTGGATTTCTCGCTTTTGATTATTCTCAACTTAGACATCCATATCGGGACAACATGGACAACAGATAATGGACTCCTCTTTAATGCATAAGCATGTGGCAACAATTATTATTCTCATATGAGATTGAGGATATATGTCCAAAACTGAAACTTCCACCATGAATCATGGCTTTAGTTAGCGGCCCAATGTTCTTCTCTAACAATATGCATGATCCAACCATTAAGGTGGTAGATCTCTCTTACTTCGGACAAGACGGACATGCATAGCAACTCACATGATATTCAACAAAGGATAGTTGATGGCGTCCCCGAAACATGGTTATCGCACAACAAACAACTTAATAAGAGATAAAGTGCATAAGTACATATTCAATACCACAATAGTTTTTAAGCTATTTGTCCCATGAGCTATATATTGCAAAGGTGAATGATGGAATTTTAAAGGTAGCACTCAAGCAATTTACTTTGGAATGGCGGATAAATACCATGTAGTAGGTAGGTATGGTGGACACAAATGGCATAGTGGTTGGCTCAAGTATTTTGGATGCATGAGAAGTATTCCCTCTCGATACAAGGTTTAGGCTAGCAAGGTTATTTGAAACAAACACAAGGATGAACGGTGCAGCAAAACTCACATAAAAGACATATTGTAAACATTATAAGACTCTACACCGTCTTCCTTGTTGTTCAAAACTCAATACTAGATATTATCTAGACTCTAGAGAAACCAAATATGCAAACCAAATTAGCAAGCTCTAAGTATTTATTCATTAATGGGTGCAAAGTATATGATGCAAGAGCTTAAACATGAGCACAACAATTGCCAAGTATCAAATTATCCAAGACATTTTAGAGTTACTACATGTAGTATTTTCCAATTCCAACCATATAACAATTTAACGAAGAAGAAACTTCGCCATGAATACTATGAGTAGAGCCTAAGGACATACTTGTCCATATGCTACAGCGGAGCGTGTCTCTCTCCCACAAAGTGAATGCTAGGATCCATTTTATTCAAACAAAACAAAAACAAAAACAAACCGACGCTCCAAGCAAAGTGCATAAGATGTGACGGAATAAAAATATAGTTTCGGGGGAGGAACCCGATAATGTTGTCGATGAAGAAGGGGATGCCTTGGGCATCCCCAAGCTTAGACGCTTGAGTCTTCTTAGAATATGCAGGGGTGAACCACCGGGGCATCCCCAAGCTTAGAGCTTTCACTCTCCTTGATCATATTGCATCATACTCCTCTCTTGATCCTTGAAAACTTCCTCCACACCAAACTCGAAACAACTCATTAGAGGGTTAGTGCACAATAAAAATTCACATGTTCAGAGGTGACACAATCATTCTTAACACTTCTGGACATTTCATAAAGCTACTGGACATTAATGGATCAAAGGAATTCATCCAACATAGCAAAAGAGGCAATGCGAAATAAAAAGGCAGAATCTGTCAAAACAGAACAGTCCGTAAAGATGGATTTTATTAGGCCACCAGACTTGCTCAAATGAAAATGCTCAAATTGAATGAAAGTTGCGTACATATCTGAGGATCATGCACGTAAATTGGCTTAATTTTATGAGCTACCTACAGGGAGGTAGACCCAGATTCGTGACAGCAAAGAAATCTGGAACTCCGCAGTAATCCAAATCTAGTACTTACTTTACTATCAAAGACTTTACTTGGCACAACAAAACTCAAAACTAAGATAAGGAGAGGTTGCTACAGTAGTAAACAACTTCCAAGACTCAAATATAAAACAAAAATACTGTAGTAAAAACATGGGTTGTCTCCCATAAGCGCTTTTCTTTAACGCCTTTCTGCTAGGCGCAGAAAGTGTAACTCAAGTAACATCGAGAGATGAAGCATCAACATCATAATTTGTTCTAATAATAGAATCATAAGGTAACTTCATTCTCTTTCTAGGGAAGTGTTCCATACCTTTCTTGAGAGGAAATTGATATTTAATATTACCTTTCTTCATATCAATAGTAGCACCAACGGTTCGAAGAAAAGGTCTTCCCAATATAATGGGGCAAGATGCATTGCATTCAATATCCAAGACAACAAAATCAACGGGGACAAGGTTATTGTTAACCATAATATGAACATTATCAACTTTCCCCAAAGGTTTCTTTTTAGCATTATCAGCGAGATTAACGTCCAGATAACAGTTTTTCAATGGTGGCAAGTCAAGCATATCATAGACTTTTTTAGGCATAACAGAAATACTTGCACCAAGATCACATAAAGCATTACAATCAAAATCTTTGACTCTCATTTTAATGATGGGCTCCCAACCATCCTCTAGCTTTCTCGGAATAGAAGTTTCAAGTTTTAGTTTTTCTTCTCTAGCTTTTATGAGAGCATTTGTAATATGTTTTGTGAAAGCCAAGTTTACAGCGCTAGCATTGGGACTCTTAGCAAGTTTTTGCAAGAACTTTATAACTTCAGAGATGTGAAAATCATCAAAATCTAAATCATTACAATCTAAAGCAATGGGATTATCATCCCCAAGGTTGGAAAAAATTTCAGCAGTTTTATCACAGAAGTGCTTTAGCAGTTTCGGGTAATTTTGCGCGCTTTGCACTAGGAGTAGAAGCATTGCCAACACCAATTATTTTACCATTGATAGTAGGAGGTGCAGCAACATGTGAATCATTAGCATTGCTAGTGGTGGTAATAGTCCAAACTTTAGCTACATTTTTCTCTTTAGCTAGTTTTTCATTTTCTTCTCTATCCCACCTAGCACGCAGTTCAGCCATTAATCTTATATTCTCATTAATTCTAACTTGGATGGCATTTGCTGTAGTAACAATTTTATTTTCAATATCCTCAGGTTTAGCAGCCATTTTATTAATTAAAGAAGATTGTGACGCAGACATGTATGAGATTCGGGTTTCAGCATTTGCAAGTTTAGTTTGTAACCCAGAAATCTCCATATTCAGATTTTCAAGTTGATTTCCTATATTCTTCAACAAGGTAGATTGCTCATTCATAGTTTTAGTAAACAGTTTATTTTGCTCATATTGTGATTGCATAAAGCTCTTGGTGGATCTTTCAATTTCTAACATCTTTTCCTCATTAGGTGAAACATACCTACCATAAGAGTTACTATTAGCAGGGTATGGCCTAGAATTTTGAGCAACCAATGAAGCTAACGGAACATTATTAGGATCAACATTAGTCCTACCATTCACAAGCATAGACATAATAGCATCAATCTTATCATTCAAGGAAGAGGATTCTTCAACAGAATTTACCTTCTTACCTTGTGGAGCTCTTTCCGTGTGCCATTGATACGTCCAAAACGTATCTACTTTCCCGAACACTTTTGCTATTGTTTTGCCTCTAATTTGTGTATTTTGGATGCAACTAACACGGACTAACGCTGTTTTCAGCAGAACTGTTCTGGTGTCTCGTTTTTGTGCAGAAATCCAACTTTCAGGAAAAACCTCGGGATTTTGACGAAAGGGCCTATTTTCCCGGAATAATGACGGAGCCGTAAGGACAATTGAAGTGGAGGCCCGAGGGCCCCACACCACATGGCGGCGCGGCCCGGGGGGCCGCGCGGCCATGTGGTGTGGCCCCTCGGCTGGCCTCCGACGCCCCCCTTCGGACTACTTATTCGCCTCGACCTAAAACGCACGGGGAGAAGTCGAAGTTGCCGGAAACCCTCCGGAACGCCGCCACATCGCGAAACTCCGTCGCGGGAGCCGAAGTCTCCGTTCGGCACTCCGCCGGGACGGGAATTGGAGGAGATCATCACCGCCATCACCGCCAACGCCTCTCCATCAACCAGCAATGTTTCCCCCATCCATGTGTGAGTAATTCCCCCGCTGTAGGCCGAAGGGGATGGTAGGGATTGGATGAGATTGGTCATGTAATAGCATAAGATTGTTAGGGCATAGTGCCTAGTATCCGTAGATGGTACTTTTATGATATTGTTGCAACTTGTTATGCTTAATGCTTGTCACTAGGGCCCGAGTGCCATGATCTCAGATCTGAACATGTTATTATTTCATCATGATATTCGTTGTTTATGATCTTACCTGCAAGTTGTATACACATGTCGCTGTCCGGAACCAATGGCCCCGAAGTGACAGAAATCGGGACAACCGGAGGGAATGGCAGTGACGTGAGGATCACATGTGTTCACGGAGTGTTAATGCTTTGCTCCGGTACTCTATTAAAAGGAGTACCTTAATATACAGTAGTTTCCCTTGAGGCCCGGCTGCCACCGGCTGGTAGGACAAAAGATGTTGTGCAAGTTTCTCATTGCGAGCACGTACGACTATAATTGGAACACATGCCTATTGATTGATTAGTACTTGGATACCGTTTTATTATTATCTCGCAAATGCCCTGCTATGATTGTTACATGAGTTTCTCTCATCCATGCAACGCCCGTCATCCGTCCCCGTGCCTACATTATTTTAATCCTCGCTGTTTACTATAATCACTACTCGCTGTCTTTGTTACTCGCTGCCGTTATTTCACTACTGCTACTACTATAAAACTGTTACTACTGATAAACTCTTGCGAGCAAGTCTGTTTCCAGGTGCAGCTGAATTGACAACTCCGCTGTTAAGGCTTTCAAGTATTCTTTGTCTCCCCTTGTGTCGAATCAATAAATTGGGTAATACTTCCCTCGAAGACTGTTGCGATCCCCTATACTTGTGGGTCATCAGCCATTCAGAGTAATTAATCATCATATTATCAAGAAGCTTTGTTGCTTCACCAAGAGTGATGGACATAAAGGTACCTCCAGCAGCTGAATCCAATAAATTCCGCGAAGAAAATTTTAGTCCTGCATAGAAGGTTTGGATGATCATCCAAGTAGTCAATCCATGGGTTGGGCAATTTTTAACCAAAGATTTCATTCTTTCCCAAGCTTGAGAAACATGTTCATTATCCAATTGTTTAAAATTCATTATGCTACTCCTCAAAGATATAATTTTAGCAGGGGGATAATATCTACCAATAAAAGCATCCTTGCATTTAGTCCATGAATCAATACTATTCTTAGGCAGAGATAGCAACCAATCTTTAGCTCTTCCTCTTAATGAGAAAGGGAACAATTTTAATTTTATAATGTCACCATCTACATCTTTATACTTTTGCATTTCACACAATTCAACAAAATTATTGAGATGGGCAGCAGCATCATCAGAACTAACACCAGAAAATTGTTCTCGCATAACAAGATTAAGTAAAGCAAGTTTAATTTCAAAGAATTCCGCTGTAGTAGCAGGTGGAGCAATAGGTGTGCATAGGAAATCATTATTATTTGTGCTAGTGAAGTCACACAACTTAGTATTTTCAGGGGTAGCCATTTTAGCAATAGTAAATAAAGCAAACTAGATAAAGTAAATGCAAGTAAACTAATTTTTGTGTGTTTTTGATATAGCAAACAAGACAGTAAATAAAGTAAAACTAGCAACTAATTTTTTTGTGTTTTGATATAAGTGCAGCAAACAAAGTAGTAAATAAAATAAAGCAAGACAAAAACAAAGTAAAGAGATTGGGAAGTGGAGACTCCCCTTGCAGCGTGTCTTGATCTCCCCGGCAACGGCGCCGAAAAAGAGCTTGATGGCGTGTATTTCACACGTTCGTTGGGAACCCCAAGAGGAAGGTATGATGCGCACAGCAGCAAGTTTTCCCTCGAAAGAAACCAAGGTTTATCGAACCAGGAGGAGCCAAGAAGCACGTTGAAGGTTGATGGCGGCGGGATGTAGTGCGGCGCAACACCGGGGATTCCGGCGCCAACGTGGAACCCGCACAACACAACCAAAGTACTTTGCCCCAACGAAACGAGTGAGGTTGTCAATCTCACCGGCTTGCTGTAACAAAGGATTAACCGTATTGTGTGGAAGATGATTGTTTGCGAGAGAAAACGAGTAAAAACAAGTATTGCAGCAGATTTGTATTTCAAGTATTAAAGAATGGACCGGGGTCCACAGTTCACTAGAGGTGTCTCTCCCATAAGATAAAAGCATGTTGGGTGAACAAATTACAGTCGGGCAATTGACAAATAGAGAGAGCATAACAATGTACATACATGTCATGATAAGTATAGTGAGATTTAATTGGGCATTACGACAAAGTACATAGACCGCCATCCAACTGCATCTATGCCTAAAAAGTCAACCTTCAGGTTATCGTCCGAACCCCCTCCAGTATTAAGTTGCAAAGCAACAGACAATTGCATTAAGTATGGTGCGTAATGTAATCAATAACTACATCCTCGGACATAGCATCAATGTTTTATCCCTAGTGGCAACAACACAAGCACAACCTTAGAACTTTCCGTCACCTGTCCCAGGTGTCAATGCGGGCATGAACCCACTATCGAGCATAAATACTCCCTCTTGGAGTTAAGAGCAAAAACTTGGCCGAGCCTCTACTAATAACGGAGAGCATGCAAGATCATAAACAACACATATGTAATAACTTGATAATTAACATAACATGGTATTCTCTATCCATCGGATCCCGACAAACACAACATAGAGTATTACGGATAGATGATCTTGATCATGTTAGGCAGCTCACAAGATCCAACAATGAAGCACAATGAGGAGAAGACAACCATCTAGCTACCGCTATGGACCCATAGTCCAGGGGTGAACTACTCACTCATCACTCCGGAGGCGACCATGGCGGTGTAGAGTCCTCCGGGAGATGAATCCCCTCTCCGGCAGGGTGCCGGAGGAGATCTCCAGAATCCCCCGAGATGGGATTGGCGGCGGCGGCGTCTCAGTAAGGTTTTCCGTATCGTGGTTTTTCGCATCAGGGGTTTCGCGACGGAGGCTTTAAGTAGGCGGAAGGGCAGCGTGGGGGGCCACACGGGGGCCCCACACCACAGGTCGGCGCGGCCAAGGGCTGGGCCGCGCCTCCCTATGGTGGCAGCCCCTCGTGGCCCCACTTCGTATCCCTTTCGGTCTTCTGGAAGATTCGTGGCAAAATAGGACCCTGGGTCTTGATTTCGTCCAATTCCGAAAATATTTCGTTACTAGGATTTCTGAAACCAAAAACAGCAGAAAACAGCAACTGGCACTTCGGCATCTTGTTAATAGGTTAGTTCCAGAAAATGCACGAATATGACATAAAGTGTGCATAAAACATGTAGGTATCATCAATAATATGGCATGGAACATAAGAAATTATCGATACGTCGGAGACGTATCACCCTCGAAGATTCCAAAGCCTACGAGATTAGATCTCGTTGTTGATGTAGTCGATCACTTGCCGCTTTCAAAAGCGCGTAGAAGATCTTGACGGTGCCACAGTCGGGTAGCACCTCCGTACTCGGTCACACGTTCGGTGTTGATGATGACGTCCTTCTCCCCGTTCCAGCGGGCAGCGGATGTAGTAGATCCTCCTCGGAATCCCGACAGCACGACGGCGTGGTGTCGGTGGTGGTGGAGATCTCCAGCACAGCTTCGCCTAAGCACTACGGGAGAAGCGGGAGGAGGGGCGGCTAGGGTTTGGGGAGAGGGGG
The DNA here is from genome assembly GCF_022539505.1 of Lolium rigidum. Classification (NCBI taxonomy): domain Eukaryota; kingdom Viridiplantae; phylum Streptophyta; class Magnoliopsida; order Poales; family Poaceae; genus Lolium; species Lolium rigidum. Next base: position 2,949,675 of record NC_061508.1, on the reverse strand, counting down.
CACTTGGGGCACCGGCCTTGGGTGCCCTTGGGTGGTGCGGCTCAAGTGGTGGCCGGCCCCCTCCCTCTCTCCCTCATTATATAGGTGAAAACCCAAGGGTTAGTGTGGTGACCCGACATACCACTGCATGGTGTAGTATGCAAGTCTGATATAACACCAATGAAACACTGTTCCACTAGTATTATATCGCTCAGAGTGGTACAACAGAAACATATGCGGGTCCAAGGCATGTCTATAGAATTACAACATCGACTCTGTTACATAAGATCATCACAGCCTCCTACTTTACAATGAGGTAAAACTGCAAATAAACTCCAGAAGAACGACTCGTAGTCTAGTCCTAACACGAACTCTATTTGTAGAGTATTTAACTAGCTACAGAGGCTATGAATAGATTCTAGCTAAGTAGGAGCTAAGTTTAGGAAGCTAGTTCCTTCTATTGCTAATCTAGGTTGTCTCCTTGTTGGATGTGGTGTTTGACTCCCCTGACAGGTTCATGTCCCTTGAAGTAGTTGTTGATTTCCTCGGTCTTCGAGTTTCACTGTGGATCCTCCTTCGTGGCCTCCATATCTAAGCAGGGGATTTAAGAGTGGGATGAGTACGAGCGTACTCAACAAGTTCATTATAGGAAAGAGGTGTTTAATGCACTAGCTACGGTATTAGACCAGAAAGTCTAATACCAATGCAAGTTTTCATAACCATTTCTTCAAAAGGTTGATTTTATTCAGAAGAACTATGTCCGTCAGTCTTCACCGGTTTACTAGAACTTCATGGAGCTCCTTTCCGGCCGCGTTCGCAGTTCCATATCCCGGAACAGGGAGTGACAGGTCACGGTTCTTTACACTCGCGAGAGGTGTGTTGCTTTACCCATAAGAGATCTTAACCTTGGTGCCAACCGAGCCGCGAGCTCGTCCACACTTCCTATGGTGTGAGGCCCGGTATAAGGTCTAGCCAATCATGTTCCTCCGCTACCTCGAACACCCACCCTTTGTTGCATGCCCCGACCCCGGGTCCTCGCCGGTCCCATTATTCCCACTCATGGGTGGACCCCGACCACGACAACGGTTTGGGACTCGTTAACCAAACTCCTTCGCCGGTAGCTGCAACCCATCATAGACCGCAATACCGTGGGGACTTAAGGCTTCCCCGACCAACCACTTGTTCTTCGAGCGACAAGTGTCTACGGACTATGCCGTGGGGACTTAAGGCTTCCCCAGCCAACCGCTTGCCCCGACGGATACAAGTGTCTACGGTAAAGCGCATCCGTTGATGAACGAGAGGTGGAAACACTTTTGACTACTCCGTCCCACTCCGGATCTTATGGTTAACACGGGTATTACGGCACAAGAATCACTGGACGACATTTGTTGTTAATCCTAGATGGATATTAACCCTTGCAATGGAACCTCCACCATATCAACACAATCCATGGTTCCATTGCCAACCACATAGTCATATTCATAGTTATGAAAATAGTGGTTTTGGTTTTTATGCAATAGTGATAATCATAGTACTTTACAAGTAATTTGATAAAGATACTCAAATGACATGAGCAAGTGATGAACTTGCCTTTCTTGGCTGCAAGATTATGCAGACAAGGTCTTCGATGCGTAATAACTCCAAATTCTGAAATAGCATCATCGTCCGGTAGGGACGATGTTTAAAAGATTGGCAAGGATGCAATAATGCATAAGTATGAGATGCAATCGCTCTAAGCGTGACCTAACCCCGATGATTTAGGATTAGTGAGTTGAAATGATTTGTTTAGGGTGTGTTGCACTTTTAGAGTGATTCACAAACAAGGTTCTTATTCAGGTGTAGTTACATGGTATCATGAACATGTGCTTGCAATATATCATAATAATAGCATTAATAGCACACAACCATAACATTTGGTGTAATCCTAACATATAATGGATAGTGGTTGGTTTTAGCACTATATGGCATGGTTAATGATTAATTATCATATACTTCAAAAAGAATAACCTTTGAAGAACATGTTCTTAAGTGAAGAACAAGTATGACTATTAGGGTTGTGGAGTTCTATGGTTACTATGGTTTCAACTAGTTTACGGAGTAAGTATTAGATGGATCCCAACAAAGTTGGATTCATCAACACTTAGGGATTGTAAGGTTGAGTTAAGCCTGGCATTCTAAGCAATTATTCATACAAGGTTGTTATCAAGATTGGTTCATCTTGTTGGTGATAGCTAGCTAGGGTTTATAGGTCCTTATAAGCAGGGTTGATGATGATTCTTTATTTGCTTCAAAAGAATATCTTTTGAAGAACATACTTCTTAAATAATAAGAAGTATATCGGTTAGGGTTGAGGTTGTCTAGGTTTTGCTATTTGATCCACTAAGTAAGGAATAATTGGCTCCTAAATAGGATAGTGGATCAGTATCCAACACTAGTAGGGTTTAGTGGAATATGGTTAGGTAATGTTCGGGATTTGGCATAGTTGCTCTCGAGGTTCATCACATTGATGTGATGCTTGTATAGGGATGAATAGGAATGATGGTTTTGGGTAATAGGATCTAGGGTTTACACTTGGTTGACCCTACCCGATTATTTAGGTCTCGATGAAGATGAATATATGGAATACCCATATATTAGTGATAGGTCTACTATATTTTATGTGGACATGACGAGTATTCGGTTGCTACTATGGTTCTATGATTTGAAAGAAGGTACCATGATCATATGTTCTAACCTAGTGTTTAGGTTAGAAGCAAATTAAGTTTCATATTGATTATTGGAGCTAGGATTCCTAATTGAATTAGGGTTTTGGAATTACACATAAAATGATGAGGTTATCACTTTATTTATAATGGAACTAGGTTTTCCTAATTATCCTATAATTCTTGGATTAATAACTTCATTAGTAAAGTTGAAGTTACTAATAACTTTGAAATGAAAATAATATTGGATTTGACATTTTCTTATTTTTAAAGAATTAATAATAAAGACAATTATTAATTAGGGTTTAAATCCTCCTATTAAGGATTTAATAAATTATAAGCAAAGGAAAATTAGTTTTAATATTTTCCTGATTTGCTTACTGGTTTTTATTAATTTTAGAAGTTTTTCTTAATTATTGAATTTTAATTAAATTTGGAATTAAAATTAAAGGCTTAATTAACAAGTATAAATAATTGAATTTTTATTAAAAATAAAAATTTCATATTATATTTTTATTGGATAGAGTTTAGTTTTCTAAGAATTTTGATATCTTATTTATATTTTTCCGAGTTAAAATGAATTTGCTATAATTATTTGAAGTTGCAGTAATTTTCTGTAATTTAAATTAAATGGAAATACTATTTGTACCGATTCGTTTCTAGATCTACTCGCTGACTGGTGGGGCTAAGGTCCACGTGGAACGCCACGCGGACAAAGACTGGTCAAATAGTCTCTGGGGTTGACCAGCCACGCTATCTCGCCGGAGGACACGGCGGCGACGTTCTGGCTCTCCCGCAGATGCACAGATGGTACTAAACGAACCGCCACACGATTCTGAACCTAAAGGTGGTGGCTCCCCCGCGAGAAGGTCACCGGAATGAGCTCCGGCGAGCATTACTGCGGTGGCGCGAGTCTGGCGAACTCCAATCGGATGCCAGAGACGTCGATTTAGGACAATAGGGGATGCAAAAGATGCGTAGACTCACCACAAAATGGATAGGCTGCTTGAGGAAGACGGGTATGGACGGGGTTGAGCACGGCGTCATGAATTCCGGCGAACCCGAGCGAAAGGGAACGGTCGAATTCGCCCGATTGAGCGCGTCATTTCTCGATTCCTTCTACCAGAACAATCCTCACACTCATACGCTCCTCTTGGACTGCCTCAGGGTCCATGGAGTGGCCTCCTTCGACGGGGGCGTCATGATCTCCGGCGACAGAGCATGGTTGTTTGGGGGAAATAGAGACAGATTGTGAGAGAATGGAATGTTGTCGCGGAACAAGGAGTTCACGGAGGTCCTCCTGGTCTATTTATAGCTGCAGGCGATCATGGAGGTGACGACACGACGGCGGCGACTGGTCGGGATGCATGGTGATGGCGGTGCTGCGTCTAGGCGCGAATCTTGGCGACTTCTGGGATAAGGGTAGGGGCGTGGAGGATAAGGGCAAAGCCTCGGTGGCAGGCAACGGCGTGCGGGAGGTCCACCACGGCGGCCGGCGACGTGGAGACGCCGCGCTGTCGGGCATGCCTGCGAGGAAGAAGACGAGTTCGTCTCCTCACTCGTTTATTCGTGAAAGGGTATTTGGGCTGGTTCTGGCGGTGGACTGGGCTGGTGTTGGGCCGATGCTGCTGGGCTGCTGGTGGGCTGCTCGGCCAGGTAAGGTTGAGGTAAGTTTTTCTTCACTCTTTTTCTTTTTTCTGTTTTCATTTTCTATTTTTCATTTCTATTTTAAATTCAGATTTGAATTATTTTCTATTTTGCAGGTCTTGCTCATTTTATTTCATACAAATATCAGTCCAGGGTACTACCAAGTCTTTAGTGATGTATTAGCAACTTTAATATAATACTATCACATTGGTTTACTAATTAGTATTGATATTTGGATTAAGTTTCCATATGGACATGAATCTAAATATTAACATTGAAAACATTCAAATTATTTTCTAAAATGATAGTTTTTTTAATTAGTGATAGGTGGAGTTTTAATTAGTATTACTTTGTAAGAAATAATTTCAAAGTAATATTTGCTTATGGATTCCTAATAAGAAGTGATTTGATGGCATGATTTCATGTGCTAAATATTTCTAAGGATGTGATTTCTCATTTGAGAATTTAGTTACCTGCAAATGATTTTATTTGGTTACTTAATTATTAAAGATCTTGTGAGTTTTAATATAACCCTATTTCAAGGTTAGCATTAGAATTGTATTTGATAACACCTTGAAATACCTAGAGTAATTCTGGGGTTCTAATGATATCATCTAATGGCAATTGGTTTGAATCTCAATTATGGTTTGATTTTATATTATGATCACCATAGTGATACATAAACTAGGGTTGAGATATACCTCTGGTTTATGGAATTGGAATGACCTCATATTGCATTTGCTAGGGCTTAATCTCCCCTAACCATGGTAATATGGTTACTTGCTTCATATTTTATGTGCTTCTCTAATTACTAAAGATTTGAGAATTGGTTTTATCTTCTACCAATTAACTTCTACTATTATCCCCAATTTATCATTAAAGTAACTATATTGATTATAGTTCTTTTTATAGTTAACTTTGGTCATATGAATGGATGGTTTCTCACCATATTAGGTATGGAGTTTTACTCTAAGGTTTTCTTTATGTTCTTAATATCCTCTACCTCAAGCTCTTAAGGTTTATGATCATTACCCATTTGTAATGATCAAAGGTTTGGCTTCCTAAAGTATCTCTCATGAACTAGTTTCTCACTTCCAAGATCAAGTATTGTTTTGCTCAACTGGTTTGGTACTTCTTTTATACTATCTTGAGTGGACAAGATTATGGTTGTCCCCATATTTTATATCCCAGGAGAATGCCTGAGATAATTACTTAGAGTTCTAGTTAAGGAGTGATGATTTAATTATCAGGACATATGGATAGTTCTCTACTGTAAATTAAGTGTTGCCTCAACTACTTGAGTGTAGCACCATAGCTTGGGCTCTCTTATAAAGGAATGGTTATTCTAGGGTTTATGGTGTACTCACAATATCTCAATAGGTATTAAGTCTAAGATTCCACTTGGCTATCTTGATTGAGTTAATCTCCTCCTTACTTTATCAATTCATGGATATGGTATTATTCCATGTGATATTAGGTTATCTCACCACTTCAAGGAAAATGGTTTGCAAGCTGATACTTTAGCTCAAGGTTGTTCTTGATTCTTAATTATGTAAAGATAAAAATTAGTATCTATGGTTTCTCTCATTTGGAAGGACTTGAATAATACTCTAGTGTTCCTCTTGAAGATGATGTTGTGATCATATGGTGATTTATATCCAAGGTTTGCCTCAAGGTTTATCATGGCTTCTCTAAACAAAATAGGACTCTCACCTCTCTAGGTTTGATGTATAATAATTTAGAATAGAGAAGAATTATATTCCTTAGTTGGATCTCCTTGTCTTGTTTCCAAGATTAAGGTAGAATGAATATCATAGGGTTTATGATAAGTGCATGGATTAGTTTAAGACATGGAGAAGATAAGTGAAGAATAGTGAAGAATAGTTTCTCCAATTATTGTTACTTGATTTTCCAATTAAATGGATGTTCATAGGTTATGGCAAGGAACATCATGTTGTGATATTTAATAAGATCAAGTAGTTGATCCTTGATTAATAAGTTCTTGTGTTCATTTTAATTCCATTTGATCTAACCCCTTAGATCAAATCATCTCTACCCAAAACAGGTTTTAACAAAGGTCACACTGAGGTTTATAGCACTTGACTTGATGAGCTAGTTCAATTCCACCAAGGTCAACTGAAACTTCGAGTCATCGTGATCGTTTTACTTTAAAGCGCGAAAATTCCCCAGATTTTCTATGCATGAATGCAAT
>NC_061508.1:2740040-2943035 GCF_022539505.1 Lolium rigidum | reverse complement strand
TCGAGGGAAAACTTGCTGCTGTGCGCATCATACCTTCCTCTTGGGGTTCCCAACGGACGTGTACATATACGCGCATCAAGCAGGCGCTCATTAAACTTTCGCCACGGCGATTCTTGAAATTGGTTATGAATCTTCTCATTTTGGCGGACTTAACCTTGGGGCAGAATCGAAATATAAACTCCTTCATAAGATTCTCCCAAGTATCAGTCTTCTATGCGGGACAAGTTCTATACAAGGACAATGAAGTGTTGGTTAGAGATTGACTAAACAATTTAAGTTTTAGTTCATCATCAGAATAGTTTCTCAATTTAATTGTCCAACACAACTCAGTAAAGAAATGTAAATGATTATAAGGATCCTCATCGGGATCATCTCATGCAAAGCTTTTTTCTTTCACAATAGCAATTAGGCGTGGCTGAATTTCATACTCCACGTCACTCACATTCAAGAATTCTTTAACAAACCCTCAGTTATCCTGAGGCATTCATTTGTATCGAGCTTATTCATAAGCCCAAGAGCAGCCATGGTGTCACCTGAAACTATTAAAAAACTTTAGTCAAAACAATTAATAAATTAGCAACTAAGGACAAAGACCAAAACCGCTGAGCTCCCCAGCAGCAGCGCTAGAAAATAGCTTGATGACTGCAAGTACGCACATCAATTGTAGCTAGTTTCAAAATAAGAGTATCGAACCACGAGAAGCTACTAGTTAAGGTATTAATGCCCCTTGCTACTATATATCAAAGGCTACTTGTGAATTGTTCTCTAATCTCAAGTTTAATGTGTTTTAAAGGATGGTTGTAATTGGTTGCAACAGAGTCAACAAAGTAATTAGTACAAAGCATTATGAGAAATGGGTTGAAACTTAATATGACATTCTCGCGAATTATTGGATCCACCTCTAGTTTAGGATTCATGTTAATCAAGATAATATGGTTTTAATCATATTGTGTGTGGGGAAAGCTCCATAACAACATGCACCTAGAAAGCCATCGGTCGCCGCATCTCTAAATAACCACGACAGCTAGTCTTCTACAACCCACATATTGACTATTGCTATTAAGGGTTTTACCCCATGGTTGTCGATATGAGCTTGGTGAGTCCCTCTTTTTCCCCCTCATTGATGGACGTGAAATACGCCACTTTTTCGCGAGTTTAAACCTTTAGCTAAGTCGAGAAATTGACTAAGTTTACCTCTCATTTTTTATTAATGACTAATTATTGCAAAGATGTGCAATCTCTCCTATCTTTGAATGTTGTGCAGGAAATCAAGCCATAATGACAAATGGACCAGCAATTACTAAAGAGAATCGCGTCACAAGCACACCAAAGTTGACTAGGCTTCAAAAGGCGGTTCCAGAAGTTTTAGCTGACACCGGTACAGGCAAGCCCCGCCCGTACCATCCGCCCGTACCGTCCGCCCATACTGCGCAATGCAATATTCCAAAGATCAAACCCTATAAGTTCTGTGAAGCACCCGACGCCAAAAAGAGAGCCATTCGTCGCCAAACAGAGCCGCCATCCATCAGATCCATCTACACCACACCGAAGGAGATCCACCACCATAGTTCATCCATTTCATCTCCCATCTCCTCCATAACCGTCACCATTGTAATAGAGATCTCCTTGAGAATTAGTGACCATTGTAAGAATATTGTGATTTCAATCCAAGTATTTTCCACAATGATTTTTATCTTTGCTATTGACCTTGATATTATGTGTGAGTAGTACTCATGGGCTGCGGGTTGGGGTGAATCCTTGCAATGTTTTTTGCATCTAATCTTATAATATGTGTAAGGATTGAATAGGAGTTTTGCAATATTTTAACCTTGTCTCTTTGCCTCTATTCGATGATCTGCAGGTACCCATGTCTATCGGATCGATCAAGGGAAGATGTGGGATGAGTGGAGAATGGCGTGCTTCCGCGAAATTTTAGTGACAGAAAGGGGAAAGTAACGGTACATATTTAGTGATTAATTCGGGATCAATGACACAATCATCTAGCTTAATGCTTTGGTATATATTCATTTACTTAATAACTTTTGTTACTCACGGCTATGGGAACAGTGGTTTGACCAAGAGGCTCTTGTCACCGCTGGCTTTAGGGGCAAGAGTATTTATGGATGTGCTGCTCATAAATCTCTTATCCCTATTTTTTGCTACACATTTGCACTTCTTCTCTATATATATATGTATGCATAGCTGCAGGAGAATCCTTAACCCTAGCCTATTTCCATCATTGAACACAACCCATTTAAGAGTAAACTAGATAGATCCGGTAAACATAAAATTAAATCACCTAGCAAGTCTTGTAGAGTTTCCTTTACACCACTTTAGCAGTGCTTCCAAAGGTTCGATTAAACCTAGGTCTTCAAGGGAAAAAGCTTATCATACTACAATCCATAATCCGGATCGAAAGTATCAATCCTTTTTCTGGCGCCGTTGCCAGGGAAGAAATTTTGCTATTCCGGTAAGGTTGCTAGAGACCTTGTTAGTTAGTTTCATTTTAGTTTTTAGTTTTTATTTATTGTTATTTATTTATATTTTTGTTCTCTATTTTGGAAACCCAAAAAAATTAGTTACTTGTTCTTTTGCAATCATAGAGGAAAATACCAAAAAGATAATCACTATGGCAGAAAATAAGCTTGGGGAATATGCTATACCCAATGATGATTTTATTCGTGCACCCATAACTTAGCCCGTTGTTGCAGCGGAGAACTATGGAAAAAAGCCTAACCATTTGAGTTTGGTTCAGCAGAACTAATTTGGAGGCCCAGCTGCTGAGGGTTCAGGTATGCACTTGAATACGTTTACAGAAATATGTGACATGATGCGCATTAAAGAAGTCAACCCCGATGCGGTAAAATTACGCTTGTTTCCTTTTTCACTAAGAGGAAAAGCAAAAGACTGGTTGCTAGCTTTTCCTAAAGGCACTATTACTTCATGGGATGAATGCACTAATATATACATGACTAAGTGTTTCCCTCCAGCAAAGACTATGTAGTTGCGTTCTAACATTATAGGTTTTAGACAAGAATATCGCGATCCACTAGCAATTGCATGGGAAAGGATGAAAGAAGCCATCATGAACTATCCAAGTCATGGAATGGAGGATTGGTTAATACTTCATTTATTTCATAATGCCCTTAACCCAATGTCAAAGTCTATGCTTGATACTGCAGCCGGAGGAACATTCATGAGCAAGCAAGTTGAAGTTGCTAGAAGACTTCTAGATGATATGCAAAGCAACCATGCTCAATTGCATGCAGAAAGATCCTCTTGAAGAAAGGTGAATTCAATAACCGAAGGTAATAATGAAGAGCTTACTTCAAATATAGGTGAGCTTCTAAATATTTTGAACGGTATGGAAAATACCCAAGTTAAAGCCATCACCAATTCTAATGTTGAGGATGTAGACTTTATAGCAAGAAATCCTTATAACCCTTCCTGGAAGATACTTAACTTTGGAGATACTTAACTCCATAGATATAATGATAGACTTGATAGAACTCTTGATTGGAGTTGTTTGACTGAATTGAAGTCTAGTGGTAGGTGAGATGTATGCCAACCTGTAATGTTGTGAATCAAGTATGATAATGCTTAAAACTTGTCTACAAACTGTGGTGCACACTCTTGGGATGCTAACAACTCTGCCGGATTATGAACGATTTGAGGTATAAATCTCAATTTCAGCTATTGAGTTGAAGGCATGGGTAGCCAGCTACTCGTGTGTACTATTAGCCTCTTGAGTGTTGCAAAATATTACTAAAAGGTTATTCATGACTCTTGATTGGAAACTATCATTGGAATCCAAAAATATCGCTTCTAAGTCTTGGCATGGACTCCTTACTACTATATGAATTTTCTTGAAAAGCAATAAATAGATAGTAAGTGTTTTGATAGTCTTGATCTATTGATGTGGGCATAAATAAGATACTTCATTGCTTACACCTCTTTTGACATGAATACCCATACTTAATTTTGATGATAATAAACTTCCTAGTGTTTCTTGACAAACTGAGAGTTAACTACTTAAGGTAGAGTGATTGTTTACAGAATTAGTTATTCATGCTCATAAATCTTTATTGTGATTGTATCGAGTTACCAAAGCTTGTATTATATTCTTAGCACTTCTCTAACTATGCTGAGATTTCGAATGGAAGAATTGCTAGATTCATAAGGCTACCACTTGTAAGTGAGTTTACTTTCTTGTTATTTTGGTTTAAACACCAAGTTCCTTATGGTTCTTTGTTTCTTGCTCGAGGACGATCAAGTTTAAGTTTGGGGAAGTTGATGGCTGTGAAATACGCCACTTTTTCTCACGTTTAAACCTTTAGCTAAGTCAATAATTGACTAAGTTTACCTCTCAATTTGTTACTAATGACTAATTATTGCAAAGATGTGTCATCTCTCCTATCTTTGATTGGTGTGCAGGAAATCACGTCATAATGACCAATGCACCCGCAATTACTGAAGAGAATCACGTCATAAGCACAACAAAGTTAACCATGCTTCAAAAGGCGGTTCCAGAAGGTTTAGCGGACACCTGTACAGGAAATCCTCGCTCGTACCGTATGCCCGTATTGCGCGCCGCAGCATTCCCGAGGTCAAACCCTATAAGTTCTGTGAAGGACCTGGCGCCAAAAAGAGAGCCATTCGTCGCCGAACAGAGCCACCATCCATCAGATCCATCTACACCACGCCGAAGGAGATCCACCACCATAGTTTATCCATTCCATCTCCCATCGATCTCCTCCATAGCCATCACAATTGTAATAGAGATCTCATTGAGAATTGGCGACCATTGTAAGAATATTGTGATTTCAATCCAAGTATTTGCCGCAATAATTTCTATCTTTGATATTGATCTTGATATTATGTGTGAGTACTCCTCACGGGCAGCGGGTTGGGGTGAATCCTCACAACATTTATCCGCATCTAATCTTATAATATGTGTAAGGATTGAATAATAGTTTTGCAATCTTGCATCCTTGTCTCTTTGCCTCAATTTGATGATATGCAGGTACCCATGTCTATCGGACCGTTCAAGGGAAGATATGGGATGAGTGGAGAACAGTGTGTTACTGCGAAACCTCACTCATAGAAAGGGGAAAGTAACAATACATGTTTAGTGATTCATTCAAGATCAACGTTACAATCATCTAGCTTAATGCTTTGGTCTGTATTCATTTACTTAATAACTATTGTTACTCGCGGCTGTGGGAACAGTGGTTGGACCAAGAGGCTCTTTTCACCTCTGGTTTTAAGGGCCAGAGTATTTACGGATGTGCTGCTCACAAATCTCTTATCTCTATTTTATTTACTACACATTTTCACTTCATCTCTATATGTATGCATAGGTGCAGGAGAATCCTTAACCCTAGCATATTTCCATCATTGAAGGCAACACATTTAAGAGTAAACTAGATAGGTCCGGTAAACATAAAACTAAATCAACTAGCAAGTCTTGTAGACGTTTCCTTTACACCACTTTAGCAGTGCTTCCCAAGATCCGATTAAACCTAGGTCTTCTAGGGAAAAAGATTATCATACTACAATCCATAATCCAGATCGAAGGTATCACTCATCCATGTGTTAAAGTGCAAATACGGTAATTTCACTTCTCGCCGTTCACTTTACTACACTTCAGAGGGTAGTTCCCTCTCGAGATCATACATAAAATATTACATGGTGCACAACATATAATATCAAGAGAGAGAACTAAGACACATTAATACTTAAAACCATAGATCATCTTAGATTCATCTCATATTCATGCTAGGGTTTCTCCATCTCCCCAAGAACTAAAGGAACTAAAGTCACATGGAAACAATCAAGAACATCATCATAATTTTATGGATGAGATGAAAGTAATAGAATGAATTCAAATACAAATCCACAATATTAATCAAGATTACAACTGTAGTTGAAGGATAATGGTATCAGGGATGGTGATGGAGATGCAGCGGTTGATGATGACGGGAATGATGCGTTGTTCTCCGATGATCCGCACAGCAACCCGGATGATGTCTTCTCCAAAGTTTTTTCTCTAGATCTGACTAGGTGTTTCTGTGTTTTGAAGAAGTGTGTCTTAGATCTTCGTGCCGTCTGCGCGAGATAAAAGTATTTTATAAGGAGGTGCTCCTGACACACCGTACGGGCGGTCTCCCGCCGTACCGATGTCTTCTAAACTTACTGTAAGTTGTCCTCTCATCCTCCTTTCGCTCGGGTGCATAATTAAGTGCTAAAATAACTTTTATCACATCAAAATACCATAAAATGATAGTTTTTATTGACATTTCATCATTGCCTTATTATTTTAAGATCCTGCGTAGACAAGCATAAAAGGGCATGACAGCGCGGTGAAATACAAAAATCTTATTGCTACTCAATGATATCTTAATAAAATAACGGTGTAAAAATATGATAAAAATGCACTCATCAGCGACAAACGGAGCTGCAACACGCATGCCACCAAGGTGAACGTCAGCCCAGCAAACGCCAACAAGGCTCACATCGACCGTGAGAAACGTTGCACATACCAGCTGGCGTGGGTAGATATTTTTAGGAACAAAATACCAAAATGTACTACGCAAATTGTGGTGTAGCATTATCAATGTGGGCCAGTGGATAAGGTCAAATAGATGGCCAGAATGATTTGATGAACTACAAAATCACTCTTATTTTATTATATGGTCTATCTACTTACAAAATAGTCATAATTCATCAAGCATTAGTCTTAATCATTCGTTATTTATACTACCTTCCTCCATAGGTATATTTCACAATATCACATTTATATTATTTTTTCAGTTAAATATTTAGATAAAAATGTATATACACGAAACATCACCTATATATGTGCGCCGAAGTATAGGCCATGTTATGTTGTTAAGATTTATATCAATAGGTAACAAAATATCTTACATGATATTTTAATTTATAAAGTCAAAGCCATTTAAAAATCCGATAATCCTGACACAACCATCCAATCATGATTGATCAGATACGTACGATTGCATTATGTATTTTTTGAAGACCAAGTAAAATAGCAACATATTTTCGATAGCAACACATTACATAATTTCCTTTGACAAGTTTCATATTTATACTATTAGCGTAATATCTTTCATATAGTTAGATCGTGCAGGGGCACGGGTTAAAGACTAGTTTATCGAAATTTAAATGTATCTACATTGTAAAAAGTGTCTAGATATATTTAAATTTAGATAAACTTGTGACATTTTATATGGACAGATCTAGGTTATAGATACAGATCTTTGATGTTGATTGCATGTGTATTTTCTTTCAACTTGAAAGTCATAGATAGATTGGTAGAATGTCTGGTTCCGGATAGAGTTTGAGTATTTTTGCACTGCTTAGTTGGCCATTTAAATATTAGCAACTAGCTAGCGGTTTAAAATTGGCCAAGTCAAGGCAAATCTATTATGTACTTCATCCGTTTCTCTAAAGAAGACGCACATATTTTTGTCAAGGTCAAACAATCTAAAGGTTAACCAATATAATAGATTGACTATAAACACCTAAAATGTCAACATTAAATATGTAGCTAAATACTTAAATACATATCACTCTCTCCGTCTCATGAAAGTTGTCTGAGATTTGTTTAAATTTAGTTGTATCTAGACACCAATAGCATCTAGTTACATCTAAATTTTGACAAATCTCAAACAAATTTCATGGGCCGGTGGGAGTATTATAGTTATCGGTAAATTTTTCTGCATTCTTGACCAAAGATAGCATTGCTTTGATTTTCAGAAGAAAAATATATTTGTCTTAATTTGAGGGAGTATCTCTCTCATCAACGTGACAACGTGTCATCTTTTCGGGATGATAACATGGCAAGATCTATGGTATATTCAGGTCACAAATCTATTGGATTCATGGGACCTTAATTGTGTCACATCTTTTTTTATAAAATAAGAAACAGCAGGCCTCTACTGTGATTTTTCTATATTGATTTTCAGTATAATATAGAGTTATATTTAAAAAGCTAATTAAAAAAGTAGCTATATAAAAGCCCTCAAGGCCACTAGGGAAAAACTAGTGAAAGCTAGACAAAACTTTGAACCCAAGATGCTAGACCGGCATAACTTTGGACGCCACTTCCATGAAAAAACAATTGCCACTTTCACCACTTGGCTAGCAGCATGTTTCCGTAGCTTTGACCTCTGAGTATATATACTAGTATCTACTATAATGGATGCCCACTTTATTGTGTTGATTCATCGCCTCTCACCGTGAGGAGAGGGGAAAACCGGAGATGGGTCCGTGTCTAAGGTGCAGTTCGTGGTTACCTCATGGCTCCGTGCTCTTCTTGCTGCTACTCCTGTCAGTTCTGTGTTCTTCTCCGACGGTGGCTGCTCAGGCTCAGATGCAGCCACAGACCGACCCAACCGAAGGTATGTACCCATGCATATTCACTCGTCGGTCCTTGAAAGCGTGAATTCTGTTGGATCCTCAATGCTTGGGTGGCAGCGGAGGCGGTGAACGCGATACTGGCGAAGCTAGGGCTGAAGGCGCAGCCGTCCTGGAACGTGAGCGGCAACCTCTGCAGCGGCGCCGCCACAGACGACTCGATGATATTGGACGACAACCCAAACTTTAACCCGGCCATCCAGTGCGACTGCACGGACCAGAACGGCACCATCTGCCACGTCACCAAATTGTACAAACCTTAATTTCTTCTCCTGCATTTGTATCAGTCAGAAATGATCAACATCTGAAGTGACGACTATTGATCTTATTTTTATATTCTTGGATGGAGCAGCAAGATAAATGATCTGGCCGCTGGCCCCATCCCGGAAGAGCTGCGGAACCTCACACACCTCACCAAACTGTATGTGTTTCCTCACTTCCACCCTCGAAATGCTCACTAGGGAATAGAAAGATAAAAACCCATAACTGAGTGCAGATATTTGCCTTTTGGGCACCAGTGCACCTGGTTGCACAAAATAATTTTTAAAGAAATTATTAGTATGAGCAAAAAATCTCAGAACAAACATGTATGAAGATTTCAATCTTCATAATCGTCCTTTGAAGTTTCAAATGATAATGTTGATATTTGCATGAGGAACAAGTAAAAGCGGTCAAATAGGCAAATTTAAAATTGTAAAAACATGACCAAACTTCTCATCTTTACTAAGGCTCCTACATAAATTTTACATCGAGTCATAAGTTTGACTAAACATGCAAAAGGGAATATCAAAATCTGTAATATTATATAAATACATTATGAAAAAATAGCTTATGGTGGATCTATTGTTATTAATTTGGGAGTGTATATCTTCAGACTTTTTTGTATATACTTGGTCAAATTATATACCATTAACTTTTTAGCTAAATTTATATGTCATGAACATATATAGGGACGAAGGTAGTATCACAAAAGGATTTCACATATAGATTTTACTATTGGGAAGAAAGAGATGAGTGACTAGGCAAAACTTTTGGTATCAGCTGATGCAAATGTTCCATATTTAGTTGCCACATGAGGCTGGATGTGATTACCTTGGTCCAAATGCGATGACTTACCATGTCACTGCATATTAAATCGATCATACAAAAAAAATTAGAAGAGGAGATTCACAATCATGCGGCAGGATGATTATGAAGTTTTTGAGCCTACTATGTTCTACCTGTTTTGCTCCTGCAGCTACACGTTTGTTGTTCCTCCTTTGTCCATGAACTTGGAGTAATTAATCCTCCTCTACGGCATCCTTTGTTTCAAACCATTAAAATTGTTGTTGGGGAAACAAGTAACTTGTTCATGTCACCTCTTCCATAAACCGTACACTTTTGGACTCCTCCCTCTGTACACAACAAACTAGTAACTACTTATATTAACGTTACATGCTTTTGTTGCTCTCTCGTTGCACGGGAAATGAACAATGCCACATGAAGAGTGCTAGATTTTGCTTGTTTTTCCTTTTTTTTAACCTTCAGACAATAATTTGTCCGCAATAATTCGCTGGTAGAAATATTTAACTCTCGAAATAATTTTTCGCCAGCAGCAATATTCAACTTGTTGCACGGGGCACCATTTATGGCATGAACAGTGCAACATAAACAGTGCTCCATTTGCTTTTTTTTTTTTACTTTCTAACAACCATTTTTCCGTAATAATTTGTCGATAGAAATATTCAATTTTCAAAGTAATTTGTCGTTAGTAGAATATTCAAGTTTCAAAGTAATTTGCCACATGCCGATGTTAAGTACGAAATAGAGTGTTAACTTCCTAATAGTAATTCCTTCATGGCATATATTCCTGTGACGGTAATTTCTCAGCAGCGCACAAACGTGATAATTTGAACACGAAACAACCTCAAACATAGTTCTAGACGGTAATTACCCGCCAGTATTTACTCACCGGTGCATAACGCAGAAATTTGGAAAAAAAGAAACCATGTTCACCATCTTCTTACCTAGGGAAAATATTATTGTGACCTTCTATGACACCATCATAAATATATACTTCACCTTCCGTCACCTCTTTTACCCGGAAAGAATACTGTTTGCCTCCTTCTACCGTACCTTTAGAAAGGAATACTAACGTCACCCTCTACCTCTTTCAACCGGACAAAATACTAGCATTTTCTTCTGTACCAACTACAGAAACAAAGACATTGCATCATCAACCTCATCTTTTAGTCGGGGAAAAAAGCACCGCATTTTTTCTAGTATTTGTCTAAAAAAGACTTGCTCTGTTATTCGTCACACCTTTTAACCGGCGCAAGTTGTCCCTCCATTCACTACAGATACATTATTGTATTGTTGGCATACTACCCATTTTTTTCATCACCCTATGATCATATGGTGTTTTTGGTACATACTACCCTCTTTATTTCATGGCTTCGGGATTACCTATGGGTGATCGGCAAAAATGAGCCATGGCGCTACAGTACCACATTTATGTTTTCTTGAACAGTGCTTCTACACAAGCACTTCTATAGTACTTCAGTAACCTATACAATGTAGTACTTCGACAATATTATTTCACCTGCTACCTCTTTCAGCTGGACAAAATACTAGCATTTTCTTCTGTAGCTACTTGGGGAACAAACGCACTCCTTCATCCACCTGCATCTTTTAGTCGGGTAAAATAGTATTGCCTTCTAAATAGTGTCTACCAAAAAGATTTACTCTGTTATTCGTCACACCTTTTAACCGGCGAGAGTTGTCCCTCCAGGCACTGCAGCTACAACTTAGTACTGCTAGCATACTACCCAAATTTTCCATCACCCTGCGATCATCTGTGATTTTGATACATACTACCATACTTTTTCTTCGCCTTGTGATTACCTAAGCGACATTGAAACAATTGAGCTATGGCGCTACAGTACAACGTTCACCTTTCTTGAACAGTTCTTCCACATCAGCAATTCTATAGTATTTCAGTAACCAAACATTTTACTACTTAGAATATTACTACCAACAATCTACACTACTAGAAAACAGCTTATCAGTGGCGTAACTGTTTTGCTCATCAGTGGCGCACTAGTGGTGCGCCACTAATATCACGCCATTGCTAACTTTTAGCTGTGGCGCACACTAGTATCCAATATATCAATGGCGCACCATGTGGTGCGCCGCTACTAGCACGTTATGGTGCGCCACTATTGTAAGCTACGGCGCCACTACCACGGATTAGATGTGCGCTACTACATAAGCTGGGGTGCGCCACTACCACCAATTAGATTAGAAAATAAAAAAACGCCACATGCCTGCGTGTGGCAGGCGGAATCTGAGCTGACCCGCTACTTTTGTTTTATTATTATTATAACGTAGAGTTATTACAGGACCTAAATACAAAAATACCAAAGTTTCTCATCTTTGCAACTACAACCCTAAGAAAATGAAAAAAGCAATCAAATCCTTGCAGTTGCCCGCACGGTCTCCTCTTCGATCTGCGCGACGCTGTCCTTGAGGTGGTTGCGCGAGCTCGCCGGCGGCCGTGATGTTGCCTCGCCGTGCCCTAGGTCCAGCAGCTTCCGCCGCCGTAGATCTCTTGACACGCGGGTACTGCAGTACCAATCGCACGTGGTGTACGACGATGACGCGAGCGACGCGGGCGCGAGGCCGCTCCTCTCCGTGCAGCGCCACCATGTAGGCCTCCACCGCCGCGCGTCCGGCAAGACGTTCGCGCACATCATGCCGCTGGGATCCTCCGCCGAGGCGGCGGCGTACGTGGTGGAGGGTTCGTACGGGCGGCGGAGCCGCGCGGTACGAGAAGCGCACGTGGGCGACGCCGCGGCAGGAGGCAGAGGTGCGGCGGAAGGAGTCGGTTGGTGATGACCAGATGTTCGGCGGCGCCTCGTCGCGGGACGTCGCTGCTGCCCATGTACTTGCCTCCATCGCCGGCTTCAACGCGAGCAGAGGTCGGGGGAGAGGGCCAGCCGACGGGAAGAACATGGAGCACGGCAGGGGTCGGGGGAGAGGGCCAGCCGTTCGAGCTGGCGAGGGCGCTGCCGACGGGGAGCCGCCGTTCGAGCTGGCGAGGGCGCTGCCGCGCGTCTCGTCGAGGGAGCCGCACCCGAGGAGCCGGTGCACCGGCGCGGTTGCAGGGGAGCACTCGGCTGCGAAGAGGGTGGAGGCCGCGCGCGTGGCTGCAGCGGCGAGGCGCCTCCACCGGAGGAGGCCGGATGGAGGGGCGGAGATGCGGCGGGGCTCAAGCAGGCCCGGCCGGCGGTGCGGCTGGAGGGGCGGAGGTGCAGCGAGGTTGGGCTGTCGGTGGGGAAATTATTGGAGAGTTCCAGAGAGGAGCGGCTGTGTTGGGGAAATTATTGGAGAGAGAGGAGCGGATGTCGCCGTGACTTAATTATTGGAGAGAGGAGAAGAGAAAATGGGCGGTGTGGGTGGGCGGGTCGTGCGGTGCACAGTGGCGCACGAGGCAGAGTGCGCTATTGTTGTTTACAGGATAGTGGCGCACCACGTGAAGTGCGCTATTGCTCTTTACAGCATAGTGGCGCACCATATATATGTGCGCCATTGCTATTCGAATAGTAATGGCGCACCTATATGTGGTGCGCCATTGCTAACCTAAGACATGTCTATAATTCAGCTCAAAAATTAGTAGTGGCCTATCACTACACTAGTGCGCCATTGGTAATAAGTTACTAGTGGAGCACCATTTTTTGGTGCGCCACTGCTATATAGCAGTGGAGCACCTGTGTAGTGGTGCGCCACTACTAGCAATCTTACGGCTAGGCCTTTTCCTAGTAGTGCTACATGCCAAGGGCACGGCATGCCGCTACAGAAAACTTCCTAGTTCATATAACAAGACACAAGAATAGCTTGTAAGGCAGAGCAAGACAAGATCATCATAATAAGCATCAGAAGTCACACTAGATCAGATACTAATAGGAGCAATTATGATCATTTGTAAGAGAGGATCACAAGTTCATCATACAACTATGGTGTCAAGCTACCAGCACAAGAAAGTGGGTGTCATACGAAGACCGCAAGTTCACCATTAAATGAGGGGTTAGTATATACCACCTCATCAAAATATACATGCCATCAGAACTTTTTAGGGCCTAGTTACCACCAAAATATACATCATCATCAATTCATCACAATCATTCATGCATCGTCACTCCACGCTCCACGGACCGTAAAGAACCCTACAACTATTATACATATTGTAATAGTGCTTGCCGAGGTAGCTAGGTTTTGTACCAGAGTGTCGTGTTGCTCCGCCATGCCAACAAAGTTGACACCCTCTGCAAGTGTTCTTGATGAGGTAGCTGAGAGCCACCATGAGAGACTCCTCGCTAATCCAAATATGTCCATGGTTGCCTAGTAGAGGTCATGGTGCATGTTAGTAGGCATGTTGTCCCTAATGGCGTGTGCAACATGTTTGACGGCATCGATCATGCTAGAGAAGTCACAGATCTCATTGTCATCAAAGGATCCCCTCTTCCCCTTGCCTGCAGGAGGTACCAGACCATCAGAAGTTTTCCTATGGCCATCGAGGATGACGATATTAGAATCCTGGGTGTGTACATAGTCTAGTGAAGGAGTACAGATGGGCTTACCTGAGCCGATGGCGAACTTTTCGGTGGCCAGACTAAGGAGAAGATGGACTACATCTCATCATAACTTACGTGAACGAGGATGGTAGTGATGGGGGATTGTACTGATCGAGGATGAAGTGAAAACAAGTTGTAGACGCTAAGTGTGATGTGGCTCTAGCAGTGCCTAGTCTCGAAGATAATCGTGAAGGTGTCCTCACAACATTGAGCTTTGATGGGGTATGTGAGCTTGGTCACCTAGAGCAATAAGACCCTCACTAGTAGAGAATAGGCTAGTAGAGGAGTGGTAAAATCGCCATTAGTGTGACTATTTTCTCACGCCACTAATTTGAAGACATTGTTAGTAGGTAATGGTTGCGTTGCTATGCAGGGCCACAATTAATTCGCCAATCTGTAGCCATGAAACTTGGACGCCATGAATGAACTTGCTCAACAGTGGCATGTAGGCCAGGCACGCCACATGTGGATAATTCCCGTGCTATTAATTTAGAATTTTGTTCAGTTTAATATGAAAAATTACAATAAAAAAACATTTTTTGGTGAAATTTAAACCAGCAAATTTCATTTAAATTTATGACATATTACATCAATTTGATTTTTTTTAGATTGAACTACAAATTAAACCAAATTGATAACCTCCACTGCAATGTTGGTACAACCTCGCCGGAGAGGTCAATGTCGAAAATACCATTGGCGTCATCGCCGGAGGTGGTGAGGTCAACGGTTGCGCCTCGTCCCTATACTTTCTACTTGCTAAGTATGGCACCACCGTTCACTAGCGTTGGTAAGGTGCACCTCATATGTTGGGAGAACTTTGCGGCAGATCTCCACCATCACGCAGTGTGCAGCATCTTTGGCGGCGGCTTCTGCAGCCCGCTGTGCCTAGATCTCTGCCATGACCCGTGCCTCGGCGGTGATGAATTCCTACGCGGCCGACTACCGCTCCATGAACTGGCAAGAGAACTCGGCAATGCAGGCCATGTGCATGGACTTCGTCTCCTCGCGAAGGGCAGCGCAACGCCTCTCCCACATCACCATGGAAAACGAAGCGAGGAGTGTGGGCTGATCTTGGGATGTTAGAAGTTCTGCCGCCTTCTCCCCTTCATCATCGAAATCGTTATAGAAGTTCATCTTGTCATATGCTGGCAGAGGCATTGGCTATAGCGGCGGTGGGGATGGGGGCAGCGCGGTGCAGGTGATTTTCTCCCAAGTGTTGATGAAGCGGTGATGCATCATGGAGGAGGTTGTGGATGTGGTGAACAGCGAGCGATGTGCTCCATGGTGGAGGAAATTTGATAGCTTACGTATGACGACAACAAGCGATAGGATGTGCCGTACGTAGCATTAATCGCTGGCGTCGGGAGCCGAGTTGGCATTGTGTGGGTATGTGGTGAGGTTTGTCGGTGCATGCAGAAAACCGTCGCCGCGTGGAGGAATTGCAATGGTGTGAGCAGGGTAGTTGCATCATTAAAATAGGCTGACCGACCACCTTGTGTCGCTGACAGGGCGATCCATAGAATGGTTTGTTAGCTTTGACTAAATGTATGCTGAATGTCTAGGAAGACGCATGTTTTTTCTAGATCAAGTGACGTGACAAGTCATGGTCTTATTCAAGTGGTGGCATGAAGAGCCACACACATACCACTAAATCTGCCCAAAGTGGTGGCGCGTGTGCACATTTAACGCCACCGATAGCTGCATAAGACTGCTCATAGTGGGAGTAACATAGGTAGTAACATCACAAACCTCAAAACATTTTGGTGACATGGCATGTCAATAAATGAAGAAAGAGAGTGGGGTGGTAACTAGCTATGTTACCATAACATCACACTTCTCAAGACAAGATGAGTCTACAATCTAATAAATATGGCATGCATGACACCACATATATGTAACTACCCACTATGAAGGTAGTAACATAGGGTAGTAACATACACCATGTTACTACTCTATGTTACTCTCCACTATGACTAGTCTAACAGTGGCGTTCTGCAGTGCCTAGCACCACCATAAATACACGGTCAGGTCAATGTTCCTGACCCATTCAACATGATTTTTCATTAATCACCACAGACTATTAATGGGCCCAGACTGGTGGCATTGCGGATTCTACCATGCCAGCATTATTTACAGCGGTATTGTACAAATGTGACGTGCCAGTAAGTACAAAAGTTCTAAGCATATCCCTACCAGTGCCTCCACTTCCTCAAGTGATTGCACACCTGGCCTTAGCTTCATAGTGCTCAAATAGAGCCTACACAACGATAGTCAGATGAACCTCCTTGGAACAACCTCCTTGGAACGCCACTCTTGACAAGTTCACACATCTATTATATACTAAAAGCAAAATACGGATGTCTAAAATAGAGACACGAGGTTAATCCACATCACCTTAATTATTGTGATAGTTAGATCTAAAATATGTGGTTAGGATTTAATATGAGAATAATTATTACGTAACAGCCTAATCAAGATCTGACACGTTTTATGGTGGAGACACATACCAAATATTAAAAGGAAATGTTGTACAGATAAGACGTGTAAAACAAACACAAAGCTGATTTAATAAATATATCGATCCTTTTTTCCTTTAGCTCAAACACCGATCCAACTAAACTAGCTGAAGCCGGGCCTAAATGCCAAATCGACTTAGCCTCCACTCCCACCGTTGAGTGTAAAGGCAGATCAAAGAGCAAAGCTACAGACAGTGTAGCATATATGATATTATATTTTTTCTGAAAATTTAAATTCCACATAACTCCATGCACGTGCATGTGGCCAAGCTAAAAACAACATCTAGACATTTATTTGAAAAATAAAAAATAAAAGCAAATATGTGCAAGTTAATTCTGGCTATATACGTTTTATCGGGGAGAATCAGTTCGTGAGAAATTGTATTGCACTTTACTAGGTAAATCACATTGTCTGGATCTGAGTATTCTCCGATAGATGTTTACTACTCGGTCTCAAGTCAAAATTATTTAGATAGTTAGATCTAGATTTTACGGTTACAATTTAAGGCATATAATCACGTAATGCTACGTAAGTCTGTTTTATTAGATAATTTGGCATGCCACTGTATATTTGGAACAGTCTCTGTATATTTACAATTGTTGCGCTGATCGACCGGACAGAGTCCAAATGTGTTACGATAAATATGAAAAGCAGAACAATTGACCCGTACATTGAGCCTTACATCCAACATGCTTCAGGTAAGTAAAAAAATATCAGGATGTCAGGGGCTCGGCCAATGAACAGTTGGGATCAATACTCAAGTCATTGCATGCGTTGTGAAAACATTTGAAGGCATGCACAGACACGATCGATACTACAAGCCATGCACGCGATACCAAAAAAGGAGAAAATAGAAGCCATGCATACTCCATTATTCCCGCACGCGAGGTAACAAATGATTAATAATCTTGCTTTTCCACACGTATGATTTCTTTCTTTCTAGCGGGTCGGCAATCTTTCCGTGCAATGAGAGTGCTAGGAACCAAAGCGTATTATAAGGTCGTAATAATCTATTTTTGTTTGAAGGTTTATTAGCATTGGGAATATATATGCATCCAATTAGGTCAGCATCGGGCGGTTTAAAAAATATCCTTAGTCATCATTGAGAGCAAATCGATGGTACATACATTACTCCCCAGTCCCAAATTAGATGACTCGGATTTTTATAGATCCAAGAGAATTTAGAAGCGTTTTAGTGTGTAGATACATGTGAATTTACACAAATCCAAGTCACTTATTTAAAATGGGGAGCTTTATGAGTCTGTGTGTTGATGATAAGCTAGAAAAAATATGATTGTGGTGACGACTTTATCGCCCAAGCATGTAGTACTATCACTTGACACAGCAAATATATTTGTGCACACATGTAGGACTTATAGATTTAAGAGTGGGCTAGGGTAAAATAAAACTTATAAAATCAGTGGTAAATTAGAAGAGACACTCTAAAATGCCTGCAATCAACATATTCTACTTTCACAATATAAGTATAACAGATTACTAGGACCCATTTTTCAAAATAATTTCATACGGTTTTTGAAAATACTCAACTGTTTGGCAACATATTCATATTAAATAAATATCTAAATAATAACTTCGAGAATGTATGCATGTCTATAAAGTGTCGTGTATACTTGAACGATGTAAGAAGTGTAAATTTATTTCAAAAATATTTAGGGAGGTAAAGATAACGCCCTCGCGTTTGCGAGGGCCACTATGCTAGTTTTCTCTAGAAATGGTTCCCTTCATTTGTTCCTTTGAGCCTAGCTTGACAATATTTGCAGCCACCTCTGAAGCTATGCTCTGCACCAGGCTATGCAAACCTCCTCCATTATGGGTTTAAGCACCACCAATGAAGGCACTACTACTTTCTAAGGAATGTGATGAAGCTATCTGGGAATAAGCAACATTGACTAGAGCCCGACTAACATCGTCACTAATCGATTCCTACATTAATTATGCATGACATATCTGTTTAAACACATGAAAATCGAACTGATTACAAGATGCACATGCAATAACTACCACATCCAGTACACAAGCTAAAGGTTCATAATTAAGCTAGACAATAGGTCACCCCAAAGCACTACACGTGATCTATCTAGGAATTAATGATCTACAGGAAGCTTACACTGCTTATCATGTTTCTTATTTTTAGATGGTTGATATTTGTATCGACAATCATTGATTCATAAATTGTAACTCTTGAATATTCATATTTTTAATAAAAGGTTGTGTGCATCAACCGATGCAGAAGCCGGGGCTACCCCATTTCAAAAAAAAAAACAAGCTCAAGCTAACCAACCTGTACTCATGCTCAAAATAAAACTAAATCATAATACAAGCAGAAATAAATTTCAGCAACCTACTGTACTGCAAGCACAAGTATCTACCCTACCAGTGATAGATTTCGACAACCTACCATACTACAAGCTCGCACACACACTTCTACTCTGAAAAAGAAATGCACATGCACAACCTAGCCAGATCTAAACTACCAAGATCACAAATAACCAACCAAGGTAGATATATATTGGTTGCCTATGTTGTGAAGTGTATAAGTAGATTGCCTAGCCCTTTCCATTAGTTTGGACTTTTGGTTCAAGTGGTTAGTGCATGAAGCTTAACATGGTATCAGAGCTCTAGGTCTCGAGTTCAAATCCTGGCTTTTCACGTGGTTTTCGCAATTAAGCCTAAAAATTGCTGTTGCCCCCCTCTTTAGCCACCGCTGATGCTCTGTTTCGGTGTGCTCTTCTTCTTTCACGTGTTGACTTTCTCTTCTCCCGTCACACGCGAGTGGGGGTGTTGTGAAGTGTATAAGTAGATTGCCTAGCCCTTTCCATTAGTTCGGACTTTTGGTTCAAGTGGTTAGTGCATGAAGCTTAACAGCCTACACCAATTAGCAAACGTGGGACCACGAAAAAGGATCGCTCGATGAAGAGAAGGAAGTAGGTTTGCCTCCGTCGCCGACCGGAGATAAGTGTGATGCTTAGTTGCTCTCGGATGGGCTAGTGCTCAGAGGAGGGAAATGGTGGCTTTGAAATGGGTGGTGGGAGTGGAGGGTAGAAATAGAGGAATGTTTCGTCGGCAAGTGACAGAATTTCTCCATCCCCTTTTTCGTTGCAGCACGCAACGTCCGGCCATCTCCATGCATGGTCGGGGGAGCTCATGCAGCTTGCACTTTCTTTTTACAGTCGGGGATCAGGCCGGAGGGTGGCTCCAAGGAAATGGCCAAACCGACCATTCCTAGCGAGCATATCTCCGAGATCCTTTAAGTTACACATTGGATGGGACAAAATTTCACATACATCGGGTGTTGGTGGCCTCCACGCGGGCAACCTATCACGCACTATGTGTGATCCTTTCTCTCAAATCAGTATGTTTCTTACAAAAAAATCAATGCAGGTTCGCAAACTTAGTAAAATGTCAGTAACAATCAATTAGAGATGTTATTACTATTGGCGAGTTTATTTATTATCTCTTTTTAAACCCCACTCTTATTATTAGTAAAAGGTGAATATATATTTTGGTCCCTCCACTGCTGCATAGTTTTAGTTTGGTACCTTAACTCGGACTGGGATAATATAAATTTTAGCCCTCTAGTATCAAATCCTTCTATTATTTGTATAATATCTCCCATGAAAATTATGAGGACATGTTGGACATTTATCACACCTACGAGACGAGTAAACACAAACATTGTCAAAAAAAAAAAAAAAAGAGAAAGCGGAGTGACAAATAGAGAAGGTGAAAACGTAGGCAAAAATATAAATATTTTGCATTGATGGTTCGGTGGGTGGAAACTTTGTTCGGGTTCACGTTAAAACAAAAGTTAACACACCGCTAGCGTGTTTCACCTCGATGATCCGCAAAGGTGTGAGGGAAGTATATCTTGTTAAATACAATAAAGTTCCAGAGTTTTACTACCATTTCACATCAAAATTGTTGGACCGTTTATAAAAATTTGTACTAAATTATCGAATTTTAATTGCTTTGAATAGTTGAACGCCTAAGATGCGACTTGATGTAAAGTTCCAAATCACCCAAACCCAGTGTAATTGGTAGAGGCTAGGGTTCTACCAGGACGGGGGAGTAGGTTGTAGGGGTGGAAGTGCTGCGAGCGAGAGAGAGAGAGGGGCGACGGCGCGGCGCCGTCGCGAGGGCTGGGGAAGGCGGCGGCTAGGGTTTGGGGCGGCGCGTGAGGAGAAGGCTGACTCCTTTGGGAGTCGGCAATAATGAGATTGATTATTGCTTGATCGAAATAGTCTGATTACATCTGTTTATATAATAGAATAACTGGGCTAAGCCCCTAATTTGGCCTACTATTTGGGCTCCTTCCTGGAATAGGAGATGCCGACCATAACATCTTTCCCCGCCTTCGCAAACAGCTCGTCCTCGAGCTGAACATCAGGAAAATGTTGCTGAAACTCCTCTAGCTTTTCCCATGTAGCGTCCTCCGAAGGCAGGCCAGCCCACTGCACCAGTATATGCCAAGCGCCCATACGCAGCTGCGCCTTCAACACCTTCTCGGGGACCAGAAGCACGCGGCCATCATCATGAGGAGGAAGGGCTGGTACCTCGGCCGGAGGATCTCCCTTGTGAGCCTTCAGCAAGCTCACATGGAAGACGTCGTGGAGGCGAGAACCCACCGCCAGCTCCAAGCGGTAGGCGAGCGTACCAACACGCTCCAGCACGCGAAAGGGCCCGGCATAGCGAGGCCCCAACTTGTGCTTGGCACGCGGATCCAGTGACTGCGCCGTCCTGTGAAGTAGGCGCAGCCAGACCCAATCGCCCGCGGTGAACTAAGCGTCGCGATGATGAGCGTCATAATACTTCCGCGCCAGCTGCTGTGCCTGAAGAAGATGCTGGCGCGCTTCAGCCAAAATCTCATCACGGGTCCGAAGCAAGTCGCCCGCGGTCTCCGAATGGGCCGAGCCCGACTCATAAGGCAGCATCCTCGGTGGTGGACGCCCATAGACCAACTCAAAGGGGGTGGCGTGCAGGGCGGAGTGATAGGAGGTGTTGTAGCAGTACTCCGCCCATGCCAACCAGTCCGCCCAAGCGCGCGGACGATCCCCTGTAACACAACGCAAGTACATGGCAATAATCTTGTTAACCACTTCGGACTAGCCGTCTGTTTGCGGATGGAAGGCCGTGCTCATGCGAAGCTTCAAACCCGCCAGGCGAAAGAGATCGCGCCATACATGCCCCGTGAACACGGGATCCCGGTCGCTGACAATGGACGACGGAAACCCATGGAGGCGCACGATGCCGTCGAAGAAGGCCCGCGCCACGGACACGGCTGTGTACGGATGGCCGAGCGGGATGAAGTGGGCGTACTTGGAGAAGTGGTCGACCACCGTCAAAATGACGGATTTGCCGCCCACCTTAGGGAGGCCCTCGATGAAATCCATGGAGATATCCGCCCACAGCTGCGAGGGAACGTCTAGCGGCTGAAGCAGCCCCGCCGGCCGTAACGTCTCCGTCTTGTTGCGCTGGCACGTCACATACGACCCCACCAAGTCGCGGACCAGCGCACCATCACCAGGAATGTAGAAGTCATCCTGGAGACGCTTGAGCGTCTTTTGCACACCCTTGTGACCTGCTGAGTGTGCGAGAAACAGGGCCTGCTAACGAAGATCGTCCTGATCGGGCATGAAGATGTGGCGCCCGTGGAGAAGCAGCCCGTCAGACAGGTGCCAGGGCGCGGCGAGCTCACCCGCGTCGAGGCGCTGGCGCCCACCGTGGCCCGGCGGACGTCGTCGATGAAGGCGAACGACGGCCCTGAGCGGATGCACATGACCACGCCGCCGCCGTCGAGGGAGTCCGCAAGCTCCTCCGTGTCGCGGCGAGAGAGCGCGTCGGCGACCGTGTTGAGGCGGCCCGGACGGTACTCGACGGTGAAGTCGAACCCGAAGAGCTTGCTGATCCACTGGTGCTGCGGAACGGTGGAGAGGCGCTGATCAAGCAAGAACTTCAGGCTGTAATGATCCGTGCGGACCCGGAAGGTGCGCCCCCACAAGTAGGGCCGCCAATTGCGCATGGCCTGAACATGCCCAATGAGCTCACGCTCGTACGCGGCGAGCTTGAGATGGCGAGTGGCGAACAGCCGACTGAAGAAGGCCAGCGGCCCGTCCCCTTGATGGAGGACAGCGCTGAACCCGATGCCGGAGGCGTCGCAGTCCACGACGAAAGGCAGGTCGAAGTCCGGCATCTGGAGCACGGGTCCCGTCGTGAGCGCCCGCTGAAGCGCCTGGAAGGCCTCCGTTGCCTCCGCGTCCCAGGCGAAGGCGTCGCGGCGCAGGAGGCGGGTCAGAGGCGCGGAGATGAGGCCGAAGTCGCGGATGTACTTCCGGTAGTAGCCCGCGAGCCCCATGAAGCCACGAAGAGCCCGCGGTGACTGCGGCGTCGGCCATGCAGCGACGGCCGCGACCTTGTCAGCATCCATCGCGACGCCCTCCGCCGTGATGACGTGTCCCAAGTAGGCGAAGGAGGTCGTGCCGAACGAGCACTTCGAGCGCTTTAGGTGGAGACGATTCGCTCGAACCTCGTTGAAGACGATGGCGACATGCTGTAGATGCTCTGCCCACGAGGCACTGTAGATGAGAATATCATCAAAGAAAACAAGCACAAAATGGCGTAAGTAGGGAATGAGCACGTCATTCATGAAAGCCTGAAATGTTGTCGGTGCATTGGAGAGGCCGAACGACATCACCAGGAACTCGAAGTGGCTGTGGTGTGTGCGGAAGGCCGTCTTCGGAACATCATCCGGATACATCCGCACCTGGTGGTAGCCCGAGCGCAAGTCGAGCTTGGTGAAGAAGTGCGCCCCATGTAGCTCGTCCAACAGCTCGTCCACGACCAGGATGGGGAACTTGTCCTTGGACGTCATGGCGTTGAGCGCGCGGTAGTTGATGCAGAAGCGCCACGTGCCGTCGGGCTTGCGCACCAAGAGCACCGGCGCCGAGAAGGGTGAAGTCGAACGGATGATGCTCTGGGCCATCATGACCGCCACCTGGCGCTCGAGCTCGTCCTTCTGCAGCTGGGGGTAGTGGTACGGCCGTACTACGACAGGCGGCGTACCCGTCAGCAGGTGGATGCGGTGATCGCAAGCCCGCGCCAGAGGTAGGCCCTGTGGCTCGGTGAAGATGTCGCTATGCTGCTGCAGAAGGTCGTCCAAGAGCGGATGCGTCGGGTCGAGGGCGGCAGCCATCAGCGCCAGCTGGGGCGCCGGTGGCCCGGAGCTGCCGAGGCCCCTCCACTGGACGCGGCGGCCGCCCGCGCGCCAGAAGATGAGGGACAGCGCCTCCAAATCCCAGAGGATGGGCCCGAGGGTGGACAGGAAGTCGATGCCGAGGATGAAGTTGTAGCAGCACAGGTTGATGCCGACGTAGTCCACGGAGAAGTGCTCGACGCCGATGGCGATGGGCACCTGCCGAGCCACGCCCTGGCAGGCTAGGCGGTCCCCGTTGGCGACGGTGACGCTGAAGTGCTCGTCTCCTGACGGCTCTAGTGCGAGGCGGCGCATGGCGTCGCCGGCCAGGAAGTTGTGCGTCGAACCCGTGTCAACCAGCGCTGTGAGGCGCTCCCCGCTGATCGTCACCGGCAGGAGCATGGTCTTCGCCGTCTTGATGCCCGCCAATGCATGGAGGGAGAGGACGAAGGCCTTCGCGTCGACCGGCCCATAGGTCGTGGCGCCTGGCTCGGAAGCGGCCCCGGTGTCTAGCTCCGGGGTAAGTGGCCCGCCGTCCTCATCATCGACCGTCTCCAAATAGAACAGGCGAGCGCACGTGTGACCCTGAGCATACTGCTCATCGCAGTTGAAGCAGAGGCCCTTGCGGCGCCTCTCAAGCTGCTCGGCCGTCGTCAGGCGATGGAAGGGACGTGGAGGCGCTGCAGGGGTCGTCGCGGCAGCCGGCAGCGTCGGGCGCACCGGGGCCGTCTGGGCAGGGCGTGGCGGAGGGCGGGCTCCCCTGCCCTGGAAGGACTGCTGGATGGCGAGGGTGCGCTGCTCGTACGCCCGGGCGTAGTACATGGCGGTCTGCAGGTCCTGCGGCTCGCACATCTCCACGTCGACCCGGATGTGGTCGGGAAGGCCGCCCACGAAGAGCTCGGCGCGCTGACGAGCTGAGACGCCGGGAGCATGAAACCCCAACGAGTGGAAGCGATCGGCGAAGTCCTGCACCGACGAGGTGAACTGCAAGCGCCCCAGCTCGGCGAGGCGACTCCCGCGTACCGGGGGTACGAAATGGAGGAGGCACAGGTCACGGAAACGCTCCCACGGCGGCATCCCGCCCTCTTCCTGCTCGAGGGCGTAGTACCATGTCTGGGCGGCTCCACGGAGGTGGTAGGAAGCGATCCATGTACAGTCAGACGCCAATGTCCGCTGCCCCCTAAAAAATTGCTCGCACTGGTTGAGCCAGTTGAGGGGGTCGGTGGTGCCATCATAGGTGGTGAACTCAAACTTGGTGTAGCGTGGTGGCTGCTGAGCGGCCGGTGCAGCGACGAAGGTCGTGGCCAACGCGGTAGAGGGCGTGTAGACAGCGCTGCCCCCCGCATGAGGATCGCCGTAGCCGCTGAAGCCACCGAAAGGGGAGGGCGCAGCGGCGGTGGAGGCACGGTCGGCTAGGCAGGGGCAGGTGTGAAGACCGGCGCGTCCACCCATGAGGTCCGCTGCGACGGCGACGCTGGCCACTTGATGTTGGTGATGGGGACGCCCTGGTTCGCGGCCGGGGCCGGTGGAGGTGGCGCGTGTGGCGCTAGCGGAGGCGGCGCGTGTGACACGACGGCCGGCAGCCCGTGCGTTACCTGCAGGAACATCCTCATATTGGCGATCGCCATGGTGAGATCGCGGACAGTTCCGCCAGAGAGAGGACGGGGGGCGGCTCGGCGCCCGGCGCCACATGCGCGGCGGCGGTGGAGGCCGGCGGCGTCTCGGAGGCTGCAGCGATGGTGGCGGATGGCTGGCCCGACGACATGATCGCAACCGAGGAATCTGATACCAAATTGGTAGAGGCTAGGGTTCTACCAGGACGGGGGCGTAGGTTGTAGGGGTGGAAGTGCTGCGAGCGAGAGAGAGAGAGAGGCGGCGCCGGCGGCAAGGCGCCGTCGCGAGGGCGGGGAAGGCGGCGGCTAGGGTTTGGGGCGGCGCGTGAGGAGAAGGCCGACTCCTCTGGGAGTCGGCAATAATAAGATTGATTATTGCTTGATCGAAATAGTCTGATTACATCTGTTTATATAATAGAATAACTGGGCTAAGCCCCTAATTTGCCTCACTATTTGGGCTCCTTTCTGGAATAGGAGATACCGACCATAACAGTAAGATTTATGTGATTAACGTTGTTGGTCTCTGATCTTGTCATTGCAGGGACCTCAAGAAAAACAGCTTTACCGGCCCATTGCCAGCTTTCATCGCTGAACTGACTGCTCTGCAGTACTTGTATGGCTTCAAAATCAAAAACAACTTTGCATTATACGTGTTGATTTGAATCAAGCTTACATTTTTTTACTCCAATATGACAAGAACCGTGGGCACCAATGAATTATCTGGACCTGTGCCAAAGGAGTTCGGGAATCTTACAGATCTATTAGTACTGTAAGATACAATCTTGTCTTCCAATTAGTAATTTTAAAGAGTGGTATCTTCTAATCAGTTTCAGTTTTTTATAATTCAAAATGAATGTGTTGTACAAATTCCAATGTATACTTAGTCGGGCAAAGTGCATAAAGTTGTATATTTTGGGATAAGTAGAACCCCAATAAAACAGACCATCTTCCTCAATAGATGTTGAGCATCATTTAGGCTTGTAAAATGGATTCAGTGGCACTTCCTTTTCAACATTGCCATACAGTTGACCTAGATTATCTTATCCTTTCAGTGGATTGGGATCAAATCATTTTAATGGCTCACTTCCAAATGAGTTAGGAAAATTGACAAAGCTACAGCAGATGTAAGTAATCTATTTGGTCACTTTAATTTTTCCTTTGCATACACCTTTAAATTGTTCAGATTAACAATCATCTGCTTCGGTGGAAAATGATTGATGTCTTTGAATTGTAGGTACATTGATAGTAATGACTTCAGTGGTCCTCTACCAGTGACACTGTCCCAGCTTACGAACCTGTCAATTTTGTAAGTTTGCAAGACAATCTCAGTCTAATTCATACCAATTTCAACTTTCAACCAATAATCTATGGACACTCTTGTCATTGTGCATCCAGGTGGGCATCAGACAATAATTTCACCGGACAGATACCTGATTATCTTGGGAGCTTCACCAACTTGAACCAACTGTAATATATATGTTCCACCAATCACCCATGTTAATATTTGTCAACAGTTTTTCTTAGCTTAAATTGAAGCCAAATGCACTGATAAGTTTAGAATTGATTTGCATTATTTTCTTACCACCACAAAACGTGTATCATATGATAGGAGGATCCAAGGGAACTCTTTTCAAGGACCGATTCCCAGAAGTCTTTCAAATCTCATAAGTTTGACTAGCCTGTAAGTTTCTAAGTAGTTTCGGTTTCAATTGTTGCAAAGATAAGTTTATGGCATTGATACACACATTGTAACAGGAGAATAGGAGACATAGTAAATGGAAGCTCTTCAATGGAGTTTGTCAGAAACATGACATCTCTGAGTGAGCTGTATGACACACCCTCTCCAATTTACATTACATCTGGGTTTAAGATCCTAAAACTTCAACTACTTGAATTGCAGAGTATTGAGGAATAGCAAGATATATGACACACTTGCGTCGGTAGAATTCTCGAAATTTGAAAAATTAACTTTACTGTAAGCATTTTCCTTACCAGAGAAACCACATTCAAGTGGTTACTTTTCTACTACGAATAATTTCATTTAAAAGTTTGGTACTATGTTGTCTAATAATCCTTATTCCCTTGGTGCAGGGATTTGAGTTTTAATAATATCACAGGCCAAATGCCTTTATCAATCTTTAATCTTCCGTTTCTTAGTTTTCTGTAAGCATTACTCGAAAATGTTTTCTCATAATGTCTTCTTAGAATCATGTTTCTCTGATGTTTTTAAATATCCTCTTTCGAAAATATGTTTGAATCAGAATTCTTGGGAATAATAGTCTTTCTGGAAGTCTACCACCTACGAAAAATGAACAACTTACCAATTTGTATGAGACCATGCTCCCTCAATTCCACTTCATATTTACTCTGTGAAAACAATATGTCACAAACTTATTACTTACTTTATTATGTTCATTGCAGAGATTTTTCATACAACCATCTCTCAGGAAACTTTCCTGCTTGGGTTACCGAGAAAAACTTGCAATTGTATGCTTCATGATATTTAATGATTAAACATTCGGAGCCACTCTGATTGCACTAAGCAAAAATTCTAATTTTCGACCTCATATTTTTTGTGTTGTGCTTAGGAATTTGGTGGCAAATGACTTTGTGATGGATAGCTCCAATGACAGGTACTTGCTGCATTTCATGTATTAAGTTTGATGCACCAACTAGTGGAACCACAAGTTCGAACTAATGTATAAGGTCGGACAATCCAGATATACTTGAACACCTCTCTTACAGGTGGATCGATAAGTTCTAAACGTGATAGAGGCCAAGCAATTTTTATTGAATGGGAAAACAAGAGACCTAGACAAAATATTTATGTTTTGATACCATATTAAGTTTGAAGCACCAACCAACCAGCATTCTGAACTAAGGGAGAAGGATGGGCTATATCAACCTCCCCCTCCCCCTAACAAGGCCTTAGAAGTAGGATCGGTGAATGCACTTAATATTTTTATAAACATTATGATGTTTGTGTGTTGAAGTTGAGACCTCTATTCATACAATGTTAGGCCATGTTCGTTTAATCCCAAGCAGCTAGGGATAGGTCTGGATTGAGGCCCAATCCCGGATGTCCATCCCCATGATGCATTTTTTCAAGACTAGGTGGTCTTTGTTTACACCCTGGAGGTTTTAGATCCCGACTCAACCGTCCAACTTCTTCAGCTTTGTATAGAATTATTTTCTCCACACTTGACCCATGCAAAATTATCCACGATATGACACACACAGAGAGGTTGTCGGGTGTGAAATGTATGGTGATATAGATGACTTAAATGAACATGTATATTTTGGAGGGGCTAATAGGGATTAGTCCTGACATGGATAGGGTGATGGAAAGGGATCACCCCAATCTAAACCTGGATTGGTTCCATGCTTGGAATGAATCAAAACAAAACAAACAAGCCTTTAATTTTCCTGCACCAATTAGTAGGACCAAGAGTCAGAGAGAAGATTGGATAATCCAGATATACTTCAACAACCGTTCTCATGTTTGACACAATAAGGCTTAAACTTTCTAGAAAGAGGGTATGCGACTTTTTTCTTGTAAAGTGTGAAAGCCAAGACTTAACCCAACAACTCTTTTCTGATACCATAATAAATTTCATGCACTAACTAGTGTAGAACTAAGAGCATGGACTAATAGAGAGGGGTGAGCTATATATTTCAACATCGTCTATTCCTACCAAAATTCAAGTCGGCACAATTATTTATGTCAGTGAGGTATCTGAAAAATATGCAGTGTTTTGTAAGTAAAACTAAAAATATTCTTTTTTTTTCATTTGTAGTGTTTTGCCATCAGGGTTGAGTTGTCTTCAGCGAAATACCCCCTGTTTTCTCGGATCTCCGCAGTGTAAGCCTTATACTATTTGATTTTATTTAAATCCACAACAGTACTATCAGGGCCATAATTGCAGGTTTCCAAGTAAAAGATACTGATTTGTAACATACATGCAGCTTCATCCTTAGCGGTTGACTGTGGAGGTAGTAGAACCATATCAGGCTCGGACAATTTGATGTATCAGGCTGATAATTCAAATCTTGGTGCCGCATCGTATTTTGTTGCGGGTGCACGCTCATGGGGTATTAGCTCCACTGGAAGATTCATGGACCCACCCAACGGAACTTTTATAATCTATGATTCACGCCAATTTCTGAACACACTAGATTCTGGGTTGTTCCAAACCGCAAGAATGTCAGCATCATCTTTGAGATACTATGGCATTGGACTCGAGAATGGAAACTACACAGTGACACTTGAGTTTGCAGAATTTGAATCCCCTGATCCAGTGGCTTGGAAAAATAGAGGGAGGAGAGTCTTTGATATCTATCTCCAGGTTGCTTAGAAACTTTAAATTCTCTGATATATGGTACTGTAATTAGCTCATATATTGTGACCAATACATTCTTTTGATTGATATCTATATAGGGAGAGCGCAAGGAGCAGAACTTTGACATAAAAAAGGCTGCAGGAGGGAAATCCTACGTTGCCGTAAAGAAGCAATATTTTGTTCTTGTGGTAAAAAACTTCCTTGAGATTCATCTTTTCTGGGCTGGCAAGGGTACTTGTTGCATTCCTACACAAGGCTACTATGGGCCTGCAATATCGGCTTTCAGCGTAACCCCAAGTATGAACCTGAACTAGAACTTATTTTTTCACACGAAGTTGTAATTCTATTCACAATGATGTGTTGAACTAAAATCAACTAACACATACTACAATTATACCTCCCATGGTCCCGAAAACATGCCTCGTTTGCACAATATCAAGGTTTATAGCTTCTACCATTAATGCATTTTGTCAAGCTTCATGTACTAGCCAACACAACCAAAACACTAAACTGGTAGAAAGAGCTAGGAAATTCACGTATACACATCAACACCCCTCATCACGTGTGATGGGATAATAGAAATTCAATACATGGAACTGAGAGGTAAGCGCACGAGGCCTTGTACATGGATGGAGGGGCACCAGGAATTTTAGGATAAATTGCGCCACATCACACTTGAACACGGACTCGATAGCTTTGCTCTGATACCATGTCAAGGTTCATGCACTAGCTAACACAACCAAATGTCTGAACTAATGGATAGTGATGGCAATCCATTTATACACAACGACACATTTAAAATCTAACAAGAACATGAAACTTTAATACGATATTACCTCCATGGAGGTCATCACGCTTACAAGACCTTATCTTGAGCACCGCGATAGATCCTAGGTCTAGCCAGCTGGATCAGATAGTAGTGGGAAATTAAGGCCATTCCCTTTATGGAGGCGTTGCTTGGGCTGCATGAGGAGTGCTCGATGTGGTAGCTGGAGAAATAATGAATTTTTACCGGCTACAATATATTCTCCGGGTAGAAACACACAATAAAGTTATGTTGAATGCAGTCTTACACGTCTTGAAAATAAAGGCAACCATAATTACTAGAGCATCAATATGAAAATGAGGGTTGATATTGTATATATTTCATTTTGTTCGTTCTGCACTCGTATATATTATAATAGTTTCCATCATTATATTTTTAGTGCCATGGAAAGTGAAATCACATCCGGTTAGTCCTATACTCAAATTAATAAATTCAGACACTGCTCATCAAAATAAATGAAAAGTTGGATAAAAATATCAATTTGTCTTGCAATCTACTGCAAACTACTCTGGAATACTAGGTATGGAGTTACGTATTTGTAAGAAAGCTTTAGCAAAGTGCAATATCTAATACATGTAATCAGACCTTTCGTTCAACCTCTTTTGAAATATACTGACTTTTTAGACATCACATTTATAAAAAGTGAACATTGTGTCAGATTTCAGCCCTACAGTGTATAATTTTGTTGCAAAGAAGAAACATAGTAAAACAGGTGTGATTGTCGGAGCTATACTTGGTGGGGAAGTTTTAGGATTGTTAGCATTTGCCGGAATCTTTGTTTGGAGGCAGAAAAGGAGAAAACAATCACTGGAGCAAAAAGGTATAGGATACACTAGGAACACATTTTGTGTTTTATCTGAGCAAATGACTAGTGGAAGTACGCTCGTTATATCTTTTGTGATGTCTTGCAGAGCTATACAATATTGTGGGAAGACCTAATGTCTTCAGTTATGGGGAACTGAGGTTAGCTACTGAAAATTTCAGTTCTAATAACCTTCTTGGTCAAGGAGGTTATGGGCAGGTCTATAAGGTTGGTTCATCCCGTACAATGCTACAGTCTTGAATTTTCTTTGAAGTGTTTGTTCTAGAAGTAACTTATGATAAGCTAGGTGTACAATAAATACTAGAGAGGACAAACATATCTATATGAGTTATTTTAGTTTTTGATGAGATCTTTATGAAAATCCTAAAATGAAAGGGGGATTTCTTTTAGTGTTTGTAGAGAAAATGATGTTTACGGTGCCATACCTGAAACTTCCATTAATTGTTGAAAAATGTTGCATTTTTGTAGGGAAAGTTAACCGATGGGAGGTTTGTGGCAGTGAAGCAATTGTCTGAAACATCTCATCAGGGGAAAAAGGAATTCGCAACAGAAATAGAAACTATATCTAAGGTCCAGCACCGTAATCTTGTGAAGTTGTATGGTTGTTGCCTTGAGGGAAATAAGCCATTGCTGGTCTATGAGTACCTGGAGAATGGAAGCCTGGACCATGCTCTGTTCGGTACACATTTTGTTGATTGACGAAATTAAAAATCTTCAAATTTAGGCTTAATTAGTCTAGACAACTAAAAATGTAAACCTACATCCACAGGAAAAGGAAATTCAAACCTTGATTGGTCAACACGTTTTGAGATATGCTTAGGAATTGCAAGAGGTCTGGCCTATCTTCATGAAGAATCTAGCATTCGTGTGGTGCACAGGGACATAAAGGCCAGCAATGTCTTACTTGATGGCAATATCAATCCGAAGATCTCAGATTTTGGGCTCGCCAAACTTTATGATGAACAGGAGACGCATGTTAGCACGAAAGTTGCTGGTACATTGTATGTGCATTTCCACTTTGTTACCCTTTATGTTTACATACTATATTTCACATGTATGCTAATGATGGTTATGCTCTCCTTTGTGAAGTGGTTATCTTGCACCAGAGTACGCCATGAGGGGCCATGTGACAGAGAAGATTGATGTGTTTGCTTTTGGCATTGTTGTACTTGAGACTTTAGCTGGAAGACCAAACTATTACACTACTGAGGACCAAAAGAAGATTTACATTTTTGAATGGGTAAGCTCAATGAGTTCTTTGCAGCTCCAGTATTCTATGTATTCATAGAATTTAAAATCAAACTCTCCCACCACAGTTTTGACATATGTTAGTGCCTATGTCATGTAGAAGAATTGCAGCAGAATTGGTACAAATATATCTTAATATAATAGTTCAAGATTTAGTCTGCTTGATTTTTCTAACACAATGTGCTGCATTTTATCTTACCATCTCGACGCTTTCAGGTCTGGGAATTGTATGAGGACAACCACCCTCTGGACATGCTGGACCCGAGGCTCAAAGAATTTGACACAGAGGAGGTGCTCCGAGCCATCAAGGTGGCACTTGTGTGCATCCAGGGCTCGCCCCACCAGCGGCCGTCCATGTCGAGAGTTGTGGCCATTCTGACAGGCGATG
The DNA here is from genome assembly GCF_022539505.1 of Lolium rigidum. Taxonomy (NCBI): domain Eukaryota; kingdom Viridiplantae; phylum Streptophyta; class Magnoliopsida; order Poales; family Poaceae; genus Lolium; species Lolium rigidum. The sequence continues at coordinate 2,910,019 of NC_061508.1, read as the reverse complement.
TTGAGGCGCCAAACAATGTGGCCAAGCCCAGCTACATCACAGAGTGGCAGGTCAAGGGCAATGGCGACACGACCCTCATGAGCTCCGAGCCCAACGAGCTGTCGAGCTTGGCTTCGAGTACCGGCTTAGTGCAATTGCCGTTCGTAGGCTCATTCATCAATGAAGAAGGCCGTTGATATGTGAAGGAAATATGCCCTAGAGGCAATAATAAGTTGTATTATTCTATATTTCTTGATTCATAATTATGTTATAATTGTAGTAATTCCAAATATTTGTGACATCGGAGGAAAACTCTATTACATGTGTGGAATTATAAACACAAAATAAGATATACCTAGTCACACCTCTATGGCTAGCACAAGTGAGATTGATAGTCTTGTTTTCTGACTATAGGGCAATGAGTAAATCTTGTTATGAGGTTGCCGGTATCACATGTGAGTAATATTGTTAGTGGAACAATGATGGTGTTAGGGCAATATGCTTGTTGTATTACCAGGGGGCCAAAGGCCACAATATATAGTACATGTACAGGTGCACATATGCAGAAAGCCCCCTAACATATGGGGAAACTACAATATACAGATATATACATCTAACACCCCCTCAAACTCATGGTGGATCCACAACACTGAGTTTGGAGAGTAAGAAATCATGCTGCGCTCGAGTCTGTGCCTTCGTAAAGAAATCCGCCAACTGCAAATCTGAAGGCACATAATGAACCGCAACAACCTCATCCTGTACCTGTGCACGTGTGTAAAAAGCATCAACACCGATATGCTTGGTCAGCTCAGGCTTAACCGGATCACGTGCAGTACTGATAGCACCTGTACTGTCAGACAAAAGTGGAGTGGGTGTCATAACAGAGACCCCAAAATCTGCAAGCAACCACCGTAACCAAGTCACCTCAGCAATCAACAAAGCCATAGCTCGCAACTCAGCCTTAACACTCGAACGGGAAACTGCGACCTGTTTCTTCGTCTTCCAAGCAACAAGCGAACCACCAAGAAACATACAGTAAGCAGAAAGCAAACGACGATCCGTAGGATCACTCGCCCACGTAGCATCCAAATAGCACTGGAGCTGGAGAGAGCTGGAACGGGGAAAGAAAAGGCGACGAGTGATCGTGCCACGAAGATAACGAAGAACACGGAGGAGATGACTATAGTGAACAGTGGTAGGAGATGAGACAAACTGACTCAGAATATCAACGGGATAAGAAATATCGGGACGAGTGACGAGCAAGATAAACAAGACTCCCAACACGATGGCGATAACGAGTGGGATCGGGAAGAGGATCACCATCGGTAGGACGAAGCTTAACATTAAGCTCCATAGGAGTATCGACTGTGCGCTCATCCCCAAGAGCAGCACGAGCAAGAAGATCCCGAATGTACTTTTCCTGAGAGATAGAAAAGCCATCAGAAGTGGAGGAAACCTCAATGCCAAGAAAATAGCGAAGAGGACCAAGATCAGTCATAAGAAGCTGATCACGAAGACGAGCCTTGACGAAGGCAATATACTCAGGATCATCACCAGTAATGATCATATCATCAACATAGAGAAGAAGAGTACCTCCACGAGGAGAAGTGTGAACGAAAAGTGCTGGATCATGAAGACTAGGAGAGAAACCAGCAGCAGTCACCACAGAGGCGAAGCGCTCAAACCAGGCACGAGGGGCCTGTTTGAGACCATAGAGAGAACGTCGAAGACGACAAACCATCCCATCGGGGACAAAATACCCAGGAGGAGGCTGCATGTAAACCTCCTCACTCAACTCGCCATTAAGAAAAGCATTCTGAACATCAAGCTGGGAGACAGACCAGCGGCGAACAGAAGCAACAACAAGAAGGGTACGCACAGTAGTCATATGAGCCATAGGGGCAAAAGTCTCATCATAGTCACGGCCCTGCTCCTGCTGAAAACCACGAGCCACAAGACATCCATCAGAGCGAGTCTTAATTTTATAGACCCACTTACACGTGATAGGACGAACACCTGAAGGTGGAGAAACAAGATCCCAAGTGTCAGTGCGCTCAAGCGCAGCGATCTCCTCAGCCATGGCAAGCTTCCATTCAGGATGACGCTCGGCATCCCGATAAGAAGTCGGCTCGGAAACAACAGAGAGACCATACTGACTAGGAGAGTAACAAGCTGGAGCTCGACGCTGACGGACAGGCCGTGAAGGGGGAAGGTCATCAGCAGAGGACAACTCATCAGAAGAAGCGGAAGAAGGGACAACATCAGAAGGATCCGAAGCCGGAGAACGAGGAGTACTAGGTTGACTAGACAGAGGAGAGGATGGCGCCGAAGGGGGCGCATCAGGACTAGGAGGGGGAGGAGACGGGATAGCAGGGGGTGCATCCGGAAAAAGAAGAAAAGAGATATCATCCACCGGGTAAGTACCCGAGGTGGGACGAGGATAGAAGGGACGCGTCTCATCAAACGTGACATCACGAGAGATGTGCATCCGACGACCAACGGGGTCCCAACAGCGATAGCCCTTATGCTCATCACTGTATCCGAGAAAAACACACTCAACCGACTGAGCGGTCAGCTTGGTGCGATCGCGGATAGGGAGAAGAACATAGCAAACGCAACCAAATAAACGAAGTGTCGAGTAATCTGGAGAGCAACCAGAAAGACGCTCAAGAGGAATGCCACCTTGAAGGGAAGCAGAAGGCTGAATGTTAATGAGGTAAGTCGACGTAGAGACAGCCTCAGCCCAGAAATGCGGCGGAAGAGAGGAAGCAATCATCATAGCACGTGTAGTCTCAAGAATATGACAATGCTTACGCTCGGCGACACCATTTTGAGCATGGGCGCCGGGACACGAGAACTGGGCAAGGGTGCCCTGCTCAGCAAGAACACCATGCAGGTGCTGGGAGATATACTCTCCTGCAGAGTCAGCACGAAACACATGGATAGGCGTGGAATACTGAGTACGAACCATGGCTGCAAAACGCTGATAAATAGAAAGCACCTCACTGCGAGAGTGCATAAGAAACAACCCGGTGTATTGCGAAAAATCATCAATAAACAAAATATAGTATCGATGAACCCCTTTCGAAGGAAAGGGAGCCGGACCCCAAACATCCGAATGAACTAAATCAAAAGGTCGCTGAGATACAGACGCACTAGTAGGATAGGGAAGCTGAATCTGTTTGCCTAGCCTACAACCCTGACACGAATGCAAAGACACATCTCCTGAGACAGACCCCAGAAGAGCACGACGAACTAATGACGATAAACGGGAGCCACAGAGGTGACCCAGCCGATGATGCCACTGCTGAAAAGATCCAGTGACAGAAGCAGCAACCGCAGGAGAACTGGCAGATGAAGTGGCAGTAGAAGGAACGCGAAGCTAGTCTAACTCCCAGAGCCCCGGGAACTCAAGGCTGCGAGGGCCAGCTCCAACCAGGGCCTGTGTACGGCGGTCTTGAAAAGCACAAGAATCAGCGTCAAGACTGACGCGACAACCAGAATCAGTAAGCTGACTAGCGGAAAACAGGTTCATCTTAAGACTAGGAACATGAGAAACATCAGGAACAGAGAAAAAGTTAGTAGAAAGGGTGCCTCGACTGGAAACAGGGAGAGAGGTACCATCAGCCGTGACAACACGAACAGGCGAAACAAGAGAGCGAAGAGCAGAAAGAATAGAAGACGCAAAGATCATTTGAAAAGAAGCTCCAGAATCCAGATACCACGGGGATGACATACCTGACTGTGTGGAAGGTGGTGGTCGCGCGGTGCCAGAAGAGCCAGGCACAGAACCAGCAGTACCCGTCGAGGAAGAGCTCGTACCGGCGAGCGGACCACGAAGACCACGGATAATGTCCTGATCGGATAGCGCAACGGCAGAAGATCCTGAAGAACCGGCCGACGACGAGTAAGATGCGGCGGGCGTAAGCTGGGATCCCTCTGCCAGCAAGTAGAGATAGTGTGTCCAGGCCTGCCACAGTAGGTGCAAGGAGGTGACGTCGAACCACGAGGCTGCTGGGGCTAACGCTGACCCTGGAATGGAGGAGTAGAAAGTATCGGCTGTGCCGGAGGCCGCAACGAAGCCGGCGGCATAGGAGGTCCACGAGCAGACGGCACAGGAGGGCCACGAGCAGCAAGAACAGAGGGAACCTAAAGAAGACCAGCACCACGAAGACGAGTCTCTTCAGCACGAAGCTCAGCAAGTACCTCAGAGAGCGGAACACGACCACGGGCTAGCAGATGGGCCCGGCGCGGCTCAAACTCCTTACGGAGCCGCGACAAGAACTCAAAAACGCGCTGAAACTCCAGATCCGCGCGCACAGTCAAACAGCAGGGACAGGTGGCACACACAGGCGTACGGAGAGAATCAAGCCGACGCCAAATAGCGGCACTGCGAGTGTAGAACTCATCAATAGTAGAATCACCCTGCTGAAGGGCATGCTCCTGGCGGACCACATGTAGGTATAGAGCATCCCCAGACGGCTGATAGCGCTGACGAAGAAAAGCCCACTGAGCAGCAGCAGTGGGAAGACCCATAAACTCAGCCGCATACTGAGGCAGAACACTGGAGGTAAGAACAGCAGCGGCACGAGCATCCTCATCTATCCACTGAGTGTACTCGGTCAGATCCGGCCGGTAAGTCGCAAGCTGCGGTAGAGTGGTCCTGGACCTTCTGTCATAATCAGCCGGAGCGGTGTCATCAGCACTCTTGGCTGCATCCTTATCCGCCTGAGTAGCATCAGGGGCAAGGGCAACAGGTGGCGGTGCAACAGGCACCGTAGGAGCAAAGGGGCGCGGCGGACAGGAGACCTCGCTAGAGAGCACACCCCAAAGACGAAGACCGCACATGTGGACGCGCATGAAGGCAGCTCAGGGTAATTCGCGCCATCAAAGATCACCGGGCAGCGAGGGATCGCAACATAGCCCGAGGAAGACATAGCTATCTTTTTTTTTACCTCAGAGTTTAATCAACTGCTGGGAAGGAACGGGCCGGGAGGCCTGGCGGATCGAGGGGCGAAGCAGCGGCCCAATCTGGCGACGATGCGAGGAGTAGGCGAAGCCGGCGGCGCGGAGATCGAGGGATCGATCGATCAAGGGGCGCACGGAGTGGGGGCGAGCGGAGTCGGACGTGGGCAGCCGGGCTCGCAGCGGAGGGCGGCCGGGCGCACTCGTCGGAGGGCGGACGGGGCGCGCGGAGTCGGCCGGGCGCACTCGTCGGAGGGGAGCAGAGCGGGGCGCACGCAGTGGAGGGCGTCGGGTCCTGGCTCTGAAGGAGAATCGGCCGGGGCGAACCAGCCGAGCGGGTGGAACGAGCAGAATCGGCGAGCGGGCGGACGAAGGCGCGCCTGGAGGAGAGATCCCGAGCGGAATCGGGGCGAAATCGGTCGGGATGGGAGCAGAGGAATCGGGCGACGGGAGGAGATTGAACAAGCAACGTCGGCCGGGGGAACTAAAGGAGGATCAATATTTGCTCTGATACCATGTTAGGGTAATATTCTTGTTGTATTACCAGGGGGCCAAAGGCCACAATATATAGTACATGTACAGGTGCACATATGCAGAAAGCCCCCTAACATATGGGGAAACTACAATATACAGATATATACATCTAACAGATGGATGTGAAACACCACTTTCCTCACGTTTAAATCCTTAGCTAAGTCAAGAATTGACTAAGTTTACCTCTCAACTTGTCACTAATGACTAACTAATGCGAAGATGTGCAATCTCTTCTATTTTTGGATGCCATGCAAGAAATCACGTCATAATGACAAATGGACCTGCAATTACTGAAGAAAATCGCGCCAGGAGCATGGCAAAGTTGACTACGCTCGAAGAGTCGGTTCCAGGGGCTTTAACGGGCATTGGTACGAGCAAGCCCCGCCCGTACTGTGCGCCCGTACCGTGTGCCACTGCATTCCTGAGGTCAAACCCTATAAGTTCCGTGAAGGGACTGATGCCAAAGAGAGTCATTCATCGCCAAACAGAGCCGCCATCCACCAGGTTCATGTGTCGCTTTTCTATTGATGCCTACAAGTTTTTGTTTAATCTTGGGGGAACCTGTTTGTGCTAACGATGCACCGTTACGTTTTGCAGATGAGATGAGTAACCATGAAGTGTAATGGCCATCTCTCCAACCCCAAGTAGCAGATGTAGTGTACTTCAAGACCAGGAAGAGCTGTAGTGACTCCCACAAAGTGCTTCTCCTAATATAAGTCCCTTGTTTGTCTGAAGCTCTTTAAGTTCATTCCTAGGTATGACACCCTGCTATTTTTTGTTCGTTGCTAATTTAAGTGATTGAACAATATTGGTTTACATCCTCTGCTCTGTAGATGTATCCATCATAACTTCTATCTTGCTGAGTCGTTACAAAAATTATAGACTGCTACACTATGTTGTTCACACGAATTTTGTACTCCCTGAACATATTGGTTTGCATTCCCTGTACTACAGGGGATGCCATTGTTATTTCTATCTACTTCGTCGTAAGCTAACAAAGTAAGGACTTAGTTCGGCCTGCTATCACTCTTCCATCTGGCCTGTAGTACAAATAAACTTGGCATACTACTACATAATAATTTTGTGTGCCATCTGGTTCTTCAAAAGCTGCAATATTGACTTGTTTCTCTTACTAGGCATGGAGCTCACATATAAAATGTTGAACATATTGATTTGCATTCTCTCTTCTACAAGTTCACAGATGATCCCACTATATTCTGTATCTAGTCCATGCTAAGCTCCAGCATTAACTCTCCTCTACGTGTTGCGCATTAGAAATTTATATCCTGAAACATATTGATTGGCATTCCCTTCACTACAAGTTCATGTGCGATGCTGTTATAATTCCTATGTGGTTCATTCATATCTATTACAGTAACATCCTGCTTTTATTTAATTTATTGCCAATTTAAAGTAATTGCACTTTGCACATGTTGGTTCACATTTCCTCATCTATAGTTTTTTCCATTGTAACTTCTATTTAGATCATTGTTTGTTACAAAAGTAACAACCTCCTATTACGTAGTTCATGCCAATTTCGAAGTCACTGAACAAGTTACTCTGTATTCTCCGTACAAGTAATACCATTATTATTTGTACCTGGTTCGTTGTGAGCAACTAAATTAACTGCCTACTATCAGTTCATTCACTACCCTCTATGTGTTGCCTGTAATGAATTTTAAGTCCCTGAACTCGTTGATTAACATTCCCTGCATAACAAAGTTCAGACTATAATTCCTATATGGTTCATTACTAGCTATGCCAGTAAAATGCTTCTATTATTTAGTTCATGGCCAATTTAAGTAATTGAGCATGTTGATTTGCATTACCTGCTCTATAGTTCTTGCCGTTATAACTACTATGGTTCATTCTTTTTACAAAAATAAGTGACTTCTATTATGTAGTAGTTCATGTATTAATTTGGAAGTAACTGAAAATGTTGGTCTGCTTTTCCTACACTTCAAATGGTACACCTATTATATCTATCTGGTTTGTCATAAGCTAGCCTAGTAACTGTTGCACTGGTTCAAGTACGTGTACCCTTCGTATTGCTATAGGCCTGCATGTGTGTATATATGCATGAACACACATTCTTGAGAGATTTCAGCCACATATATAGTGTAACTATGTAGCCCATCGCTCACTATTTTTGGTATTTAATGCATGAATACCATCGGGATGGAGGGGGTACATACATATTGTTTATCATGCTGGAACTCGTATGTGTATGACTAATTGTGTCTTGATGCAGAGTAACAAAAAAACTTTCTTTATAAATAAGAGCAACATCGGACATCTTCAACGAGGGTAACAACTTGGTGAGCTGCTGATACGTCTCAAACGTATCCATAATTTCTGATGTTCCATGCTTGTTTTATGACAATACCTACATGTTTTGTTCACACTTTATGATGTTTTGATGCATTTTCCGGAACTAACCTATTAACGAGATGCCGAAGTGCCAGTTCCTGTTTTCTGTTGTTTTTGGTTCCAGAAAGGCAGTTCGGGCAATATTCTCGGAATTCGACGAAACGAAGACCAAGCATCGTAATTCACCGAGACGGACCAGGACACCGAAGGGGAACTGGAGAGGTGCCAGGGGGGCCCCACACCACCTGGCGGCGTGGCCAAGGAGGGGGGCGCGCCCAGGGGTGGGGAGCCCACCTCTGGCACCCCCTCGCACCGCCTCTTCACCTATTTAGCCCCTCGTGACCTAAAAACACGATACCGATTGACGAAACTCCAGAAAAGCTCCACGGGCGCCGCCGCCATCGCGAAACTCCAATTCGGGGGACAGAAGTCTCTGTTCCGGCACCCTGCCTGGACGGGGAATTGCCCCCGGATCCATCTTCATCGACACCGCCACCATCTTCATCGCCATCGCTGTCTCCCATGATGAGGAGGGAGTAGTTATCCCCCGAGGCTGAGGGCTGTAGCGGTAGCTATGTGGTTAATCTCTCTCTCTGTACTCCAATACAATGATCTCATGAATTGCTTTGCATGATTGAGATCCAGATGATGAGCTTTGTATCACTATTAATCTATGTGCTACTCTAGTGATGTTATTAAAGTAGTCTATTCCTCCTTCATGATGTAATGTGGACAGTGTGTGCATCATGTAGTACTTAGCGTAGGTTATGATCGTGATCTCTTGTAGATTGTGAAGTTAACTATTACTATGCACTCTAGAGTTACTTTATATGAACTCCGGAATTACTCTCTATGTGATTCCTTTATGACGTTGTGGAGCTTGTTAACTCTGGCATTGAGGTGCTCTCGTAGCCCTACACAATGAATGGTGTTTGTTATCCAACAATAGAGTCTTTGAAAGTAGTACAGAGGAAGAGAACTTATTTACTTATGTGATCAATGTTGAGAGTATCCACTAGTGAAAGTATGATCCCTAGGCCTTGTTTCCAAATATCGAATCTCCGTTTATTTACTGTTCTGTTGCATGTTTACTCGCTGCCATATTTTATTCAGATTACTATTACCACTCATATACATCCATACTACTTGTATTTCACTATCTCTTCGCCGAACTAGTGCACCTATACATCCGACAAGTGTATTAGGTGTGTTGGGGACATAAGAGACTTCTTGTATCGTGATTGCGGGGTTGCTTGAGAGGGATATCTTTGACCTCTTCCTCCCCGAGTTCGATAAACCTTGGGTGATTCACTTAAGGGAAACTTGCTCGCTGTTCTACAAACCTCTGCTCTTGGAGGCCCAACACCGTCTACAGGAAAAGAAGCGTGAGTAGACATCAAGCTATTTTCTGGCGCCGTTGCCGGGGAGGTAAGGTAAAAGGTATTCACATCCTCCGACTACTAAGTTATTTCTTAGCATTGTTGCCGGTGTGTGAGTGCTCGAAGCTATCTCCTTTAGATTCTGCAATTTTATCTTTTTGTCTCTTGTTTTTATTTTCACTAGTTAGGCATAATGGAAAACAACAAAAAAATTAGTGAGCTTTTTAATCTTTTTCCTGATTTAGAATTGTTTGATGCGAAAATTAAAAAACCTATGGAACCTTATTTGCATGCTAGTAGCAATGTTATTAGTATGAATGCAATTACTGCTAATGCTATGGAGAAGTCTAAGCTTGGGGAAGCTAGTTTTTGTGATCTTTTTAGCTTCCCATCTTTAGGGGAGAAAATTTTCTCTGATAGTACTTTATATCCCATATGCGATAACTCTAATGATGCTTGTGATATTTTAAATCCACCTACTGAAAATATTCCTTTCAAGATACCTATGAAAATTATTAAACGTGTTATGGATAACCGCTATGAAGGGGATGGAACTGTTCATCCTGAAGAGCATTTACTGTTTTTGCATGAATTATGCGGGTTATTCAAGTGTGCAGGTATTTCAATGGATGAAGTTAGGAAGAAATTATTTGTTATGTCGCTACCTGGTAAGCGGCGCATTGGTATAAACTGCTGAGGGATGGGCGATCTCTTGATTGGAAGGATATTGTGCCTCTATTTTATTCTAAATTCTATCCTCCAAGTGAAATTCACAAAGACCGAAACCGTATATATAATTTCTGGCCTCATGATGGAGAGAGTATTGCCCAAGCATGGGAGAGATTGAAGTCCTTAATGCTCAAATGCCCCAATCATGAGCTTCCTGGTAATGTTATCATTGATAATTTCTATGCAAGACTTTCTTTTCAGGATAAAACCTTGCTGGATACTGCTTGTTCTGGATCATTCACACGCAACAAAGAAGAGTTTAAATGGGACCTTCTTGATCGGATTCAGGAGAATACTGAAGAATGGGAGAATGACAAAGGTAGAGAGTCAGGTATAAATTATGATTATGAATGCATTGAAACTTTTATGGATACTGATGAATTTCGAAATATGAGTGCTACTTATGGTCTTGACTCTCAAGTTGTTGCAAATTTTTATAAAGCTTTTGCTTCTCACATTGAATTGCCTTGGAAGAATTTTGATAAGTATCATGAACCTTTTAAAGACGCTTGCATGAAGGATGAAACTGTTATTAAAGATTGCAATGAACATGTTGGAACTTCTGAAAATGCTATTTCCTATAAGCATGTTAAATTTTGTGGAATACATAGAATTTGTGAAATTAATCAAATCGAAGATGAATATTGTATCCATCATAGGAATGAAAAAACTAGAAAGTGGTCTAGGGCTCTAGATGATCTTGGTGAAAAAGTGTGTGCCCTCTATCCTTTTATTTGTGAACTTTGCCATAGAGTTGGTCATTTTAATTTTCAATGCTCCTCCAATGATAATTCGAACCCCATGAGTGCTGCAAATTTGTATTGTGATGATGAAATTATTCCTAATCAGCATGATGAACTTAATTTATTTTTGAAGTGTGAAGAGTTATCAAGAAAAATTTCTTTGTTAGATATTAACGATCTTGATATTGATGATGTCCTGCATGGGTGTCTTTCTTATTGCATTAATAATTGCCATACAAATACTTACATACAAAATATTTTAGAAGAAGACACTTTGCCAAAATATGATAGGACCGCTATGTGTTTCAAACTTATTAATGAAAAGAAGGAATCCTCCAAGGTTTCTTCTATTGTTTCTGGAAATAAAGCAGGTTATGTGGAGAAGCCTCTCCCTCCTAAAGAAGGGAACGAGGAGAAGAAGAAGAAGAAGAAGAAGAAGAAGGGGACGAAGAAGAAGAAGAAGAAGAAGAAGGGGAATAAAAAGAAAGAGGTAACAGCATATCCCCGCGTGTATGAGGTAACAATAGGTAACCGTAAGTATGTCGCTCCTAATGATTATTATGATAATGAATCTGAGTACAGTGATCTTCCTATGCCCTTTACCCATATTAGTGATCATGATTTGGAAGAGCACACTACCTTTGATATTGGAAATCTCTTTGGTACTGACTATGGTAGTAATGATGATAGCATTATTCATGTCCCCTCAAACGATGATATTGAAAGCTCTAAGCTTGGGGATGTTGTGCTTGAAGATCCTATATTTGAGACCTCTACTTTTAGTGAAAATGATGATATTACATATTCGGGTTTAGATAATCGCTATAGAGATGGATATGACACATGTTACAATTATCCTTATGAAACTTGTCATAGTTATGATGGGCTTGCCAAAAACCATTCCCTTAGTATGCAACTTGTTTACCATGTTCAAATTCTTGATAATGATCCTGCTCCAATTACTATTAATGAGAAGAGTTTTTCTTATATCAAAAATGGTTCCTTTATGCAAATGAACCATGATAAGAATGTTTTAACTGATGGTTATATTGTGGATTTCGTCAATGATGCTGCTGAAAGTTATTATGAGAGAGGGAAACACGGTTGTATGCATCTTAATAATATTAAGTTTCCCCTCTTTATGTTGAGAATCTTGTAGTTACTCGTGTCTTATCTTCTTATGCTTGTCACTTTGTTCTTCATGAATTTATTTGTGTACAAGATTCCTTTTCATAGGAAGAAGGTTAGGCTTAAATTTGTTTTATACTTGCTTTTCGATGCTCTCTTTGCTTCAACTCTCATCCTTAGGAGAGCATCATCATTAAAATTACTGAGCCCATCTTAATGGCTATAAAGAAAGAACTTCTTGGGAGATAACCCATGTGTTTATTTTGCTACTGTTTTGTTGTGTCTTGGAAGTTGTTTACTACTGTAGCAACCTCTCCTTATCGTGTTTTTGTGCCAAGTAAAGTCTCTATGGTAAAGTTGATGCTAGATTTTGATTACTGCGCAGAAACAGATTTGCTGTCTGTCACGAATTTGCGCAGAACTCTCTGTAGGTAACTCAGAAAAATCTGCCAATTTACGTGCGTGATCCTCAGATATGTACGCAACTTTCATTAGTTTTGAATTTTTCCGTTTGAGCAAGTTAAGTGCCCCTGCAAAATTCGTCTTTACAGACAGTTCTGTTTTGACAGATTCTGCCTTTTATTCGCATTGCCGCTTTTGCTATGTTGAATAAGTTTCTTTGTTCTATTAACTTTCAGAAGCTTTGTGCAATGTCCAGAAGTGTTAAGAATGATTGTGTCACCTCTGAACATGTGAATTTTTATTGTGCACTAACCCTCTAATGAGTTTGTTTGAAGTTTGGTGTGAAGGAAGTTTTCAAGGGTCAAGAGAGGAGGATGATATATGATCAAGAAGAGTGAAAAGCCTAAGCTTAGGGATGCCCCAGTGGTTCATCCCTGCATATTTCAAGAAGACTCAAGCGTCTAAGCTTGGGGATGCCCAAGGCATCCCTTTCTTCATCAACTTATCAGGTTTCTTCTATTGAAACTATATTTTTATTCGGTCACATCTTATGTACTTTACTTGGAGCGTCTGTTTGTTTTTGTTTTGTTTGAATAAATTCATGCTTGTGTGGGAGAGAGACGCGCTCCGCTGTTGCATATGAACACATGTGTTCTTAGCTTTACTTCTAATGTTCATGGCGAAGGTTGAAAACTGCTTCGTTCATTGTTATATGGTTGGAAACAGGAAATGCTTCATGTGGTAAATGGTATAATGTCTTGAATAATTTGATACTTGGCAATTGTTGTGCTCATATAGATCATGTTTAAGCTCTTGCATCATATACTTTGCACCTATTAATGAAGAACTACATAGAGCTTGTTAAAATTTGGTTTGCATGATTGGTCTCTCTAAGTCTAGATATTTTCTGGTTAAGGTGTTTGAACAACAAGGAGACGATGTAAAGTCTTATAATGCTTACAATATGTTCATGTGTGAGTCTTACTGCACCGTTTTATACTTGAGTTTGCTTCAAAAAACCTTGCTAGCCTAGCCTTGTATTGAGAGGGATTCTTCTCGTGCATCCAAATCCTTGAGCCAAAAACTATGCCAATTGTGTCCACCATACCTACCTACCACATGGTATTTCTCCGCCATTCCAAAGTAAATTGCTTGAGTGCTATCTTTAAACAATTCAAAAGTTATTACCTCCTATTTGTGTCAATGTTTTATAGCTCATGAGGAAGTATGTGGAGTTTATCTTTCAATCTTGTTGGGCAACTTTCACCAATGGACTAGTGGCTTCATCCGCTTATCCAATAATTTTGCAAAAAGAGTTGGCAATGGGGTTCCCAGCCCCGAATTAATTAACTTTCATAAATTTATAAATAGACACTCCTCCATGGTATGTGATTGTTGATCGGCACCCGAGGATTTGGTTAGCCATGGCTTGAGAAAGCAAAGGTGGGGAGGAGTGTCATCTAAATAAAACTAAAATAAAAAGGCACTCCTTCATGGTATAAGATTGTCGGCAGGCACCCGAGGATTCGGTTAGCCATGGTTTGTGAAAGCAAGGTTGGAAGGAGTGCCACCCAAAAATAAAATTTCATGGGAGCCGCTCTTTGAAAGTCTGTCTGGCAAGGGGGTTAGAGTGCCCACTACCATTCGTTGACAACAACAAACACCGCTCAAAAAATTTACTTTTTATGTTCTCTTTATGTTTTCAAAATAAAAGCTCTAGCACAAATATAGCAATCAATGCTTCCCTCTACGAAGGGCCATTCTTTTACTTTATTGTTGAGTCAGTTTACCTACTTCTTTCTATCTTAGAAGCAAACACTTGTGTAAACTGTGTGCATTGATTCTTACATGTTTACCTATTGCACTTGTTATATTACTTTGTGTTGACAATCCATGAGATATACATGTTGAAGTTGAAAGCAACCGCTGAAACTTATATCTTCCTTTGTGTTGTTTCAAAGCTTTTTACTAAGAATTTATTGCTTATGAGTTAGCTCTTATGCAAGTCTTATTGATGCTTGTCTTGAAAGTACTATTCGTGAAAAGTCTTTGCTATATGATTCAGTTGCTTACTCATTGTCTTCATCATTGCTTCGAATCGCTGCATTCATCTCATATGCTTTACAATAATGTTGATCAAGATTATGTTGCTAGAATGTCACTTCAGAAATTATTTGTTGTTATCGTTTACCTACTCGAGGGCGAGTAGTAACTAAGCTTGGGGATGCTGATACGTCTCAAACGTATCCATAATTTCTGATGTTCCATGCTTGTTTTATGACAATACCTACATGTTTTGTTCACACTTTATGATTATTTGATGCATTTTCCGGAACTAACCTATTAACGAGATGCCGAAGTGCCGGTTCTCGTTTTCTCGTTGTTTTTGGTTCCAGAAAGGCAGTTCGGGCAATATTCCCGGAATTCGACGAAACGAAGACCAAGCATCGTAATTCACCGAGACGGACCAGGACACCGAAGGGGAACCAGAGAGGTGCCAGGGGGTCCCACACCACCTGGCGGCGCGGCCAAGGAGGGGGGCGCGCCCAGGGGTGGGGAGCCCACCTCTGGCACCCCCTCGCGCCACCTCTTCGCCTATTTAGCCCCTCGTGACCTAAAAACACGATACCGATTGACGAAACTCCAGAAAAGCTCCAGGGGCGCCGCCGCCATCGCGAAACTCCAATTCGGGGGACAGAAATCTCTGTTCCGGCACCCTGCCGGGACGGGGAATTGCCCCTGGAGCCATCTTCATCGACACCGCCGCCATCTTCATCGCCATCGCTGTCTCCCATGATGAGGAGGGAGTAGTTCTCCCCGGAGGCTGCGGGCTGTACCGGTAGCTATGTGGTTAATCTCTCTCTCTGTACTCCAATACAATGATCTCATGAATTGCTTTGCATGATTGAGATCCATATGATGAGCTTTGTATCACTATTAATCTATGTGCTACTCCAGTGATGTTATTAAAGTAGTCTATTCCTCCTTCATGATGTAATGTGGACGAGTGTGTGCATCATGTAGTACTTGGCGTAGGTTATGATCGTGATCTCTTGTAGATTGTGAAGTTAACTATTACTATGCACTCTAGAGTTACTTTATATGAACTCCGGAATTACTCTCTATGTGATTCCTTTATGACGTTGTGGAGCTTGTTAACTCCGGCATTGAGGTGCTCTCGTAGCCCTACACAATGAATGGTGTTTGTTATCTGATACGTCTCAAATGTATCTATAATTTCTTATGTTCCATGCTACTTTTATGACAATACTTGAATGTTTTATACATACTTTACAACATTATTATACATTTTCCGGCACTAACCTATTAACAAGATGCCGAAGTGCCAGTTATTGTTTTCTGCTGTTTTTGGTTTCAGAAATCCTAGTAAGGAAATATTCTCGGAATTGGACGAAATCAACGCCAGGGTCCTATTTTCCATGAAGCTTCCAGAAGACCGAAGAGTACACGAAGTGGGGCCACGAGGGGCCGAGACCATAAGGCGGCGCGGCCTGGGCCCTGGCCGCGCCGGCCTATGGTGTGGGGCCCCTGTGCCCCCTCCTGACCTACCCTTCCGCCTACAAATAGCCTTCGTCGCGAAACCCCCTGTACCGAGAGCCACGATACGGAAAACCTTCCAGAGACGCCGCCGTCGCGAATCCCATCTCGGGGGATTCAGGAGATCGCCTCCGGCACCCCGCCGGAGAGGGGAATCATCACCGGAGAGGCTCTACATCATCATGCCCGCCTCCGGATTGATGCGTGAGTAGTTCATCCTTGGACTATGGGTCCATAGCAGTAGCTAGATGGTTGTCTTCTCCGCTTGTGCTATCATTGTTTAGATCTTGTGAGCTGCCTAACATGATCAAGATTATCTATTTGTAATGCTACATGTTGTGTTTGGCGGGATCCGATGAATATAGAATATTATGTCAAGTTGATTATCAATCTATCATATATGTGTTGTTTATGTTCTTGCATGCTCTCCGTTGCTAGTAGAGGCTCTGGCCAAGTTGATACTTGTAACTCCAAGAGGGAGTAATTATGCTCGATAGTGGGTTCATGCCTCCATTTAATGCGGGACAAGTGATGTAAAGTTCTAAGGTTGTGGATGTGCTGTTGCTACTAGGGATAAAACATCGATGCTTTGTCTAAGGATATTTGTGTTGATTACATTACGCACCATACTTAATGCAATTATCTCGTTGTATACAACTTAATACCGGAAGGGGTTCGGATGATAACCTGAAGGTGGATTATTTAGGCATAGATGCATGCTGGATAGCGGTCTATGTACTTTGTCGTAATGCCCTGATTAAATCTCATAGTAATCATCGTTGATATGTATTGAATCTTTATTTGTCAATTCCCGCCTGTAATTTGTTCACCCAGCATGTTAGTTATCTTACTGGAGAGACACCACTAGTGAACTGTGGACCCCGGTCCATTCTTTTACATCTGAATACATTCTACTGCAATCATTGTTTTTACTGTTCTTTGCAAACAAACACCATCTTCCACTCGATACGCTTAATCCTTTGTTTTCAGCAAGCCGGTGAGATTGACAACCTCACTGTTACGTTGGGGCAAAGTACTTTGATTGTGTTGTGCAGGTTCCACGTTGGCGCCGGTTTCACTAGTGTTGCGCCGCACTACATTCCTCCACCAACAACCTTCACGTGCTTCTTGGCTCCTACTGGTTCGATAACCTTGGTTTCTTTCTGAGGGAAAACTTGCTGCTGTGCGCATCACACCTTCCTCTTGGGGTTTCCAACGGACGTGTACATCTACGCGCATCAAGCTCTTTTTCTGACGCCGTTGCCGGGGAACTGAAGAAAATTTACACCACAAAGAATTGCCTCCCACGGCAACAGCTCTTTTTCTAGCGCCGTTGCCGGGGAGATCAAGACACGCTGCAAGGGGAGTCTCCACTTCCAATCTCTTTACTTTGTTTTTTTCTTGCTTTACTTTACTTTATTTACCGTCTTGTTTTCTACATACTAAAAACACAAAAAAAATAGTTACTTTACTTTCTGTCTTATTTACTAGTTCTATATCAAAACACACAAAAAATAGTTACTTGTCTTTACTTTATTTGCCTAGTTTACTTTATTACTGTTATAATGGGTACTCCTGAAAATACTAAGTTGTGTGATTTCACTAGCACAAATAATAATGATTTTATATGTACTCCTATTGCTCCACCTGCTACTACAACAGAATTCTATGAAATTAAACCTGCTTTACTAAATCTTGTTATGAGAGAGCAATTTTCTGGTGTTAATACTGATGATGCTGCTGCCCATCTTAATAATTTTGTTGAACTTTGTGAAATGCAAAAGTATAAGGATATAGATGGTGATATTATAAAACTGAAATTGTTTCCTTTCTCCTTAAGAGGAAGAGCTAAAGATTGGTTACTTTCTTTGCCTAAAAATAGTATTGATTCATGGACTAAATGTAAAGATGCTTTTATTAGTAAATATTATCCTCCCGCTAAGATTGTATCTTTGAGAAGTAGCATAATGAATTTTAAACAATTTGATAATGAACATGTTGCTCAAGCATGGGAGAGAATGAAATCTTTGGTAAAGAATTGCCTGACCCATGGACTGACTACTTGGATGATCATCCAAACCTTTTATGCTGGATTGAATTTTTCCTCGAGGAACCTATTGGATTCAGCTGCTGGAGGTACTTTTATGTCCATCACCCTGGGCGCCGCAACTAAACTACTTGATGATATGATGATCAATTACTCTGAATGGCACACTGAAAGAACTCATCAAGGTAAGAAGGTAAATTCTGTTGAATAAACCTCTTCTTTGGGTGATAAGATTGATGCTATTATGTTTATGCTTCCAAATGATAGATCTCATATTGATCCTAATAATGTTCCTTTAGCTTCATTGGTTGCTCAAGAAGAAAATGTTGATGTGAATTTTATTAAGAATAATAGTTTCAACAACAATGCTTATAGGAATAATTATGGTAACAACAACTATAGGCCATATCCTTTTAATAATAGTAGTGGTTATAGTAATTCTTACAACAATAATAAGAGTGTACCCTCTGGTCTTGAAGTGATGCTTAAAGAATTTATTAGTACACAAACTGCTTTCAATAAAACTGTTGAAGAAAAGCTTGGTAAAATTGATATTCTTGCTTCCAAGGTTGATAGTCTTGCTCTTGATGTTGATCTTTTAAAATTGAAAGTTATGCCTGAGGAAGTTAAAGATGCTAGGTTTGCTAAAACAAATGCCATCCAAGTTCGAATTAATGATAATATTAGACTGTTGGCTGAATTGCATGCTCGGTGGGATAGAGAAGAAAAAGAAAAACTTGCTAAAGAGAATAATGTAGCTAAAGTATGGACTATTACCACCACTAGTAATGTTGATTCTTCACATGTTGCTACACCTCCTACTATCAATGGTAAAATAATTGGTGTTGGCAATGTTTCTACTCCTAGTGCAAAGCGTACAAAATTGCCTGAAACTGCTGTTTGTGATAAAACTGCTGAAATTTTTCAAAATATTGGTGACAATGATTCTATTGCTGTAGAACATAATGGTTTAGATTTTGATGATTGTCATATTACTGAAGTTATAAAGTTCTTACAAAAACTTGCTAGAAGTCCCAATGCTAGTGCTATAAATTTAGCCTTTACAAAACATATTACAAATGCTCTCATTAAAGCTAGGGAAGAGAAATTAAAACTTGAAGCTTCTATTCCTAGGAAGTTAGAAGATGGTTGGGAGCCCATCATTAAAATGAAATTCAATGACTTTGAGTGTAATGCTTTATGTGATATTGGTGCAAGTATTTCTGTTATGCCTAAAAAGATTTATGATATGCTTGACTTGCCACCATTGAAGAATTGTTATTTAGATGTTAATCTTGCCGATAATGTTAAAATGAAACCTTTGGGGAGGATTGATAATGTGCGCATTACGGTTAACAATAACCTTGTCCCCGTTGATTTTATTGTCTTGGATATTGAATGCAATGCATCTTGTCCTATTGTGTTGGGAAGACCTTTTCTTCGAACCGTTGGTGCTGTTATTGATATGAGGGAAGGTAATATTAAATATCAATTTCCTCTCAAGAAAGGTATGGAACACTTCCCTAGAAAGAGAATGAATTTGCCTTTTGATTCTATTATTAGAACAAGTTATGATGTTGATGCTTCTTCTCTTGATGTTACTTGATTTGCACTTTCTACGCCTAGCTGAAAGGCGTTAAAGAAAAGCACTTCTTGGGAGATAACCCATGTCTTATTTTATTTACTGTATTGTTGAGTCTTGGAAGTTATTTAGTACTGTAGCAACCTCTCCTTATCATGTTTTTGTGCCAAGTAAAGTTTCTATGATAAAGTTGATGCTAGATTTGGATCGTTGCGCAGAAACAGCATTGCTGTCTGTCACGAATTCTCGCAGAGCTCTCTGTAAAAAAATCGAAAACATCTTCAAATTTACGAGCGTGATCCTCATATATGTACGCAACTTTCATTAGTTTTGAGTTTTTCCATTTGAGCAAGTTAAGTGCCCCTGCCAGATTCGTCTTTACGGACTATTCTGTTTTTGACAGGTTCTGCCTTTTATTTCGCATTGCCGCTTTTGCTATGTTGAATGAGTTTCTTTGTTCCATTAACTTTCAGAAGCTTTGTGCAATGTCCAGAAGTGTTAATAATGATTGTGTCATCTCTGAATATGTGAATTTATAATTATGCACTAACCCTCTAATGAGTTTGATTGAAGTTTGGTGTGGAGGAAGTTTTCAAGGGTCAAGAGAAGATGATGATATACTATGGTCAAGAAGAGTGAAAGGTCTAAGCTTGGGGATTCCCCGGTGGTTCATCCCTGCATATTTTAAGAAGACTCAAGCATCTAAGCTTGGGGATGCCCAAGGAATCCCCTTCTTCATCGACAACATTATCAGGTCACTTCTAGTGAAACTATATTTTTATTCCATCACATCCTATGTTCTTTACTTGGAGCGTCGGTTTGCTTTTATTTTTGTTTTTGTTTTGAATAAAGTTGGATCCCACCATTCTCATATTGGAGATATTACGCTCCGCTTTTTCATATGGAACACTTGTGTTCTTAATTGTGCTTTAATGTTCATGGCGAAGGCTGAAATCGCTTCGTTAAATTGCTATTTGGTTGGAATCGAGAAAATGCCGCATATGGTTTGGAATAACTTGGCAATTGTTTGAGCTCTCATAGATCATGTTTAAGCTCTTGCATCATGTAGTTTAATCTATTAATGAAGAACTACCGTAGAGCTTGTTTAATTTGGTTTGCATGATTGGTCTCTCTAAGTCTAGATATTTTCAGATAAAATGTTTGAACAACAAGGAAGACAGTGTAGAGTCTTATAATGCTTGCAATATGTTCTTGTGTGAATTTTGCTGTACCTGTTCATACTTGTGTTTGCTTCTAACAACCTTGCTAGCCCAAACCTTGTACTGAGAGGAAATGCTTCTCGTGCATCCAAACATCTTGAGCAAAAATCCATGCCATTTGTGTCCACCATATCTACCTACTATGTGGTATTTTTCTGCCATTCCAAAGTAAATTACTTGAGTGCTACCTTTAAAATTTCAATCCTTTACCTTTACAATATATAGCTCATGGTACAAATAGCTTAAAAACTATTGTGGTGATGAATATGTACTTATGTGTCTTAGTTCTTATAAGTTTCTTGTTGAGCGGTAACCATGTTTTTGGGGACGCCATCAACTTTTTACCTTTGTTGGATATCATGTGAGATGCTATGCATGTTCGTCTTGTCTGAAGTAAGTGTGATTTCATGATCAAATGGTTTGATTATGCATATGTTAGAGAAGAATATTGGGCCGCTAACTAAAGCCATGTATCATGGTGGAAGTTTCAGTTTGGACATACAACCTCAATCTCTTATGAGAATATTAACTGTTGTTGAATGCTTAAGCATTAAAAGAGGAGTCCATTATCTGTTGTCTATGTTGTCCCGGTATGTCGTCGTGGGGAACAAACAGATGCCATAGGATGGCTTATCTTGGGGCCGAATGGACGCTAGAGGATTCGGGGGAGGGTTTGTGACCAGATGGGATGAACTTCCGGATGGTTTCCTCAAGAACTTGGCTAAAGCCAGAGGTTGAAGAAGAAAGACACAAGGAAGAACTCGCTCTAGATCACCATTTTCATTGATCTCCACACGATACAAGTTTTAGCTTACAGGGTTCTCTCTCTAATGTCACGCGCGTATGAAAGAGGCTGCCCCCTCTCCTTATATAGGGGAGAGGGTGGCTTACAGGACAAGAAACCATAATGGGATCTTTGACTAGACAAACTACTTTACAAAGATACTTTATAAAGCTACTTTAATCATAGATGACGCCGGGGTCTTCTTTAAACGAGGAGGCTGACGTCCTCCGACTTCTTTGGCCGTCATCCTCTTCTTTGTCTTCAGGCCTTCGTTTAAAGCTACTTTGCTTAGCTCATCCTTGTCCTTTAGCTCCTGACGGAATCTTTGACCAGCCAGCCGACATGCTCTTCCTTCCGGTGCTCCGGTATCTCTCCTTCCCGGTTCCGGCATACCCCTCTTGGGGATACCGGCTTAGCTTACTTAGCCAAATTCCTATCTTGGAGCTCCGGTATAAATATTAAACCGGTATCTTGATGGATAAGACCATCCGGTTTGGCATGCCTTAGGCATACCGGGGGTCATCCCCCCAACATTAGTCCCCGAAGCTGGTATAGTCTGGCGGATTCTATCCAACAGACCATGCCAGGTTCCCATGTTCTTGTATACCGGTTTAATATACCGGCGCTCTGCCCGGCTCCGGCATCTTTGCCCGAACTCATGCCCCTTTTTCTTTGCAAGGCACTCTCCGGCTGCTTATCTTCCGGCATCTTGTTCATTTAACACTTCCTCGGTGAAGTCGAGAATATATCGGGTCCCGCGCCTGTCAGAGACATGCGCACTGTGACTGACGCGCCAGTGTCAGTAGTCACTTCCGTTCGGCTTCCGCGCGCGCATTAATTGATCCACAGCGGATCCCAACCACTTCTCCGGATCCGTGTGTGCCTCCCCGTGGCCCTTTTCTTCCGCGCGTGTATCATCGCGCCACGTGGCTACACGCGAGGCGAACCGTCGCGGCCCATGGGCTGAACCGCTACGGTTCGGCGGTTTTCCAGTCCACTTCTTTTCCCTTATAAGGCTAAACCGCCCCTTCTCCTTCTTCTTCTTCGCATTTTCCACTTCCTTGCGCGCTACTGCTCCTCGCTCGTACGCCTCCGCCGCTCCATTTGCTCGCTCGAGTCCCGCCGCCCAGCAAACCTTCACCAGCGCGCCGCCGGACGCCGCCGGACTTCACCGCGGGAAAAACTTCCGCGGCGCCTTTCTCTCGGCCACGACATTGTTGCTCCTTCAAGTTCCTCTTCGCCCCACCGCCGACGGACCTCTACGCCTACAGGAAGCTCGTCCAAACGCCGGCGAACCTCTCCTTCTGCGACTCTGCCGCCCCAGGTTAGGCCTCACTCACGTTTACTCCTCTTTTGCTTGCAGTTCAGATCTTGAGTTGAAAACGTATTTATTCTTTCCTTTTCTTTGCTTTTTCTCTCCTTCATAGATCTTCTCGCGGGGGTAGTTCTTGGGGAATCTGTTTTTCCGAGTAGATACCGAAAACTCTCAAATTCGAATGTCTTCCGAACAATACGTTTCCACTTCTTCCTCCAGTAACCCGGAAGATCTCGCATCTGACGGGGTCAGCGCAGATCTCGCGCAGATGGAAACCGACAGCGCCCAAGAACAAGATGCCGGAAGCTCTAGCCAAGGTTCCGGCACTGATCTTTCCGAGGTCACCCGCGGAGCCTGGATGGGCTCCAGCGTGAGTAAGTATGAGATTGACTGGTTGTACCGGTCCCGGAGGATTCCGGAAGGAGTTTCCTGCCGGATTCCCGGCAACGAGATCGAACCGGTGCTCGAACCCGGTGAACGTGTTGTCTTTCTCGCTCACTTTGAGCGCGGCTTCGGCCTTCCCGTCTCTTCCTTTTTCCGGGATTTTCATCCGCACCTTCATCTCGCGCCGGGTGCTTCCTCTTAAGCGCCGCGCCCACAAGATGTGCGAGATTTATGGTCCCGGCGATCCTACCAAGATCACCGGCCTCCCTCTCAGCAAGAAGGACGTCGTCCTCAAGGCCAGGCAGATCTGCCAGACCTCCATGCCGGAAGATCGGGAATGGGGCCTCCGGCCTCTTAGCTCTACTAACCCTCCGACCCAAGAAGTAAGAAATTACACAACTCGGGTCGGTTCTCCGGAAGCTTTTATTGCTGTTAACCTCTTCTTTCTTTTTTGTTCTTTCAGGCCAAGGACCGTTTCCCCGGCATCGAATCCGACAAGCGAGGCCATTGCCGGAAGCGCGGTCTCGACAAGTTCGACCCCGACCCCGTCATCTTCTGTAAGGACTTGAAGATGGGCCGGACTCCAGCCGCGCGCCTTGGCAAAGCTCCGCTGGAACCTTCCGGTTCGTCTGATGAATTGACCATTCTTGAGGTAGCTTTTCTTTCATTCCTCTCATATTCTTTTGCTATTGTTCTTCTGTAGATGTGCCCTCAGCCAACCTCAACCCACAGGTCCATGAGCATGTGGCGCCGCTGCAGGCCGAGGCGGGCAAAGAGTTTGTGGACAAACTCATGGCCCAGGGCCAGAAGAACAAGACGCCGGCCTCTGATGCCGGCTCAAGCCAAGCTCCTCCTGCCAAGCGCTTCCGGACCGAACCTGTCGCGGGTAAGGTCGTTGCTATGAGGCGCCACAAGGGCAAGCAGATGCCTACGACCACCGGGTAAGGCTTCTTTTCTTTTCTGTTTGTTCTGTTTTCACCAAGTTCTTTTCCGGTTGCTTTTTTCCCAACCTTCTTCTTTTCTCTCTCTCTCTCAGCCCCGCGCTTAAGCTTGGCCCCAGGCCTGAGGGCTCTGCCGGCTCGGCCAGGACCTCGACTCCTCCTCCTCACTCCAGCCCGGCACCATCTGGTGCCGGCAACACCTCTGCCTCCCCTCTGGGGGCACAACAAGTTCGGGGCGCGCGGCCCCTACACCGCCAGATCCCCGCGCGGAGGAGGACTTTGCCTCCCCTCCAGAGACCCAAGACACCGGCGCCAGCAACATGGGCGCCGGAAAAGAACCTGCCGGGCGGGCGGAACCTTCCGTTCCTCCCGTCCTTGAGAAGAAGAAAAGGAAGAAAACCTCCTCCAAGACCGCGCCGGAAGCTTCCGCGCCGGAAACTTCAGCACCGCCGCCGCCACCGGAAACCTCTGCTCCTGAGGCAACCGGTCCCACGCCAACGCCTCCACCGACCCAAGGAGCTCCCGCGACCGCGCCCAAGCCGCCGCCGGCGTCCCTCAAGATCACCGACTATCTCAAGCCGGGGGCGTCGCGCGGAAAGGCTACGGATGGCAGCGCCTCAAGCGGCTCGCAGCCCTTAGTGCTGCACACCGGGCCTGCCGCCATGGTGGTTCAAGACAAAACTTCCGGCCTCTTGGGCCGGATCCTTGAGCTTAAGCGCGGAGGCCAAGACTTGGGGCCTCTCCTTCCTTACGCCCAGCGCTGGAACGATGCAGACATTTCCGCAGCTACCCGCAGCTTGGGGAAGGACCGCCTCCCAGCGCCAGATCCTGCCGGCCCTCGCTCTACTGAAGAACACTTCTCGCGCCTCAAGCGTGCCGTCAAGGAGTTCGACAGAGCGTGGTACGACGCCACCGCCAACGTGGTGGTAAGTTCTATTAACTTCTCTTGTAAATTTTCTTGATGCCGGTTTTCCTCTTTCCGGATCTTGTCTATCCTTCCAGTCCCCGAGTTTTGGGTTTGGAGTGCAACTCTGAGCGCGAAACTTCCTTTTTAAAGAATTTCCGAAACCGGCATCTGTCTCTTAGTAAACCGCGAACTCCCAGTACTTTGTCATAAAACTTGTTAAATTCTACCCCGGTATGCCGGGGTTTATGATGTAAGATAAAACTTAACCTTTTGGTTTGTGCTGCAACATTCTATGCCGGTAAGCTGTACCGGTAACTTATTAAGTTATGTTTGTCTTAAGATATTTGCCTGTTGATTTGCTTTTTCTTGCACTTGCAATGATTCCGAAATCGTTTCCGCATCCAATTGATGCATACTTGGCTCTTTTGCCTTGGATCTGCCTACCTTCCCTGGGCATTTTTGGCGTATGAGCACAAAGTTCTTTTACCAAGCAAGCATTTTCTTGAACTTAGAAATAACTCGAAATTTTTGCAAAAAACCGGTATAACCGGGGTTAGTTAAACTTTTCCGGATTGTTCTTTCCTGCTCTCTCTTTCCGCAGTTCATGTGCTTATCCCCTACCGGTTTATCTTGCTTGTCATGAAGCCAAGTTATGGACAACAACAGAGTCGAAGACTCCGGTATGGTCTAGCACATTACTAAACCGGAAGAAAAAACATTCAATAAGCAACCGGCAACAGAAAAAATAAACATGTTTCATGCAACTTAGTAAGGGTAGTCCCCGAGATTCATTCGAGATTCCGACATCTTTTTATTCATAGCAATTAAGGTACAAAAAAGGAACTCTTACAGCACCACTTCAAGAGTAGAAAGGACGCAACAAAGCTACATTCCATGGGCGTTTGGTCTCCTCTCCTGACTTGTCCGCCTTTCCTTTCTTCCATTCCTGTGCATCAATTAGGTAATAGGCATCATTGTGGAGAGCCTTGCTCACAATGAAAGGTCCTTCCCATGGAGGGGAAAGTTTGTGCCGGCCTTCAGTGCGCTGCACCAGGCGTAGCACCAGGTCCCCTTCTCGGAACACTCTTGGATTGACCTTCCAGCTATGATAGCGTCTGAGGTTTTGCTGATAAATGGCTGTTCTTGCCAGAGCTAGTTCTCTTGCTTCTTCTAGCAAGTCCACATCATTTTCCCGGGCCTCCTTTACCTCTTCTTCGGTATAGAGTTGCACCCTTGGGGAATCATGGAGAATGTCGGTTGGTATGACCGCTTCTGCTCCATAAACCATGAAGAATGGCGTGTATCCGGTAGACCGGTTCGGAGTTGTTCTTAGACTCCACAAGCACCGACGGTAGCTCATCGATCCAACATCCCGGCGATTTTTCCATTGCATCAATGAGTCTTGGTTTGATACCGGAAAGTACCAAAGCATTCGTTCTTTCAACTTGGCCATTGCCCTGTGGGTGCGCCACTGAGCACAAATCCAACCGGATGTTCTTGTCTTCACAAAATCTTTTGAACTCTCCTTGAGCAAAGTTCGTGCCATTGTCAGTTATGATACTGTGCGGGTATCCATACCGCAGAATTACATCTTTTAGGAACTTTACCGCTGTGTGGCCATCACATTTTGCGATAGGCTTCACTTCCAGCCACTTGGTGAACTTATCCACCATTACCAAGATGTGGGTCATGTTTCCCCTTGCGGTTTTAAATGGTCCAACCACGTCCGGGCACCGCATGGCGAATGGCCAAGTTAGCGGTATAGTTTTTAAACCGGATGCTGGGGTATGGTTTTGCTTGGCGTACCTCTGGCACCCATTGCATTTTCTTACCATATCCTCCGCATTTTCCAAAGCCGTTGGCCAATAGAATCCATGCCGGAACACCTTTGCCACCAGTGCCCTTGACGAGGCGTGGTGCCCGCATTCTCCTCGATGAACCTCCTCAAGCATTTCTCTTCCTTCTTCCGGCTCCACACATCTTTGTAGGACACCGGTAACACTTCTTTTGTATGCCTCACCGTTGATGATAGTGTAAGCTTTGGACCTCCTCTGTATCCTTCTGGACTCATTTTCGTCAACCGGCAAGGTGCCGTTGACCAGGAATTCCTTAATAGGTTTAACCCAAGATGGTGCTTCCCTAACCACGAACACCGGCATGTCTATGTCCATGCTGTCCACGAGCATTGCCTCCTCCGGCATGGGCGTCGCGAGTCCCCGAGTTTACCGGATGCGGTCCCCGAGTTTGCCGGAACAGTCCCTGGGTTTCCTTCGTCAATCTCTATTGGCACCACATGCGATTCCGGTACGAAAATTGATTCCGACTCCGGGCTTGGCTTGATTGATGGAATTCTTAGATGTGCCAAGGCTATTCCGGGTGGAATTTCTTGTCTAGATGAGCCCAGCTTGGATAGAGCATCCGCGGCTTCATTTTCAGCCCGCGGTACATGGTGAAACTCACATCCCTCGAAGAAGCCTGCAATCTTTTGCACCTGAAACCGGTATGAAGCCATGTTGGCATCTTTTGCGTCCCAATCTCCGGAACACTGTTGCACCACCAGATCTGAATCGCCGTAGCAAATGATCCGGAGCGCTCCAATTTCCTTTGCGACCTTAAGCCCGTGTATCAGAGCTTCATACTCGGCGACATTGTTTGACGCCACGAAGTGCACTTGTAAAACATACCGGGAGGTGATCTCCCTTAGGTGAGGTGAGTACCACACCGGCACCCGGACCTTCCTTGAGTTTGGATCCGTCAAAGTGCATCTTCCGAGTATTCTACCTTGTGTTCTGGCGGCTTGTATTGTATCTCCGCCCAATCGACCAAAAAATCAGCTAAAGCTTGCGACTTTATGGCATCTCTTCTTTCATATACCGGTACATATGGTGATAGCTGAATTGCCCATTTTGCAATCCGGCCGCTGGCGTCCTTGTTACCCATGATATCGGAGATAGGTGCCTCACTTACCACCTTCATTGGGTGCTCCTCAAAATAATGCTTGAGTTTCGTGGCGGCCATGAACACGCCATAGGTCATCTTTTGGAAGTGTGGGTAGTTCTGCTTTGAGGAGGAGAGCACCTCGCTCAGGTAGTATACCGGCCTCTGGACGGTTTTTCCTTCCTCTTCTCTTTCCACCACTACCACAACACTAACCACCCGGTTTGTTGCCGCTATATAAAGCAACATAGGTTCTCTTTCCAAGGGCGAGACCAAGATTGGGGCCGTTACGAGCATGTTCTTCAATTCTTTAAACGCTGCGTCTGCCTGTGTGGTCCAGACGAAAGTATCCGATTTTTTCATCAAAGCATATAGTGGCAAGGCCTTTTCTCCTAGCCTGCTTATGAACCGGCTTAGCGATGCCAAGCTTCCGGTAAATTTTTGCACATCTTTTAGTTCCCGTGGGATAGTCATTCTTTCTATTGCCCGGATTTTTACCGGATTAACCTCAATGCCCCGGCTTGACACAAGGAAACCAAGCAGCTTGCCGGCAGGGACACCGAAGGTGCATTTTGCCGGATTGAGTTTCATCCGGAACCGTCTTAGGTTATCAAATATTTGCCGGATGTCATCGATTAAGGTATCTTTTACTTTAGTTTTTATCACAATATCATCCACATAAACTTGCACATTCTTTCCGATTTGATCAAACAGGCATTTTTGCATACAGCGCTGGTACGTTGCACCAGCGTTGCGCAAACCAAAAGGCATTGTAACATAGCAATAGGCCCCGTGCGGGGTAATGAACGCAGTTTTTATTTGATCTTCTTTTTTCAGAGGGATTTGGTGGAAGCCGGAATACGCATCCAGGAACGACAACAACTCACACCCAGCAGTAGAATCAATCACTTGATCAATTCGGGGCAAAGGGAAAGGATCTCTTGGGCAAGCTTTGTTGAGGTTGGTGTAGTCGATGCACATGCGCCACACCTTTGGAGCTTGTGCCTCCAGGTTCTCATCTTTTTTCTTCTCGACCATCACCGGATTAGCCGGCCACTCCGTGTGCGTGACCTCCACGATGAAACCGGCAACCAACAGACTTCGTTACTTCTTCTCCAATGATTTTCCTTCTATCTTCGCGAACCGGCGCAAAGGTTGACGCACCGGCTTAGCATCTTTCCGGACGTTTAGAGAGTGCTCAGCCAGCTCCCTCGGAACTCCTACCAAGTCATCAGTAGACCAGGCAAAGATGTTCCGATTCTCACGGAGGAAGCTGACGAGTGCGCTTTCCTATGCTTGACTGAGGCCGGCACCGATACGAACGGTGCGCTCTGGGTAAGCCGGATCCAGCACAATGTCCTTTGTCTCGTTTGTCGGCTTGAATGCCGGTGAGGCCAAGTTTCCACTCATTGCCGCTAAGCTCAACTTTGAGGATCGAGCCGGCGCAACGACAGTTTGCATTCTTTTCTTTTCTTCCGCTATCACCGGTGATTCTGCCGAGTTTGATCCGGCGGAAGCAGTTTCCATTGAGACTTTATAGTTTCCCACCACAGTCAAGGGTCCACGAGGTGCCGGCATCTTCATCTTGAGGTAAGCCGTATGAGTTGAGGCCATGAAAGCTGCCAATGACGGTCTCCCCAGCAAGGCATGGTAAGGACTATCTAAGTCCACCACCTCAAACTCAATATTCTCAACACGACAATTGTCACGTCCTCCAAACGACACATCCACCCGAACTTTTCCAATCGGGGCGCAAGACAAACCGGGAACAATCCCATGGAAAGTTGTGTGAGTTGGCTGCAGCATGTTCTCCGTTATGCCCAGCGTACGCATGGTGTGCTTGTACATGATGTTTATGCTGCTACCATTGTCTATCAGCACCTTGCTGAATTTCACTCGAGTTTCCGGCCCCTTCATGATTGGGTCCACAACAAGAGCGTATCCACCCGGATTCGGCATGATTCTGGGGTGATCCTTGAACGACCAGGTTATTTCCTGATCCGACCATAGCATGTACTTGGGTACTGCCGGCATCACCGCGTTCACTTCCATGGAACGGCGATGCACGCTCTGCCTGTCGGTTGGTTCGGTGACAAAGACAACCATGCACAAGTGTGGGTCTTCATAAACATTCCGGCACAAAGGTGCCGGTGGAGGTGGTTGGTCACGATTTTCCTCCACCTGGTTAACTTGCTGGTATTGCTGCCTGTTTGGCTGAGGTTGAACCGGTAGAGCATTTGCTCCAGTGAGTGGTGGTGGTGGTGACAGTTGTTGTTGGCGCAGCATATCTTGCGGCGGCGGCAACATTGTGGCGCACCCTTGTCCTTGCGCATCTTTCACTGCACCCTTTTGCATCAAGTACTTGGTCCAAGAACAATCCTTCGTCAGATGGTTTGACGGGTGATCCGGGTTCGGCGTGTGCCACCGGCAAGGTTGGTCCATGGCGGCTTCCATGGTGTATTTCACAGGCTCTTGCCAATTCTTTTTCTGGCCCCAGGGTTTCTTCTCGACCCACTGCTTCTTAGGACCCGCCCATGGCTGCGATCCGGTTTTTTGTCTCTGACTGCCGCTGGCGTCAAAATTTTCTTGCACACCAGCAACTTGCTGCGGTGCATATCTTCGATCCGGAAAATCTTCCCTTCTTTTGTTGTTCCGGTTATCCCGGTATTGCTGTTGAGGCAGGTTTGACTGTTCCGGCTCAGCTTGCACTGCCGGTTGCATTGGGTCTCCCAATGCATAGCTATCTGCCACACGTATCATTTCCGCTAAGGTTGTTGGCATGCTTCTCTGCAGCCTTTGCCACAAAGGTGATCCTCTCCGGCATCCTTGACTGAACCAAGCAATGGCTTGTGCCTCAATCACTCCTTCACATGTGTTTCTCATTGAGTTCCACCGGGTGAGATAATCCCGGTCCTGGTTCTCCCGCACGCTGTTGGCACGAGCGCAAGTTGCTGGGGCCGGTTTGGCCTCTTGTAAGTACTGCTGAAGTTGTTCACAAATGCTTCCTCAAAGTCCAACCATCCGTTAATGCTTCCTGCCGGCAAATTGTTAAGCCAAATCCTCGCAGGACCCACGAGGTAGGATGGTATGATTCTTACCGCCCAACGCCGGTTTACTCCACCACCAGCCACATAAACAGCTGTGACATAATCTGCCAGCCAGTCTTCCGGCTTGGTCGTACCATCATATGTTCTCGTGTCCCGGGGCAACTGGAAATTGCGCACCGGTGGTTCTTCTCTCATGATTCGTGGGCCAAAACACCTTGGGCCAGGAGGTCCCTCACATTCAACTATTGCGGAAAGATGTACCCTGTCCAACCTGTGCCTCGCATCCCGGTCTGGCAAACATCTTTCCCCCAGGCGTTCCCCCAAAGGGTTCCGGTGGACTCTTGTTCGTTCCACCTCGGAATCTGATTCGTCATATTCTTCCGGTTCCGCGGCTCTTGCCTGCCGGTACCCTGGTGGTGGCATTTCTTCATCCACATATGCCACTCTTGCGGCTCGATAATTTTGCCCGGTTTCATATCTACCGGCATGATTGTTTC
This sequence comes from Lolium rigidum, assembly GCF_022539505.1. Classification (NCBI taxonomy): domain Eukaryota; kingdom Viridiplantae; phylum Streptophyta; class Magnoliopsida; order Poales; family Poaceae; genus Lolium; species Lolium rigidum. The sequence goes on along the minus strand of NC_061508.1, from coordinate 2,878,571 downwards.
CGGCATAGCCTCCCTTGGCGTAGCCCCGGTCTGCCCCTTGGCTTTTTCTACCGGCATCATGTTGCCCGGCTTTCTGCTTTCCGGCAAGAACTGGATCATACACAGTCATCTGCCGTGCGTTCTTTTCTCTTTCTCTTCTTTTGTCCGGATGAGGGGACGATGCCTGCCCCTGGGACTTGCTTCCGGCATTCTTTGTTGAACGCGCGGATTTTGAGGCCACTGTCTCGTTCAGCTTAGCTAGCTGCTCAGCATTTTGCTGCTCAATAGTTTTCAACAGCTCTTTTACACGTTCTTGCTGCTTTGCCAACTCGTCACCGGAAAGTGATTCACATAGCTCTACTGCAGCTTTAGCGGCTTTTATAGTTTTATCCGGACTACTGTACTTAGGCTTCTCTACGATGCTTACAGATACAGATGCACTCTTGCCGGTAAGAACTTCTTTGCGCAAATCCTGATCTAGATTGCGAGCCTTAAGACGGTTTTCCGGTATCCTAGCAGCATGAGCACTAACTGAAGCAAAGCCATGGGCAGCGTTGTACTCACGTAGGGTTAGGTTCAGCTCGCGCTGCGCCCGGATGATGTCGGCGCCACCGGTAAGCAGGGCCTTGCGCGTGGCCTCCAGCTCCTCCTGAGCCTTTGCCGGGTCGATGTTCTGCGCGATGGGCGTGGCCAGCGCGTGCATCGCCGCTTGAAGAGGCGTTGCCGGCGGTGCTGACGATGCTCCCGCGACGCCGGCGTCACGCTCCGGCCGGCGGTTTTGCCGGGCGGGTCGATGCCGCGCGTTCATCTCCTTCCTCCACAGCTCCCTTGCCGGTGTTGACCGCACCAGCCATCATGACCTCCACGCTGCCGGCGGCGCGGCCAGCACACAGCCATCTTGGTGGATCCGGCGCCACCAGCACCGGCGAGAGGCGCTAGCGCACAGGAACGGTGCCGAAATAGACGCGGATGCTGCCGAACTCGATGGTGCGGCCGTTCTGCGGGAACTTGCCGCCGTTGGCGAAGCAGCCTGCGTTACCGTTGATGAAGTCCATGTTGTAGATGCGTTGCACGAGCGCGGACACCGTGCGCTCGCCGTTGATGTCGAGGATGCCCGCCCGAATATGAACTCCAGCAAGCGCCACTTCATGCCCCACGGTGGGCGCCAACTGTCGTCGTGGGGAACAAACAGATGCCATAGGATGGCTTATCTTGGGGCCGAATGGACGCTAGAGGATTCGGGGAGGGTTTGTGACCAGATGGGATGAACTTCCGGATGGTTTCCTCAAGAACTTGGCTAAAGCCAGAGGTTGAAGAAGAAAGACACAAGGAAGAACTCGCTCTAGATCACCATTTTCATTGATCTCCACACGATACAAGTTTTAGCTTACAGGGTTCTCTCTCTAATGTCACGCGCGTATGAAAGAGGCTGCCCCCTCTCCTTATATAGGGGAGAGGGTGGCTTACAGGACAAGAAAACCTAATGGGATCTTTGACTAGACAAACTACTTTACAAAGATACTTTATAAAGCTACTTTAATCATAGATGACGCCGGGGTCTTCTTTAAACAGGGAGGCTGACGTCCTCCGGCTTCTTTGGCCGTCATCCTCTTCTTTGTCTTCGGGCCTTCGTTTAAAGCTACTTTGCTTAGCTCATCCTTGTCCTTTAGCTCCCGACGGAATCTTTGACCAGCCAGCCGACATGCTCTTCCTTCCGGTGCTCCGGTATCTCTCCTTCCCGGTTCCAGGCATACCCCTCTTGGGGATACCGGCTTAGCTTACTTAGCCAAATTCCTATCTTGGAGCTCCGGTATAAATATTAAACCGGTATCTTGATGGATAAGACCATCCGGTTTGGCATGCCTTTGGCATACCGGGGGTCATCCCCCCAACAGTTGTCTATGTTGTCCTGGTATGGATGTCTAAGTTGAGAATAATCAAAAGCGAGAAATCCAATGCGTGCTTTCTCCTTAGACATTTGTACAGGCGGCATAGAGGTACCCCTTTGTGACACTTGGTTGAAACATATGTTATGCGATGATAATCCTTGTTTTCCGAGCTAAGTAGGACAAGGTGCGAGCACTATTATTACTCTATGCATGAGACATGCAACTTGTAGGAAGTATTATGCATAGCACATATGAATTATTACTACCGTTGACAAAATTGTTTCTATGTTTTCAAAATAAAATGCTCTAGCACAAAAATAGTAATCCATGCTTCCCTCTGCGAAGGGCCAATCTTTTACTTTATTGTTGAGTCAGTTTACCCACTTCTTTCTATCTTAGAAGCAAACACTTGTGTTAACTGTGTGCATTGATTCTTACATGTTTACTTATTGCACCTGTTATATTACTCTATGTTGACAAATATCCATGAGATATACCTGTTACAAGTTGAAAGCAATTGCTGAAACTTAATCATCCTTTGTGTTGCTTCAATGCATTCTACTTTGAATTTATTGCTTATGAGTTAGCTCTTATGCAACTCTTATTGATACTTGTCTTGAAAGTACTATTCATGAAAAGTTTTGCTATATGATTCATTTGTTTAGTCATTATCTTTGTTAGCAATCTTTTGTTCAGATCACTCCATTCATCTCATATGCTTTACAATAATGTTGATCAAGATTATGTTGGTAGCATGTCACTTCAGAAATTATTTGTGTTATCGTTTACCTACTCGAGGGCGAGTAGGAACTAAGCTTGGGGATGCTTGATACGTCTCAAACGTATCTATAATTTCTTATGTTCCATGCTACTTTTATGACAATACTTGTATGTTTTATACATACTTTACAGCATTATTATACATTTTCCGGCACTAACCTATTAACAAGATGCCGAAGTGCCAGTTGCTGTTTTCTGCTGTTTTTGGTTTCAGAAATCCTAGTAAGGAAATATTCTCGGAATTGGACGAAATCAACGCCCAGGGTCCTATTTTTCCATGAAGCTTCCAGAAGACCGAAGAGTACACGAAGTGGGGCCACGAGGGGCCGAGACCATAAGGCGGCGCGGCCTGGGCCCTGGCCGCGCCGGCCTATGGTGTGGGGCCCCTGTGCCCCCTCCTGACCTACCCTTCCGCCTACAAATAGCCTTCGTCGCGAAACCCCCTGTACCGAGAGCCACGATACGGAAAACCTTCCAGAGACGCTGCCGCCGCGAATCCCATCTCGGGGGATTCAGGAGATCGCCTCCGGCACCCTGCCGGAGAGGGGAATCATCACCGGAGGGGCTCTACATCATCATGCCCGCCTCCGGATTGATGCGTGAGTAGTTCATCCTTGGACTATGGGTCTATAGCAGTAGCTAGATGGTTGTCTTCTCCGCTTGTGTTATCATTGTTTAGATCTTGTGAGCTGCCTAACATGATCAAGATCATCTATTTGTAATGCTACATGTTGTGTTTGGCGGGATCCGATGAATATAGAATATTATGTCAAGTTGATTATCAATCTATCATATATGTGTTGTTTATGTTCTTGCATGCTCCCCGTTGCTAGTAGAGGCTCTGGCCAAGTTGATACTTGTAACTCCAAGAGGGAGTAATTATGCTCGATAGTGGGTTCATGCCTCCATTTAATCTGGGACGAGTGACGGAAAGTTCTAAGGTTGTGGATGTGCTGTTGCTACTAGGGATAAAACATCGATGCTTTGTCTAAGGATATTTGTGTTGATTACATTACGCACCATACTTAATGCAATTATCTCGTTGTTTACAACTTAATACTGGAGGGGGTTCGGATGATAACCTGAAGGTGGATTATTTAGGCATAGAAGCATGCTGGATAGCGGTCTATGTACTTTGTCGTAATGCCCTGATTAAATCTCATAGTAATCATCGTTGATATGTATTGAATCTTTATTTGTCAATTGCCCGCCTGTAATTTGTTCACCCAAGCATGTTAGTTATCTTATTGGAGAGCCACCACTAGTGAACTGTGGACCCCGGTCCATTCTTTTACATCTGAATACATTCTACTGCAATCATTGTTTTTACTGTTCTTTGCAAACAAACACCATCTTCCACTCGATACGCTTAATCCTTTGTTTTCAGCAAGCCGGTGATATTGACAACCTCACTGTTACGTTGGGGCAAAGTACTTTGATTGTGTTGTGCAGGTTCCACGTTGGCGCCGGTTTCACCTGGTGTTGCGCCGCACTACAGTCCTCCACCAACAACCTTCACGTGCTTCTTGGCTCCTACTGGTTCGATAACCTTGGTTTCTTTCTGAGGGAAAACTTGCTGCTGTGCGCATCACACCTTCCTCTTGGGGTTCCCAACGGACGTGTACATCTACGCGCATCATTATCCAACAATAGAGTCTTTGAAAGTAGTACAAAGGAAGATAACTTATTTACTTATGTGATCAATGTTGAGAGTATCCACTAGTGAAAGTATGATCCCTAGGCCTTGTTTCCAAATATCGAATCTCCGTTTATTTACTGTTCTGTTGCATGTTTACTCGCTGCCATATTTTATTCAGATTACTATTACCACTCATATACATCCATACTACTTGTATTTCACTATCTCTTCGCCGAACTAGTGCACCTATACATCCGACAAGTGTATTAGGTGTGTTGGGGACACAAGAGACTTCTTGTATCGTGATTGCAGGGTTGCTTGAGAGGGATATCTTTGACCTCTTCCTCCCTGAGTTCGATAAACCTTGGGTGATTCACTTAAGGGAAATTTGCTGCTGTTCTACAAACCTCTGCTCTTGGAGGCCCAACACTGTCTACAGGAAAAGAAGCTTGAGTAGACATCAGCTGCATGGGACTTGGGTTGTTTTATTCTGATGTGATCAGTTATATAAGCCACAAAATAATTCAGTCGCTTGTTTATCTTGCACCATCTCAACTGCTTAATAATTAGATCATAATATATTTTATGTTGGTTTAGATCATACACATTAAAAAGAAGCTCACAACTTATTATTTGTCATCTTTCCACCTTAAAATGTTCTGGTTGTTCATGTGCAGCGTGCACTCTTTGTTTGCTTATTGATAGTCTATATTAGCCATATACCGGTAGACTATCTGTGCATATTACAATGATCTTGTTATAATGAGGAAATGGTGAGTTCCAAATTCTTTGGCAAACAGCATTGTAGTGTGCTTGCCTTGCCATTGTTGTTGTTTTAACTTGTAATGTCTTTGTTTCAGACATAGGTGATGTAATCGATCACTTGTCGCTTGCAAAAGCGCGTAGAAGATCTTGACGGTGCCACAGTCGGGCAGCACCTTCGTACTCGGTCGCACGTTCGGTGTTGATAACGACGTACTCCTCCCCGTTCCAGCGGGCAGCGGAAGTAGTAGATCCTCCTCGGAATCCCGGCAGCACGACGGCGTGGTGGCAGTGGTGGTGGAGAACTCTGGCAGGGCTTCGCCTATGCGCTGCGGGAGTAGTATGTGGAGGAGGGGCGGCTAGGGTTTTGGCGCAGGGTGGTGCTGCGACTTGGGGAGCTAGGGCTGCGACTTGAGGTGCCCTTGGGGTGCCCCTTGGCCTCTTTAAATAGGTGGCCAAGCCCCTTGGGTCGTCCAAAAACCTGCCCCCAAGTTTGACTGAGTTCCGATAGGTTTCTGGTTTCGAAAACCTAGTCCTACTCGGACTCTTTTGCCAATTCCGAAATTGCATTAAGGAAAGACTCCTTTTTCCTTAAGGCAACGTGGTTGCACCTATTATGGAACCCTCCAGACTTCCTTAGACATCTCGGGTCGTACCGGACACTTCCAGAACCTTCCATAATATTCTGGACTATTCCGGTCCTTCCAAAACCTTCTAGAAGCTCTGGTCAAAACACCGGACTTTTTTCGAACCCCGGAAAATGACTTCCCATATTTGAATCTTATTCTCCGGACCATTCCGAACCTCCTCGTGATGTCTCGGATCCCATTCGAGACTCCGAACAACATTCGAGCTCCATTCCATATTCCATATCTACTTAAAACGACATCAAACCTTAAGTGTGTCACCCTACGGTTCGAGAACTATGCGGACATGATCGAGACTCCTCTCCGATCAATAACTAATAGCGGGACCTGGAGATCCATAATAGCTCCCACATATTCAACAATGACTTAATGATCGATTGAACCATTTACATACAATACCGATTCCCTTTGTCACACGATATTTTACTTGTCCGAGGTTTGATCATCGGTATCTCTATACCTTGTTCAACCTCGTCACCGACAAGTACTCTTTACTCGTACTGTGACATATCATCTCTTGTTAACTATTCACATGCTTGCAAGCTAATCAGACGACATTCCACCGAGAGGGCCCAGAGTATATCTATCCGTTATCGGGATGGACAAATCCCACTCTTGATCCATATGCCTCAACTCATACTTTCCGAATACTTAATCCCACCTTTATAACCACCCATTTATGAAGTGGTGTTTGATGTAATCAAAGTACCCTTCCGGTATAAGTGATTTACATGATCTCATGGTCGAAGGACTAGGTAACTATGTATCGAAAGCTTATAGCAAACCGAACTTAATGATGTGATCTTATGCTACGCTTATTTGGGACTGTGTCCATTATATCATTCACCTAATGACATAACCTTGTTATTAATAACATCCAATGTTCATGATCACGAAACCATGATCATCTATTAATCAACAAGCTAGTTATACAAGAGGCTTACTAGGGACTCTTTGTTGTTTACATAACACACATGTATCAATGTTTCGGTTAATACAATTATAGCATGGTATGCAAACATTTATCATAAACACAAAGATATATTATAATAACCATTTTATTATTTCCTCTTGGGCATATCTCCAACACTCTCCCACTTGCACTAGAGTCAATAATCTAGTTTACATTTGTAAAGATATAACACCTTGGCCTTCTCGTGCTTTATCATGTTTTGCTCACGGGAGAGGTTTTAGTCAATGGATCTGACACGCTCAGAAACGTATGTATTTTTCAATTCATTTGCGTCTCTACGCATCACTCATTTTCCAAATGAGTCGGCATTAATCGTATATCTTCGGTCTTCTGGTGAAACCTTAATTCCGCGGTCTGAAATATGTCAGTAATATTGTCACACACAATATAGCTTTAAAATTCTGACACTATCGGAACTACACCAAGATCTCAAAGAACTCCTCGACTTAAACATCCTCAGTCATTGTCAAAACAATGACATACTCTGCCTTCGTTTGTAGAATCCGTCACAATATTTAGAACTCTTCTAAATCTAGCATTGTGCTACCTTTTAAACAACACTTAGCCTAATTGAGATTTGAAATTCATTTTTATATGTGACCAAACTAATATCGGTGCAACACCTTACAGCGATTTGTTTGTCATTACCCCATATAAAACTATATATATATATCCTTGGTTCTTCGTGTCCAAGGATATTCTTACTATCGTCCAATGATCATCATATGAATCATTGTGGTACATGCTCACAACACTTTAGAGCACAGGATATCAGATTGTGTACATATTAATCGTGATCTAAAATCACTCATATGTTTTTTACTCATTGAATGTCATATACACTCAAGTCTTGTTAAACCTTCACATGAAAAGAACACCTTCTTAATATTTTTATATTGAACTACTTCAATATCTATTCTATGTACTTTGACTTAAACTTATTATGTGTTTCAATCTATCTTCATAGATCTTGACACTAAATATGTTTCAATTCATATCCTTTCATTGATGTTAATTCTCAATGAAACCTTTTTAATAAATTATATAATTACACTATTTATAATCAACGATATGTCATCTACATAAAGTATTACAAATATTTCTCAGCGCTCCCACTTAATTTCTTGCAAATGCAAGCATCTTCATCGTTTCTGATGAAATCAAAAATTCTTTGACTATTTCATGCGGTGAAGATTCCAACTCCGCGATACTCACTTCATCCAATTGAAGTTTGTATACCTATCTAGTATTCCACGGACTAGCAAAACTCTTGGTTGTATCTTGTATACACCTTTAATACACACTTCTGTTAAGTAATATATTTTGCCATCCTACTAGCATATCTCGTAAAAGAAATATGTAGCGATTACTAGAATAATCCACATAGACTATAAACATCGCTACGGAAGATCTAATCTTGTTGTAGTCAACTCTTTGAACTTTGTCGTAAAAAACTTTTCGACAAGTCAAGCTTCTTCAAGGATATCTCATCCAAGTCCATCAATTTTACAGATTCATTTACTTTCAAAAAGTATTCACCTATCTAGGATTTCATGGCGCATAGCCATTTTAACGGAGTCAGGGCCCATCATAACTTCTTTGTATGTAGTTGGTTTATCATTGCTCAAAAACAATCCTTTGTCCACAAATCATTTATTTGATCACAAAATAAACCACACCTACAAGGTTCAGTAAGTACTTTGATCTCCATGACTATAACACTTTGTAGACATGGGAGCCATGATTTTTTTAGCTGCTTCCGGAACCATTTCCGATGTTGTGCTACTCTGATCATCATGCTCAGGTTCATGAACCTTATCAAATTCTATTGTCCTCCCACTCAAATACTTCTCTTGAAACAATTTCTTGGAAATAAGTAAGAAACATCGACAAACACTTTTGTCTTTGACTTCATAGTGGAAAGAATTCCCAATCAATTCTCTGGGATAACCAACAAAGACATTCATCCGATTTTGGTTGTGAACTCATTTACTTACGCTATGCATACCAAAATTTAAGAAATGACTATTAGAGTTTATACCCATGCCATAACTCGTATGGTATCATTTCAACGGATCATGATGATGCTCTATTTAGTGTAAAAGCGGTAGTCACTAAGCATAATCCATAAAAATATAATGGCATCATATTATCTCATCATTAACCCAACAAGGTTTGGATACGTTTCTCGGATACTCCATCATCACTATGATACTCCAAGGAACGTGAGTTGTAGAACAATTTCATAACTCTTTTAGATGTTCGCTAAAACTCGTAATTCAAATATTTCCACCATGATCCTATCATAGATATTTGACATTTCTATTACGATGATTTCCACTTCATGCTGAAATTTATTTGAATCCATTCAAATGTTTCAAACTTCTTCCTTATCGAATATATCCACATATATATACTCAATTCATTGTTGGAAGTTTTCATGAAGTAGAAGAATCTCCCGCACACAACTATGCCTGATGAACCACATACATCATCATGTATGTTTCCACTAAGTTAGTTGCCCGTTCAACTCTTGGCCTATGAACTGTATTTTAGTCATTCTCTTTAGAAAAGATTTGCAAATGCCAAACGATTCAAAAATCAAATGACTCCAAAAATCCATCTGCATGGAGTTTCTTCATGCGTTCCTTTCTAACATGACCTAAATGGCGGTTCCACAAATAAGTGGAATTCAAATCATTTGCCTTATGGCATTTTAGCGTCAGTGTTATGAATGTGTGTTTCACCATTAAGATTTATAATAACTTATCCATAGTACATGGAGTAATGTCATAATTTGAACAACTCATTGTTTTCATTTGACCAGAGCAAAATAACAATTATTAAGTTCTTTATTATAAATTCTAAGGGCTAGGTAGAATGCCAACGACAAACATAATAACACTTTATTATGTTCAAGATGTGCATTATTACCATATTCTTTGTCAATCACTTAGACCATCGTATTCTTGTATTGCGTTGTATTGTATGACATCTCATACCAACCAATCTGGTACAAATACCCAAGAATTTCATTATGTGACCAAACAAGGAATACATCCATAACATGTATATCATCTATATACACCAAAATATCTTTTCTTTCTTTCTGCCAAAATATCTTTTGTACTTTCTCTTTTAGCTTTCCTCATATCTTTTGTACTTTCTCTTTTAGCTTTCCTCATTCTCAGAAAACACTTCACATTCAATAACTTCTAGGTCCATTGGTCAAATACCAATAACCTTGAGGTTCTTACTTTGAAGTTGATCATCATATGACAAGTGTTCCAGATTTCACTATTAGTAACTTTGTAATATGATGAACAATTTCACTTATAATTTTATCCATCATATCATGACGACTTTCCGAGACCATGTTTGTACATGCTAGGCTCGTAAAGTTTAACCTTAGTATTCGCATGTGCAAATCTGACTTGCACCCGTTGTATGCACACGTAGAATCTATAACACCCGATCATCACGTGATGCTTCGAGATGACGAGTCTTAGCAACGGTGCATACTAAGGACGATCACTTCATGGATATGCGAATATCGTTAGTGCCCAACTAGTTGGAGGATTGGGACGTCTAGCGTCTTCAACCTTCGTACATTCCCATAAAACTTATGAGTTTATGTAGTCTCACTAGATTATATTCTATCATATTGCAATAAGGTCTTAGATATCTCATATCTTGCTTATTTCTGAAAACAAAATTTCCAGCTCCTTGCTAACGTGTAGAAGCTTCCTTGTGACGGTAAAGCACACGTCCGTTCGGAACCCCATTCACAACAGCAAGTTTTCCCTCAGTAAGAAACCAAGATTTATCAAACCAGTAGGAGATGAAGGCCGCGTGAAGGTTGTTGGTGGAGGAGTGTAGTGCGGCGCAACACCAGTGATTCCGGCGCCAACGTGGAACCTGCACAAGTCAATCAAACTACTTTGCCCCAACTTAACAGTGAGGTTGTCAATATCCGGCTTGCTGAAAACAAAGGATTAAACGTATGGTGTGGAGAATTATGTTTGCTTGCAGAAAACAACAGAGAACAGTGATTGCAGTAGATTGTATTTCAGATGTAAAGAAAAAGGACCGGGGTCCACAGTTCACTAGTGGTGTCTCTCCAATAAGATAAATAGCATGTTGGGTGAACAAATTACAGTTGGGCAATTGACAGAATAGAGATTCATATACATATCATGATCACTACTATGAGATTTACTTAGGGCATTACGACAAAGAACATAGACCGCCATCCAAGCATGCATCTATGCCTAAAAAGTCCACCTTCGGGTTAGCATCCGCACCCCTTCCAAGTATTAAGTTGCAAACAACGGACAATTGCATTAAGTATGGTGCGTAATGTAATCAACACAAATATCCTTAGACAAAGCATTGATGTTTTATCCCTAGTGGCAACAAGACATCCACAACCTTAGGGGTTGCTCGTCACTCCCCGGAACCAATGGAGACATGAACCCACTATCTAGCATAAATACTCCCTCTTGGAGTCACAAGTATCAACTTGGCCGAGCCTCTACTAGCAACGGAGAGCATGCAAGAACATAAATAACACATATATGATAGATCAATAATCAACTTGACATAGTATTCCATATTCATCGGATCCCAACAAACACAACATGTAGTATTACAAATAGATGATCCTGATCATGATAGGCAGCTCACAAGATCTAAACATGATAGCACAAGAGGAGAAGACAACCATCTAGCTACTGCTATGGACCCGTAGTCCAAGGATGAACTACTCACGCATCAGTCCGGAGGCGGGCATGGTGATGTAGAGCCCTCCGGTGATGATTCCCCTCTCCGGCAGGGTGCCGGAGGTGATCTTCAGAACCCCCGAGATGGGGTTGACGGCGGCGGCGTCTCTGGAACTTTTTCCGTATCGTGGCTCTCGGTACTAGGGTTTTCGCGACGGAGGGATTAAGTAGGCGAAGGGGCAGCGTAGGGGGGCGCCCGAGGGGCCCACACCATATGGCGGCACAGCCAAGGGTGGGGCCGCGCCGCCCTATGGGGTGGCCACCTCGTGGCCCTTCTCCATCTCCTCTTCGGTGTTCTGGAAGGCTCCGTGGAAAATAAGACCGTGGGCTTTTGTTTCATCCAATTCCGAGAATATTCATAAACTAACTTTTCTAAAACCAAAAACAGCAAAAAACAGGAACCGGCACTGCGGCATCTTGTTAATAGGTTAGTCCCAAAAAATGCATAAAAACATTATAAAGTATGATTAAACATGTTGGTATTGTCATAAAACTAGCATGGAACATAAGAAATTATAGATACGTTGGAGACGTATCAAGCATCCCCAAGCTTAGTTCCTACTCGCCCTCGAGTAGGTAAACGATAAAAACAATAATTTCTGAAGTGACATGCTACCAACACAATCTTGATCAATACTATTGTAAAGCATATGAGATGAATGAAGTGATTCAAAGCAATGATTTGCTAACAAAAAGATAATGACTAAACAACTGAATCATATAGCAAAAACTTTTCATGAATAGTACTTTCAAGACAAGCATCAAAAAGACTTGCATAAGAGCTAACTCATAAAGCAATAGATTCAAAGTAAGAGGTTTCGAAGCAACACAAAGGAAGATTTAAGTTTCAGCAATTGCTTTCAACTTGTAACATGTATATCTCATGGATAATTGTCAACACAAAGTAATATAATAAGTGCAATAAGTAAACATGTAAGAATCAACGCACACAGTTGACACAAGTGTTTGCTTCTAAGATAGAAAGAAGTAGGTAAACTGACTCAACATAAAGTAAAAGAAAGGCCCTTCGCAGAGCTTTTTATTTTGAAAACATGGAAACAATTGTGTCAACGGTAGTAATAATTCATATGAGTTATCCATAAAACTTCCTATAAGTTACAAGCCTCATGCATCGAATACCAATAGTGCCCGCACCTTGTCCTAATTAGCTCGGATTTCCATGGATTATCATTGCATTACATATGTTTCAACCAAGTGTCACAAAGGGGTACCTCTATGCCACCTGTACAAAGGTCCAAGGAGATAAATCGCATTTGATTTCTCGATTTTGATAGATCTCAACTTGAGGACATCCATACCGGGACAACATAGAAAACAGATAATGGACTCCTCTTTTTAATGCTTAAAGCATTCAACAAATAATATTCTCATAAGAGATTCTGAGGATTAATGTCCAAGCTGAAACTTCCACCATGATACATGGCTTTGGTTGGCGGCCCAATGTTCTTCTCTAGCTAACAACATGCATACTCAAACCATTCAACTCATGGCAAATCTCCCTTACTTCAGACAAGACAAACATGCATAGCAACTCACATGTTATTCAACAAAGGTGTGACAGGTTGATGGCGTCCCCAGAAAACATGGTTACCGCTCAACAAGCAACTTATAAGAACTAAGATACATAGCAACATATTCATTACCACAATAGTTTTTTAGGCTACTTTCCCATGAGATATGTATTGCAAAGAAAAGGAGTGAAATTTTAAAGATAGCACGCAAGCAATTTACTTTGGAATGACAGAAAAATACCACATATAGGTAGTTATGGTGCACACAAATGGCATAGGTTTTGGCTCAAGGTTTTTGGATGCACGAGAAGCATTTCCTCTCAGTACAAGGCTTTGGCTAGCAAGGTTGTTTGAAGCAAACACAAGAATGAACCGGTACAGCAAAAACTTACACAAGAAAATATTGCAAGCATTATAAGACTCTACACTGTCTTCCTTGTTGTTCAAACACTTTTACCAGAAAATATCTAGACCTTAGAGAGACCAATCATGCAAACCAAATTTCAACAAGCTCTACGGTAGTTCTCCACTAATAGATTTAAACTACATGATAGAAGAGCTTAAACATGATCTACTTGAGAGCTCAAAACAATTGCCAAGTATCAAATTATTCAAGACAATATGAGGAATTTTCTGTTTCCAACCAAATAACAATAAGTATAAGTGCTGCGGCTTTCAGCTTTCGCCATGAATATTAAAGTAAAACAAAGAACACAAGTGTTCAAATGAAAAAGCGGAGCGTGTCTCTCTCCAATACAAGGATTGCTGGGATCCGAATTTATTCAAACAAAAACAAAAATAAAAGCAAACAGACGCTCCAAGTAAAGCACATCAGATGTGACGGAATTAAAATATAGTTTCACTAGAGGTGACCTGATAAGTTTGTTGATGAAGAAGGGGATGCCTTGCATTCCCAAGCTTAGACGCTTGAGTGTTCTTGAAATATGCAGGGATGAACCACGGGGGCATCCCCAAGCTTAGACTTTTCACTCTTCTCGATCACACCATATCATCCTCCTCTCTTGATCCTTGAAAACTTCCTCCACACCAAACTCCAAGCAATCTCATTAGAGGGTTAGTGCATAATAAAAATTCACATGTTCAGCAAGGACACAATCATTACCAACACTTCTGGACATTACTCAAGGCTACTGAAATTTAATGGAGCAAAGAAATCCAATCAAACACAGTAAAAGAGGCAATGCGAAATAAAAGGCAGAATCTGTCAAAACAGAACAATCCGTAAAGACGAATTTTTCTGAGCCACTTAACTTGGATGGAAAAACTCAAAACTAATGAAAGTTACGTACATTTCTGAGGATCATGCATGAATTTTTGCTCATTTTTTTGATTCTTCTACAGAGAGAAAACGCGAATTTGTGACAGCTAACAAATATGTTTCTGCGCAGAAATCCAAATCTAGTATCAACCTTCTATTAGAGACTTTACTTGGCACAACAATGCATGAAAATAAACATACAAAGGTAATGCTACAGTAGTAACAAGCACCTTGACTCAAATATAAAACAAAAATTGCAGAAATAAAATAATGGGTTGTCTCCCATAAGCGCTTTTCTTTAATGCCTTTCAGCTAGGCGCATAAAGTGCAAATCAAGTAATATCAAGAGAAGAAGCGTCAACATCATAATTTGTTCTAATAATAGAATCAAAAGGCATCTTCATTCTCTTTCTAGGGAAGTGTTCCATACCTTTCTTAAGAGGGAATTGATACTTAATATTTCCTTCTTTCATATCAATAATAGCACCAACAGTTCGAAGAAAGGGTCTTCCCAAAACAATAGGACAAGATGCATTGCATTCAATATCCAAGACAACAAAATCAACGGGGACAAGGTCATTGTTAACCGTAATGTGAACATTATCAATTCTCCCCAGAGGTCTCTTTATAAAATTATCAGCAAGATTAACATCCAAATAACAATTTTCTAAAGGTGGCAAGTCAAGCATATCATAAAGTTTCTTAGGCATAACAGAAATACTTGCACCAAGATCACATAAAGAATTACAATCAAAATCATTGACTTTCATCTTAATGATGGGCTCCCAACCATCTTCCGACTTCCTAGGAATAGAAGCTTCAAGTTTTAATTTCTCTACCCTAGCTTTAATGAGAGCATTTGTAATATGTTTTGTAAAGGCTAAATTTATAGCACTAGCATTAGGACTTCTAGCAAGTTTTTGTAAGAACTTAATAACTTCAGAAATATGACAACTATCAAAATCTAAACCACTATGATCTACAACATTCGAAAAATTTCAGCACTTTTATCACAAACAGTTTCAGCGAGTTTCGAGCAATTTTGCACGTTTTGCAGTAGAATTAGAAACATTGCCAACACCAATTATTTTACCATTGATAGTAGGAGGTTTAGCAACATGTGAATCATCAACATTACTAGTGGTGGTAATAGTCCAAACTTTAGCTATATTATTCTCTTTAGCAAGTTTTTCTTCTCTTTCTTCTCTTTCCCACCTAGCGAGCAATTCAGCCATCATTCTAATATTGTCATTAATTCGAACTTGGATAGCATTTGTTTTAGCAAATGACTTAGTATCTTTAACTTCATTAGGAATAACTTTCAGTTTCAAAAGATCAACATCAAGAGCAAGACTATCAACCTTAGAAGCAAGAACATCAATTTTACCAAACTTTTCCTCAACAGATTTGTTAAAAGCAGTTTGTGTACTAATAAATTCTTTAAGCATGACTTCAAGATCAGAGGGTACTCTCTTATTATTGTTGTAAGAACTAGCAAAGTGGCCCGCGCAATTGCGCGGGCATCATCTTTGATGTTTTATTATCTTATGAAAATTTAATAATGTTGTTTTCGTGTCATGTAGACGTTAAATATCAAGGTTCAGTTAAGAACATTATGTTATCTTTGTGAATAATTTCACTACCTATAAAATTTGACAATTGGAAGGTACAATCACGACTTTGTAGATTTTATGTTTTAAACTCATTTTCAAATAAAAAACCTTCGAATTAGAAAAAATTGAGTGCCTCATAATTTTGAAACACACATATAATATAAGCCATTTTATTTCATCATATTTTCTCGGGAGCGCATGACCTTGTGATGATACTCCTTATATTATTTAATATTGTTGTGATCACAACACTACAAAGCCAAAGTTAAAGGCCCTTTTATAGTTTTCTTCAAAATAAGGTATTTGAGCGGCAAATAAAATTTCAAAACAAATAAATGCAGGCAGCTTCTACATTGTCATGCTAACTTTAAACCAAGGCTGAGCTAGATGGATTAATTGACTTTGGCACCTGTCACCTCAAACCACCATATCACCCACGTAGGAACACCACCTGCTTTCTACATGGTACCAAGCAACAGATGTCGTCTATGACCAATATAGTATGGTGGAAACTTCACATTGAGTACAGACACCTGCCTTCTTAATTCATCTTTCTCTATACCTTTCGTGTGTTCGTTGCACCCGCTCCATGTAACTTTTGAACCTTTGATTCTCTCAATATCTCTTTGCACATGTAGTAAGATAACATAACATGACTTTAGTGTTATTGATCGTTACTAATAGATCAGTAAA
The DNA here is from genome assembly GCF_022539505.1 of Lolium rigidum. Taxonomy (NCBI): domain Eukaryota; kingdom Viridiplantae; phylum Streptophyta; class Magnoliopsida; order Poales; family Poaceae; genus Lolium; species Lolium rigidum. Next base: position 2,862,004 of record NC_061508.1, on the reverse strand, counting down.
ATTTTCACAAAGCAATAAAATGAGGCAGCACAAATAGTTTATCATCACCATGAATGGAACAATGAGAGAGTTCGATTAAGGTAAACACCAAGGTAACAAAATTTAGCCGAAGTGCATCAGTACTTCAGCTACGTAGCAACTTTTTTTTCTTTTTGTTCATGTGTAACACTCGTCTTTTGGATATAACTTGGAAATTTATAAACATGGTGATTCTATTAGTTTCATTACCTTTTCTAAAACCTGCACCAAAGAAGAAATTCATGCCGGTGAATAAATTCGTGATTCTAGTATCATTGTATATAAGTATATTGTATCTTGCTACTCCTACTACCACTACCTCTATTCGTGTTTCTGCTCAAACAGAAATTCTAGTCAATTATCAAAACTACAAGTTGGAAAGATTACGGGGCTCGGTTTTACACTATTTCTAATCTGGCTGCCTATCTATTAGACAAGAGGTTGCATGAGTTGTGCGTTACGGTCTTACGGAGGTGACCGAATGTACGGTTGTTTCAATATGCAGGCCTAGTCCGGTTCCGGACTTCGAACCGTATGATCCGTGTTTGGGTTTGATGACCTTTTATCTTTTTGAGCTGGTATTAAATATAATTAATATATGTAGTTTCTCACAATGAAAAATAAAACCAATAAATGAGCTTCAAATAAGAACTCATATATAAATTTAAGAATGCTAAGCCCTTACAGGTACTACATATTTATTGCTGGTCGCTAATTTATTGTGCAGTAGAATTAGAAACATTGCCAACACCAATTATTTTACCATTGATAGTAGGAGGTTTAGCAACATGTGAATCATCAACATTACTAGTGGTGGTAATAGTCCAAACTTTAGCTATATTATTCTCTTTAGCAAGTTTTTCTTCTCTTTCTTCTCTTTCCCACCTAGCATGCAATTCAGCCATCATTCTAATATTGTCATTAATTCGAACTTGGATAGCATTTGTTTTAGCAAATGACTTAGTATCTTTAACTTCATTAGGAATAACTTTCAGTTTCAAAAGATCAACATCAAGAGCAAGACTATCAACCTTAGAAGCAAGAACATCAATTTTACCAAACTTTTCCTCAACAGATTTGTTAAAAGCAGTTTGTGTACTAATAAATTCTTTAAGCATGACTTCAAGATCAGAGGGTACTCTCTTATTATTGTTGTAAGAACTAGCAAAGTGGCCCGCGCAATTGCGCGGCATCATCTTTGATGTTTTATTATCTTATGAAAATTTAATAATGTTGTTTTCGTGTCATGTAGACGTTAAATATCAAGGTTCAGTTAAGAACATTATGTTATCTTTGTGAATAATTTCACTACCTATAAAATTTGACAATTGGAAGGTACAATCACGACTTTGTAGATTTTATGTTTTAAACTCATTTTCAAATAAAAAACCTTCGAATTAGAAAAAATTGAGTGCCTCATAATTTTGAAACACACATATAATATAAGCCATTTTATTTCATCATATTTTCTGGGAGCGCATGACCTTGTGATGATACTCCTTATATTATTTAATATTGTTGTGATCACAACACTACAAAGCCAAAGTTAAAGGCCCTTTTATAGTTTTCTTCAAAATAAGGTATTTGAGCGGCAAATAAAATTTCAAAACAAATAAATGCAGGCAGCTTCTACATTGTCATGCTAACTTTAAACCAAGGCTGAGCTAGATGGATTAATTGACTTTGGCACTTGTCACCTCAAACCACCATATCACCCACGTAGGAACACCACCTGCTTTCTACATGGTACCAAGCAACGGATGTCGTCTATGACCAATATAGTATGGTGGAAACTTCACATTGAGTACAGACACCTGCCTTCTTAATTCATCTTTCTCTATACCTTTCGTGTGTTCGTTGCACCCGCTCCATGTAACTTTTGAACCTTTGATTCTCTCAATATCTCTTTGCACATGTAGTAAGATAACATAACATGACTTTAGTGTTATTGATCGTTACTAATAGATCAGTAAAATTTTCACAAAGCAATAAAATGAGGCAGCACAAATAGTTTATCATCACCATGAATGGAACAATGAGAGAGTTCGATTAAGGTAAACACCAAGGTAACAAAATTTAGCTGAAGTGCATCAGTACTTCAGCTACGTAGCAACTTTTTTTCTTTTTGTTCATGTGTAACACTGTCTTTTGGATATAACTTGGAAATTTATAAACATGGTGATTCTATTAGTTTCATTACCTTTTCTAAAACCTGCACCAAAGAAGAAATTCATGCCGGTGAATAAATTCGTGATTCTAGTATCATTGTATATAAGTATATTGTATCTTGCTACTCCTACTACCACTACCTCTATTCGTGTTTCTGCTCAAACAGAAATTCTAGTCAATTATCAAAACTACAAGTTGGAAAGATTACGGGGCTCAGTTTTACACTATTTCTAATCTGGCTGCCTATCTATTAGACAAGAGGTTGCATGAGTTGTGCGTTACAGTCTTACAGAGGTGACTGAATGTACGGTTGTTTCAATATGCAGGCCTAGTCTGGTTCCAGACTTCAGAACTGTATGATCTGTGTTTGGGTTTGATGACCTTTTATCTTTTTGAGCTGGTATTAAATATAATTAATATATGTAGTTTCTCACAATGAAAAATAAAACCAATAAATGAGCTTCAAATAAGAACTCATATATAAATTTAAGAATGCTAAGCCCTTACAGGTACTACATATTTATTGCTGGTCGCTAATTTATTTTTAATTCGAAAAGGTGTTCTTTTTAAGTTTATAATTCGTAGTATAATTTTGAGAAATGTTTCTTAAATTTTTTACATGCATGTGTTAATTATTTTCCTTAAGCAGTATTGATAACTTGTTGTGGTATTATCGTTTAACCCAAAATTGTACATTAAAAAACAATTTGCTATCCTTTCATTTGAGTTTTTCTTAAATCTTAGTCTACCGAAGCTTAGATATTTCTTACCTTAGGTTAGTTTTCTGTTTAACCATAACTGTAGATAATTAATTGATTTTATAATTTACTTCTAATTATGCGACATGCATCCAGTATCAGGGTCATAGACTGATTTTCTGTCAGTCATAAACTTTCATTCTCTAAGCCATAGTCCTCAGTCAAGCTTATAGGCTTTGAAATTATTTTCATAAAGAAAATAATCCATACCTTGTCGTGGGGATGTTTTTTGTAAACCGGTGTTATGTTAATATATGGTGAATAACCTGATCCTATTCACATTTAAGTTCCTATAAAGAAATTTTCCTTGTTTCACCGAAAAACATTGTTGTCTAATAAATGATTAGTGATACATTTTTGCATCAGTCAATTGGCGGTTTGTAATGGCTAAACTGTAGGATTATTATGCACTAAGCTTTATTTCTCACGTATGCTTGGCCAACCCACATATCTACAAATTTTAAAAAAGATACTCATATTCTCTACCTGCTGAGCTTTTCTTAGGTTTTAGTTGAGCGAGCCTAGCTATTCTCGCCTTACCGTAATTTTTTCTGCTTTTATCTATGTATTATGTTTTCATTAGGGATCCAAGTTTGGTCATAGACGGAGTTTTCATTCAGTTGCACCTGAATTTTTTGTAAGCCTTAGACACCCAAGCTTAGGGCATCTTTGGTTCCAAGAATTTTTCATAGAGAAAATAAGCCATACCTTATAGCCTGGACGTGATTTTCACAGGTGTTGAATTATCATCTGAGAACTGACTTTAATATATTACGTGCTTCATGATCTTGGTTGCAGCTTCATGGACTATTTTCAATTGGCGGCGAGGTAATCTTGAAGGCATCTGGGAGCTTCGAATAATGATCACCTATGTAAACATTGGCAAGGCAATCAAATTTCAAAACGACTCAAGCTTCCAAAAAAGAAAACTACACTTGAGTATACTAAATTAAAATTTCTGCTTCTACCCAATAATTATTCTAATGAGAGATCCAACTGTTTGGTCATAGACTGAGTTTTCAATCACTTACACCTGAACATTTTCCATGCCTTGGACGGCCAAGCTTAGGGCGTCTTTGATTCGAATGTTTTGGCGTAGAGAAAATAAGACATACCTTACAGCGGGGTCGTGATTTTAACCGCTACGGTGTTAAATTATTATCTGAAAATTGAGTTCAATAAATTAAGTGCTTCGTGATCGTGATTTGACATTTCATTATTTTTGAGTGGCCGCAACATAATCTTGAAGGCATATAGAAGACTCGAATAGTGATCACCTACATAAAGATTTTCAAGGCAATTAAATTCAAAAACGACTCACGCTTCCAAAAAAAAAATACACTCGAGTATACTAAATTAAACTGCTTCAATGTGTATTTGTTGTGCCACTGATTCATACGTACCTTGCGTTGTTTGGCAACTTCGCGTCAAGGGCCATGCATTCCACACCGGCTGCTCTATGTCAAGTCGATCAACTGAGGCAGACCTGTGGTATTGGACGCACGTGTGTTGTACCTCTTCTCCTTGTTCAGTGACCTGTCCATGTAGGTTTCCAAGAACGCCGCGCACCGGCGCCGTTTGTCCGTGTGTCCGTCGTAAAAAATGTGAGTCCATCTCTATATGTGAGTCGCTCTCTGTCTTGGTCATCCTAGTGGTAGCGCCATCTGGTAGACCGGCCGCTGACAACGCCGCCGGTGCTGCCTCTCATATCCATGTATGTATGTAAGCATGGTTCATACGTACGCACCTTGATACCCATGGCTGACTCTAATTCTTATGTTTGGTCATCAAATTGATGTGCTCTTGCCGGAAAGTGTGTAGACCCACACTTTTTGCCGACCTCACCCCTCATAGCAGCCCTAGATTCTGGGATCTTCACTTGAGGTGCCGACCCAGGAGAGCACGATTTACTGCATCGACGAAGATCTGAGCCCATCCACGACCAGTGCTGGCGCAATCTTGTTCAATCAGTAGAGCCACCGAGACACATACGTATTGGTTTGTGGCTGAGAGTTGATGGAAATAGTTTAGGGTTTCAAAGGACGGTCACGTACAGTCATATTGGTTTGTGGCTAGCTCGGAGTTGGAGGACCTCGAGAATTTGGCATCTGCATCATGCTAAGCACCACTGCCGGCGCTACGTTGGTTGGGAGCCGCTTGGGAGGGGGCGCCTCTTCCACTTCATGATCCATCCATGATCCATGCCTGCACACCAAGATAGAGGAAGGAGGTGAGACTGGGATCCCATTGAGGCAGGCACGCAGCGGCGCAAGGGCATGTCGAACGTTGCCGACGGATCTTCGGCGCTTGGGCATCAAAACTTTTCTTGCATCCGTACTAAGCGTCACGGCCGACGCTACGTACGTTGGGAGTCACTTGGCAGTGCCATGTTCTTCAACTCATGATCGTGGATGCCTCCACCAAGAAAGAAGAACGTGAGATTGGGACAATGGAAGCAGGCATGCAGCAATTCAAGGGCATGTCGAGCGTGGAAGATGGCTCGTATGATCTAGGGCATAAAAGATTTTTTTACTTCACGATGGATTGAGGACTACATGTTGTGGAGAAAAAAAAGATATGGTGAGGAGACATGTATAATGGCAATGGTGGGTAATTTTTAACTGAACTCTAATCTAATGGCTTGAGATTTTTTGTCTATCAATTAGATGGCTAGATGTTTCTGATTTTTGTGGGATTTTCTAGCGATTTATCTATTTTGTGGTGAGCCCTTAATTTACTTTTAATATATAATAGATTACCATAAGAATTACCATAACCATTACCACTATTAGAAGGATATGGCCTATAGTTGTTGTTACTAAAATTATTCCTATAAGCATTGTTGTTGAAATTATTATTCTTAATGAAATTCACATCAACATGCTCTTCTTGAGCAACCAATGAAGCTAAAGGAACATTATTAAGATCAACATGAGATCTACCATTAACAAGCATAGACATAATAACATCAATCTTATCACTCAAAGAAGTGGTTTCTTCAACAGAATTTACCTTCTTACCTTGAGGAGTTCTTTCCGTATGCCATTTAGAGTAATTGATCATCATATCATCAAGGAGCTTTGTTGCCGCACCCAAAGTAATGGATATAAAAGTACCTCCAGCACCTGAATCCAATAGGTTCCTTGAAGAAAAATTCAATCCTGCATAAAAGGTTTGGATGATCATCCAAGTAGTCAGTCCATCGGTAGGGCAATTCTTTGCCAAAGATTTCATTCTCTCCCATGCTTGGGAAACATGTTCATTATCCAATTGCTTAAAATTCATAATGCTACTTCTCAAAGATATAATCTTAGCAGGAGGATAATATTTTCCAATGAAAGCATCTTTACATTTAGTCCATGAATCAATACTATTTTTAGGCAAAGATAGCAACCAATCTTTAGCTCTTCCTCTTAATGAGAAAGGAAACAATTTCAGTTTTATAATATCCCCATCTATATCCTTATACTTTTGCATTTCACAAAGTTCAACAAAATTATTAAGATGGGCAGCAGCATCATCAATACTAACAACAGAAAATTGCTCTCTCATAACAAGATTTAGTAAAGCAAGTTTAATTTCATACAATTCTGCTGTAGTAGCAGGTGGAGCAATAGGAGTACATATAAAATCATTATTATTTGTGCTAGTGAAATCACACAACTTAGTATTCTCAGGAGTACCCATTTTAGCAATAATAAAAGTAAACTAAGCAAACCGAATTAAATAAAGTAAAACAAGTACCTAATTTTTTTGTGTTTTTGGTATAAAGAAAGCAAACAAGACAGAAAATAAAATAAAGCAAGACAATAAACAAAGTAAAGAGATTGGATGTGAGAGACGCCCCTTGCAGCGTGTCTTGATCTCCCCGGCAACGGCGCCAGAAAACGTAGCTGCTAACGTGTAGAAGCTTCCTTGTGACGGTAAAGCACACGTCCGTTGGGAACCCCAAGAGGAAGGTATGATGAGCACAGCAGCAAGTTTTCCCTCAGTAAGAAACCAAGTTTATCGAACCAGTAGGAGATGAAGGTCACGTGAAGGTTGTTGGTGGAGGAGTGTAGTGCGGCGCAACACCAGTGATTTCGGCGCCAACGTGGAACCTGCACAACTCAATCAAACTACTTTGCCCCAACTTAACAGTGAGGTTGTCAATCTCACCGGCTTGCTGAAAACAAAGGATTAAACGTATGGTGTGGAGAATTATGTTTGCTTGTAGAAAACAACAGAGAACAGTGATTGCAGTAGATTGTATTTCAGATGTAAAGAAAAAGGACCGGGGTCCACAGTTCACTAGTGGTGTCTCTCCACTAAGATAAATAGCATGTTGGGTGAACAAATTACAATTGGGCAATTGATAGAATAGAGATTCATATACATATCATGATGACTACTATGAGATTTACTTAGGGCATTACGACAAAGAACATAGACCGCCATCCAGCATGCATCTATGCCTAAAAAGTCCACCTTCAGGTTAGCATCCGCACCCCTTCCGAGTATTAAGTTGCAAACAACGGACAATTGCATTAAGTATGGTGCGTAATGTAATCAACACAAATATCCTTAGACAAAGCATTGATGTTTTATCCCTAGTGGCAACAACACATCCACAACCTTAGGGGTTGCTGTCACTCCCCTAGATTCAATGGAGACATGAACCCACTATCTAGCATAAATACTCCCTCTTGGAGTCACAATTATCAACTTGGCCAGAGCCTCTACTAGCAACGGAGAGCATGCAAGAACATAAATAACACATATATGATAGATCAATAATCAACTTGACATAGTATTCCATATTCACCGGATCCCAACAAACACAACATGTAGTATTACAAATAGATGATCCTGATCATGATAGGCAGCTCACAAGATCTAAACATGATAGCACAAGAGGAGAAGACAACAATCTAGCTACTCCTATGGACCCGTAGTCGAAGGATGAACTACTCACGCATCAGTCCGGAGGCGGGCATGGTGATTTAGAGCCCTCCGGTGATGATTCCCCTCTCCAGCAGGGTGCCGGAGGCGATCTTCAGAACCCCCCGAGATGGGGTTGACGGCGGCTGTGTCTATGGAACTTTTTCTGTATCGTGGCTCTTGGTACTAGGGTTTTCGCGACAGAGGGATTAAGTAGGCGAAGGGGCAGTGTAGGGGGGTGCTCGAGGGGCCCACACCATATGGCGGTGCGGCCAGGGGTGGGGCCGCGCCGCCCTATGGGGTGGCCACCTCGTGGCCCTTCTCCGTCTCCTCTTCGGTGTTCTGGAAGGCTCCGTGGAAAATAAGACCGTGGGCTTTTTTTTCGTCCAATTTCGAGAATATTCGTAAACTAACTTTTCTGAAACCAAAAACAGCAGAAAACAGGAACTGGCACTGCGGCATCTTGTTAATAGGTTAGTCCCGGAAAATGCATAAAAACATTATAAAGTATGACTAAAACATGTTGGTATTGTCATAAAACTAGCATGGAACATAAGAAATTATAGATACGTTGGAGACGTATCACTCCTTACTTTTCAAACGGATTTGAACTTCAAGTTTCATGGATACAAGATGATTTTAGGTACTAATTGAAACCATTGTTCTTTGAATCAACAATGTGAGGTTTACTTAAAGTTTGCAATATGACTTAATTATTTCTTGATTCTTTAACAATACGGTACCAGTCTGTAAAGTTACTTGTCAGACTTAACAATATTTCTATCTCAATTACAAGACTAGCGCATTGTAGAAAACGGATGCCAATTCTATAAATTTAATTCAAAATACTATTCAGACTATGTTCATGATAATTAGTTCAAGTTTTAATCTCATTACTAATGAACTCCCACTTAATACAACATCTCTCATAGTTGTTAAGTGGCACACGATCCACATCCACTACACCAAAACCGATCATCACGTGAGATGATGTAGCTTCAATGGTGAACATCAACATGTTGATCATATCATCCATATTACTTGTGTTCAACCTTTCGGTTTCCGTTGTCCCGAGGTCATGTCTGTACATGCTAGGCTCGTCAAGCAAACCCAAGTATTTCCGCGTGTGCAACATGGCTTACACCCGTTGTATGTGAACGTAGAATCTATCACATCCGATCATCACGAGATGCTTCAAAACGACGAACTGTAGCAACGGTGCATACGAGGGGAGAACACTTTATTATCTTGATATTAATGTGAGGGATCATCTTATAATGCTACCGTCACGATATAAGCAAAATAAGATGCATAAAGGATTAACATCACATGAAATTCATATGTGATATGATGTGGTCCGTTAGTCTTTGCGCCTTTGATCTTCAACTCCAAAGCACGGACATGATCTCCAACATCAACGGGCATGATCTCCATCATCGTCGGCGTAGCGTCAAGGTCCATGGCGCCGTCTTCATGGTTGTTCACCGTGTGTAGCAACTATTACAACTACTTTGAAATAATACCACAACATGAAATATAAAGACAACCATAAGGCTCCTGCATGTTGCCACAATACAATAATGATCATCTCATACATATTCATCATCACATCATGGCCATATCACATCACCAAACCCTGCAAAAACAAGTTAGACGCCTCTAATTTGGTTTGCATATTTTACGTGGTTTAGGGTTTTCGAGTAAGATCCAATCTACCTACGAACATGAACCACAACGGTGATACTAGTGTTGTCAATAGAAAGAGTAAATTGGATCTTCACTATAGTGGGAGAGACAGACACCCGCCAAGCCACTTATGTAATACAAGTTGCATGTCGAGCGTGGAGCAAATCTCATGAACGCGGTCATGTAAAGTTAGCCCGAGCCGCTTCATCCCACTATGCCGCAAGATGCAAAGTACACGAACTAAAGACAACAAAGCATCAACGCCCACAAAAAATTGTGTTCTACTCGTGCAACCAATCTATGCATAGACACGGCTCTGATGCCACTGATGGGATTCGTAGCATAGAAAACAAAAAATTTCCTACCGCAAGAACGAAACACGAGCCAAGATCTAATCTAGTAGATGGTAGCAACGAGAAGATCATGAGACTAACCCTCGAAGATTTCCAAAGCCTAACGAGATTAGATCTCGTGGTGGATGTAGTCGATCACTTGCCGCTTGCAAAAGCGCGTAGAAGCTCTTGACGGTGCCACAGTCGGGCAGCACCTCCGTACTCGGTCACACGTTCGGTGTTGATGACGACGTCCTCATACCTGTTCCAGCGGGCAACGGAAGTAGTAGATCCTCCTCGGAATCCCGGCAGCACGACGGCGTGGTGGCGGTGGTGGTGGAGAACTCCGGCAGGGCTTCGCCTATGCGCTGCGGGAGTAGTATGTGGAGGAGGGGCGGCTAGGGTTTTGGCGCAGGGTGGTGCTGCGACTTGGGGAGCTAGGGCTGCGACTTGAGGTGCCCTTGGGGTGCCCCTTGGCCTCTTTAAATAGGTGGCCAAGCCCCTTGGGTCCTACAAAAACCTGCCCCCAAGTTTGACTGAGTTCCGATAGGTTTTCGGTTCCGAAAACTTAGTCCTACTCGGACTCTTTTGCCAATTCCGAAATTGCATTAAGGAAAGACTCCTTTTCCCTTAAGGCAATGTGGTTGCACCTATTATGGATCCCTCCGGACTTCCTTAGACATCTCGGGTCGTCCCGGACACTTCCGGAACCTTCCATAATATTCCGGACTAGTCCGGTCCTTCCAAAACCTTCTAGAAGCTCCGGTCAAAACATTGGACTTTTTCTGAACCCCGGAAAATGACTTCCCATATATGAATCTTATTCTTCGGCCCATTCTGAACCTCCTCGTGATGTCTCGGATCCCATTCGAGACTCCGAACAACATTCGAGCTCCATTCCATATTCCATATCTACTTAAAATGACATCAAACCTTAAGTGTGTCACCCTACGGTTCGAGAACTATGCGGACATGATCGAGACTCCTCTCCGATCAATTACTAATAGCGGGACCTGGAGATCCATAATAGCTCCCACATATTCAACGATGACTTAATGATCTATTGAACTATTTACATACGATACCGATTCCCTTTGTCACACGATATTTTACTTGTCCTAGGTTTGATCATCGGTATCTCTATACCTTGTTCAACCTCCTCACCGACAAGTACTCTTTACTCGTACTGTGGCATATCATCTCTTGTGAACTATTCACATGCTTGCAAGCTAATCAGACGACATTCCACCGAGAGGGCCCAGAGTATATCTATCCGTTATCGGGATGGACAAATCTCACTCTTGATCCATATGCCTCAACTCATACTTTCCGAATACTTAATCCCACCTTTATAACCACCCATTTACGCAGGGCGTTTTATGTAATCAAAGTACCCTTCCGGTATAAGTGATTTACATGATCTCATGGTCGAAGGACTAGGTAACTATGTATCGAAAGCTTATAGCAAACTGAACTTAATGACGTGATCTTATGCTACGCTTATTTGGGATTGTGTTCATTATATCATTCACCTAATGACATAACCTTGTTATTAATAACATCCAATGTTCATGATCACGAAACCATGATCATCTATTAATCAACAAGCTAGTTATACAAGAGGCTTACTAGGGACTCCTTGTTGTTTACATAACACACATGTATCAATGTTTCGGTTAATACAATTATAGCATGGTATGCAAACATTTATCATAAACACAAAGATATATTATAATAACCATTTTATTATTGCCTCTTGGGCATATCTCCAACAGGTGGTGCACAGACAACATAAAATATTGTCGAATCCCTTCATTGGGAAGTTGAATCCCTTCATTGTATTGCTAGTTTTAATTACCATTCAATTTCTCTGGGTTCTGTAATATTTTTTCAAAGCCTTGCAGCTGATGTAATATTTAGTTAGCTTCTAAGGTTCTTTCGCGCATTATTTTCTAACTGTAATAAGTTGGTGCTTGTGGTAAGTGAGGCTATTAGACTAAAATCATGTCATGCGTAAATACTATCAGAATATAACGGGACGGTGTTGGGCCTAAATCACAAATTTCGAGCCTGACTATGGTCCAATTAAGCGAAATCACATATAGATCGGACCGCAAAATTCTAAAGCGCCTTACAGGCCGTCATCTCACATAGAAAATCGCACATGGGCTGGCCCAGTAAATAACAAAGGCCCTCACTGATCTCGGCCCAACAAGGTTATTGGGCCTTAGTGGGCCTATATATATATTATGTAGTGGGTTTATGGGTTGGCCCATCAACTAAATGGGCCGACCCAGTCAACGCATTGACCGGACAAAAGATTAGATAGGGCTGACCCATTAACTAAATGGGCCGTTAGAAATTTTCAGTTAACCGGTCAAACAAAGGAATTTAGCCGGCTCACCACCTAAATGGGTCGGCCCAGTTATCCTGTTGACAGGTCAAACGAAGACATTAGGCCCGGTCCACACGCTTAGTGGGCTGGCCCAATTATCCTGTTGACCAGTCAAACGAATACGTCCGGCCCCACCCACATGCTTATTGGGCCAGCCCAATTATCTTGTTAATCAGTCAAACAAATAAATTTGGCTCGTCCCACATGCTTATTGGGCCAGCCCAGTTATCCTATTGACCAGTCAAATGAAGACATTCAGCCCGGCCCCCGTGCTTAGTAGGCCGACCCATCTACATGATTGACCGGTCAAACCAAGACATTCGGCCCGACCCACTAGTTGAATGAGTGATGCATGTAAAATGCATACATGAACTTTGCACATTATTGCAACGTATTATGACATATTTGCATCTTATATAATGTTATTCCCAGGTTTTATGATGTTTTAGTGGATTTTCTAAACAACCCCCTTCCTCCGGTGCTAATTCTGTTTGGCAGGAAACACCACTTTTCAGTGTTCTTGACTTTCCTGGAGCTACGGGACTCCAAAAAGGGCAAGGTCAGGGGCCACGCTTCGAAATTTTTGAGACGAACAAACTGAACTAAACTGTGCCACCAGGAGGTCAACAGTATGGGAAAGCGAGCAGGTGGCGCGGCTTCCCTTTCTGGTCGTGCCACTAGGGCTCTTTCGGCCCTCGAGCGTCCGTTTCGCCTCATCTTTTCGCGAACCGACTTGTTTTTCCCTAAAAACTACTATATATACGACCCGGGGGGTTTTGTTGAGGCTACGATGGCGGAGATAAAAACACATAAACTGAGAGACAGCAGGATGCCGTTGGCGGAGATCGGAGGGGGGAAACGCTGCCGGAATCACCTCCGGTGGACTCCACCCCCCTCCAGTGAAGGTATCAACACCATCTTCATCATCATCATCAAAATCTACAGCAACTCTTCATCATCCCCCTCTGTAATCTCTTGGCAAACATGATGTATGATGTAATATATTGTTTTCCCATGGTCTATTGTATCTCTGTGTTGATGTTTGAGCATATAGTATGTTGTTGGTTGCATACAAGTATTTTTTATCTTCTATGATGGTCTTATGTATTCATATATGAGTGCACACATATGTCAAGGGGATGCATAAGGTTATCAACATTGCATGTTGACAGGATGAGGGATAGTGGGAGCGACAGAAACCCGGTCCCGATTCTTAGATGCATGTTAACGGGGGGACCAATTATGAGGACCATTAAAATTATAGCGGTTGTTGGACTTCATGTCTTAATATGAAGTCTTAATAATTCCTTTTCTTGCACATTCCGATGGCCTTAGGATCAATCACTAGGGGTGTACTTTCTCATGTATATGGCTACACCTATCTATGGCTCCTCTTTAGAAGAAACACTAAAAAGACTATCATATATGCTTCACTAATTATGACAACCACACAAATGAAGTAGCAATTTGCATGCGCACTTCCTCTCTTGAGTTACTCCACTTCAATTCACTTCACTTCATCTCATTGCATTTTATTTTATTGCACTTTACTTATTCTTGCACTAGTTTTATTTCTTGCATTTTAATTTCAGCAATTATAGTTTCCAGTAAAAACCTCTATACACACACACACACACTTGATCCTAGCTTTGCATTGAAGACCATATAAGTGGGTTATAGAGCTTTAGAGAATATGTAGTTTACCTTCATATCCTTGTGGGTTCGACACTCAAATACTTATTGAACTGTACTGCGGTGATCCCCTGCACTTGGGGGTTATCAATATACTTTTCTGGCGCCGTTGCCGAGGAGCGTAGCGCTAAGCTTCTATTCTTATTTGCATTGCTAGTTTACTTTTTGTACCTTTATTCTATAAAATAGAAAATACCAAAAATACTCATGTTATGAGCACAAGTATGAATATCAATGAAACTTTGTTTATGAACTTGAATGTTGCTGAGATTGCTAAGAAATATAGAGAATCATGTGAAGGGAAATGACTACAAAGTTTCTTGAGACTGCTAAATAAAGCCACACTTAGTTACTTGCACATTATGCAAGGTCTTGTAACTTTTTTTGTGGTGAACACTTTTATTTCCAATGTAAATCCCATCAACAACAGACAATTGCATCCTATAGTACTTATATTTATGTTCATGGGATGGAGGATGTAGAACAATTCGTGAGCTTTATGGCAACCTATGAATTAAAAACTTTCCTTGATGAGGTATATGAAAATAGTGGTGCGACTAACGATTGTGATTTTAATATCTCTACTATCCTAAATCATTGCATACAAGATTTTTCTGATAATATCTATGTTGTTGACTATAATAATAAGGTCAACACTGCCCGAGAGAGCACTAATTTGCAGGAATAAGATGATGAAAGCACAAGCTTGGGGATGTCCATGCAGCCCCAAGAGGAATACAAAGAGAAACAAAAGAAGGAGGATGACAAAATCATAAGCTTGGGGATGCCCATGCAACCTCAAGAAGAGCTTGAAGAAGAACAAGAGGAGGATGAATGGAGTAGCTACCCATCTCTAACTCCCAACAATGGTAACACAAAAATTCCTATGAGCACCCCTTCTTATAATATTGATGATGATCCTCTATGTTATTTAATATTTTCTAATTTATGGCAGGATCATGATGATGTAAAAGAAATAGATGATACCATAAACTCATTAGATGATTTGTCTTTATGTGGTGATTCTATTCACAACTATGTTATTGAGTTTACTCTTGATGCTTGCAAATTATATGAAAGAGGAAGAGGTAAGAGATCTCTTTATATTTCCATGTAATTTCAAATGCAAGCTACTGGTCATTATATGCATTGGCTACCATTTAGTTCATGTTATTTATTCATATATAAAATGCCAATTCATAGGAAGAGAGTGAGACTTAAAAGTTAATGTTTTCAAATCTTGTGGTGTGCTCCATATGCTTTCAAATAACTTTTAATTTGAGCACACCTTTATATCCTTGTTAAATACCTTTACTTTTTATTAAATAGTAGTGAGTTTTTTAGTTTTAATAAAATAAAAAAGCATGGAAGAGTAAATGAGAAGGATGAGCAATGAAGAAATTGGGGCCGACCTTGAGCATGTGTTGTTCATGCCAATAGAACCACTGCAATGTATATATCATTAAAACTCTTCCTACAGTAAAACAAAATAAAAAAGAGTGTTTTATTTTATTTATATATGTTAGCTTCTTGAATAAAATGGTTTCCCAATGATTCCTATAGTTCCCATTTTGGTAGAAATCATCATATCATTTGTTTGGAGAACTAACAATTTTGTATGCATTAGCGTATCATGGAGATGAAAATATTTCTTTGATTGAGATGAGCAACATGATATGATGAGGAAGAAGTAGAGGACCAGAGGTAGCAAGATCATAAGCTTGGGGATGCCCATGCACCCCCCTCTTCTTTCAAGTATCCCAAGTAAATCGTTCCAAACTCATGTTCTAGTTTTATCTTCATGATCCCGTCTAGTGTTTGCGGGGACCATGTTTTTATTTATATTTGTTTGTTTTTGGTTTTTCCTATGCATGCTTGCTGAAATAAAGTATCAAGTTTTTGCCCATTTGGATGTTTAAAGTTGCAAACATGATATGGAGTTGTTGATTTCTGCGCTGCACTTTTTAGTTCACAATTTTTTTATCCTTACTGGTAGCTCTGACAAATTTGTTCTTAATACGTAGCTGCAAATTTTCATCCTCTATACTCAAGTAAATTGGCTTAATTTTTTGAGGTGTCTAAGTCGTACTAATAATTTCATTTTGCTGCAGCAAAAATTCTGGACAGATTCTGTCTTACTTTGTTAGATCCATTCTTTTGAGTATAAAAATGATTTTTTTACTTGAAACTTTTGATATGCTAGAATGAGTAGAATTCTCACAAAAACTTGGAGTGTCCTTTATTAGTTTTGTGTCTAGTTTTTCTTTGAAATAAATATTACCATCATGACAAATGGCTTGAACTCTTATTAAAGAGTTACTGAAACAAATTATCGTATTCTTGAATGCATCCATGAAAGTGAGTTGCATGTTATAAAAAGATAAATATGGATGCATTAAAAAGCTTAAATTTATATTGTGCATAGTATTATTAGTTTCACATGCTCTATTGAGTGATTGTTTGTTATGTGCCTTATTTAGTGCTATTTCTTGCTAGTATGCATAGATGTTTAGTTTTAAGTATCATTGTTTGATGATGAATGAATAGTCTATGGATACTATTGCATGATTTTAGACCTCTTGCTAGCCAAAAGAATTGAATTCTTACACAAGCAAAGACTTGTTTCCAAACTCAACTCAAATCCAATGTCTACCATACATACCTATATAGCACTTGCTATTCCAAGTATAATGTGTGTGTTTTGCCTCCAACCTTTTCAAAATATCTTTTTGTGTAATTTAAAGCTCATAAGAAAGTAAGGTTTGGTAGGAAAATACCACTATGGATGTTGTTGGTTTGACTAATTATGAGTAATGAGCTAGACCGTAACCATGTTTACTGGGGAAGTCTTTCAACATTGCACTTTTGGGGTATTGCACCTTGCGTTGATCATCATTTATTTTGTTTTGTTCATGGCTATCTCTTGTGAAATAAATAGAGGTTATTTAAGCAAGTAAGCATGCATTGTTAGAGAAGAGCAATGTGCCGCTAACCGAAGCCATGCCTAATCATGGTGGAAGTTTCAGCAACGAGCATCCTCAATAGGAAGAGTGAAAAAAGAGTTGCATGAAAAAAGAGTTGCAAAAAAAGATGTGAGAAAGGAAACAAAAAGAGTTCAAGAGAAAAGTGAGAGGGAGTTAGAGAGGATGCTCAACGTCTGTTGTTCATGTTGTCCCGGTATGGATGGCCTTTAGATGCACATCTCCTTTGGTCCTTTGTACAGGCGGCATGAAGGTACCCCATTGCGATACTTGAATAAAACATGTATGTCGAAAAGTCTTGGTAACCCGGAGTTGAGTAACAAGAGGTATAGTCCTTAGCTTTCAAGAAAATGAGGCAACAATTACTCATAAAAGGTCAAACTCATGACACATAGATATTTTCATACATGAGATACTTGGTACCCCATCCTTTCTATTATTGTTGAGATGAATTGCATAGCTCAAAACCATGTTTTATGCTCTCCACTTTTTATTTTGTTGGAGGTTTAGCACATGCATTCCCTGCTTACTTTCTTGTGTTCTAGAGTCAAAAGAAATATCCCTGAAAAGAGAGGACAAAGAGTCTTCCAACAATTCTATAGGATTCTTCTAAGCATACTTTATGATTCATATTACTTATCAGTCATGTTTCTTACAATGCTATTTATTCTTATGAATGCTTTGTAGAATGTAAGAGTTATCACTTGATGAGTTCAGATTACTTATTGTCATTCTTTATTGACTAAACCTTATAAGAATTTGCATGATTACATAGAAGAGATGCAAGAAAATCCAAAGTACATGTTAGTTTTATCACCCTCATGCTCGAGGGCGAGCATATATAGGTTAAGCTTGGGGATGTTGTTGCATGTAAAATGCATACATGAACTTTGCACTTTATTGCAACATATTATCACATATTTGCATCTTATATATTGTTATTCCCATGTTTTATGATGTTTTAGGGGATTTTCTAAACAATCCCCTTCCTCCAGTTCTAATTATGTTTGGTAGGAAACGCCACTTTTTAGTCTTTTTGACTTTCCAGGAGCTAGGGACTCCAAAAAGGCTAAGGTCAGGGGCCATGCTTCTAAATTTTTGAGACGAACAATATGAGCTGAAGTGGGCCACCATGAGGTCAACAGGCTGGGAAATAGAGCAGGTGGCGCAACCTCCCTTTCTGGCCGCGCCACCAGGCCTCTTTCGGCCCTCGGGCGGTTTCGCCTCATCTTTTCACGAACCGATTTCTTTTCCCAAAAACTACTATATATACGACCCAGTGGGGTTTCGTCAAGGATACGGCGGCGGAGATAAAAACACATAAACAGAGAGATAGCAGGCCGACGCCGGCGGAGATCAGAGGGTGAAACGCTGCCGAAATCGCCTCCGGTGGACTCCACCCCCTCCGGTGAAGGCATCAGCACCATCTTCATCATCTTCATCAAAATATACAACAACTCTTCAGCATCCCCCTCTGTAATCTCTTGGAAAACATGATGTATGATGCAATAAATTGTTTTCCCATGGACTATTGTATCTCTATGTTGATGTTTGAGTAGTGAATTGTTCATGGAAATTGTTATATAGTTTGTTGTTGGTTTCATACAAGTATTTGTTATCTTCTATGATGGTCTTATGTATTCATATATGAGTGCACACATATGTCAAGGGGATGCATAAGGTTGTCACCGTTGCATGTTGACAGGATGAGGGATAGTGGGAGCGACAGAAACCCGGTCTTGATTCTTAGATGCATGTTAACGGGGGGGACCAATTATAGGGACCTTTAAACTTACAACGATGGTT
This sequence comes from Lolium rigidum, assembly GCF_022539505.1. Classification (NCBI taxonomy): domain Eukaryota; kingdom Viridiplantae; phylum Streptophyta; class Magnoliopsida; order Poales; family Poaceae; genus Lolium; species Lolium rigidum. Next base: position 2,843,247 of record NC_061508.1, on the reverse strand, counting down.
GGACGTCATGTATTAATATGAACTCTTCATAATTCCTTTGCTTGCACATTCCGGTGGCCTTTGGATCAATCACTAGGGGTGTACTTGCTCATGTATATGGCTACACCTATCTATGGCTCCTCCCTAGAATAAACACTAAAAAAACTATCATTATGATTCACTAATTATGACAACCACAAAAATGAAGTAGAAATTTGTTTGCACAGTTTCTCTCTTGAGTTACTCCACTTGACTTCACTTCATCTCATTTCATTTTACTTTAATTATTGCACTTTACTTATTCTTGCACTAGTTTTACTTCTTGCATTTTAATTTCAACACTTATAGTTTGCAGTAAAAACCTGTATACACACACACACACACTAGATGTCATGGGCATACCTTTCGGGTACTCATTATTACCATACCCGGCTCGACCCAATATGGAAAAATCCCAAGAAGTCAACCCAAAGAAGTAGTCGACTAGGACTCCTATAAAACCCTAGGCTGGTTGCATATATAAAGACAGTCAGGGCACCCATATAGGGGAGAGCAGTATAGACAAGATAGACAACATAGTTTCGCCTACGGCGGCCCTCTATAAACATACTTGTTGATCATATACATTGATAGCAGCACGTAGGGATCCTCCACCAAGGGGACCCAAAGCTGGGTATATCGTGTGCCTAATCTCGCTTTTGGAATCTCCATCGTCCCTCTTTCCTGAAACCCAAGATTACAATCCGTAGGCATTGGCGAGGTGATCACTCGTCAATTGGTGCCGTCTGTGAGAATCGCGGCGACTGAATTTCGTTATCCGGGCGGGATCCTGCGTTGTCAACAACCCTGAAAATTTCGATGTTGTCAACAACATCATCTACAAAATCGGCAGATCAAAAAATTCGGATCTAATCCGATGAACTACGCAGCTGGAACTGACGTTCGATAGCTACTCACGCATGTACTAGTCAGTGCGGCAGCCGGCGACGCCCGCAGTGCACGGAGTTCAATTCTTGTACGGCTGATGCCAAGTTGGCGGAAGCAAAAATATTCTAAAGCATACACCGGTCGCGCACCCACCAGAGTCGAGGACCAGCGCCGCCGTGACTCATCGCCGTTGTCGAGACCGAAAGAACTAACATCGTCATCGACTATGAACACCGCCACATCGACACCATCCGCAAGATCCGTTGCGGCATCGGCTTTTATTAGGTGCTATATTTCCAGTGAATTTCTATTTGCAGAATTTATTTGAGACAAATATGTTTTGCGGCACATGTTGTTACTTGTCCGCGGATTTTTTGCACTTCAATATAACTGCAGTTTGGAATAAGCTTCAACTACTTTGCTTCTCCATTGTGGACTTAACACACTCGGGGGCTCGCCCGCTGAGGATCCATCACAATCGACTACGTCCTCTACATCGACTAGGTCCTCTTCATCGACTACTTCCGACCAGGCGTCGCGTGACTACATCGATTGTGTCCGCCGCACGACCTGCTTTCACGTTGGCTCCATCGCACCCGATAAAAAGCTAAGTTTTCCTCTTCCAAGACTTAATTATTTATTTACTTTCGCCACACCCGACACTCGGGGATGCGCCATTACATCGTTACTGCAAATACACTCGATACTCAGGGACTGCAAATAGATTTATTTTCTTCTGCTCTGGATATATCTTCCTTGGCTCAGTGGATTTATTTTCTTCAGGTTAGTGGATTTATTTTCTTCGGCTCGGTGGATTTATCTTCTTTGGCTTAGTGGATTTATTTTATTCAGTATTTTCTTCAGCTTAGTGGATTTATATCTCCGGTCCAGTGGGTTCATTTATATGGTTATCATTGATTTCTTCTTATATAATACTATCCGGTGCACTTCCGGGTGAGTGGATTCATCTTATAAGGTTATCATTGGTTTCCTCTAATATAATACTATCCGACGCATTTCCTGGTCAGTGGATTTATCATCTATGATTATTACTGGATTTATTTTCTTCGGGTCAATGGATTCATCTTCTATGATATCAGCGGATTCATGTTCAATGTATATTTCATATTTAATGGCATAATCTGCAATGTGGATTCATCTCAAATACTTCATCTTGGATTCATCTTCAATGCTTTATCTCTCATGGCATAATATTCAATGTCTTAATATTCAAATGGCTTCAGCTTCAATGGGGTTGACAATTTCATCGAGTTCTCTAGCGGAAGTCAAAAATGAACAGAAGATGTCGCAACTTTTGTCGTGATCCAGGCGTGTGTGGTCATGATTCTATAGGCGGAACAAAAAAACAGGTCACATATTCATGGAGCCAACACTCGGGGGCTCGACAACAACTTCGTCCCGGGTCACAACTACGACACAGCTATAGGGATTCGTAGCATAGAAAACGACTAATTTCATACCGCAACAATGAATAACAAGCCAAGATCTAATCCAATAGATGGTAGCAACGAGGTGAAGATCAACATACCCTCGAAGATCGCTAAGTGTTAACGAGATAAATCTCGTGGTGGATATAGTCGATCACTTGCCGTTTTCAAAAGCGCGTAGAAGATCTTGACGGTGGCACAATCGGGCAGCACCTCCACACTCGGTCACACATATGGTGTTGATGACGATGTCCTTCTCCCTGTTCCAGCGGGCAGCTGATACGTCTCAAACGTATCTATAATTTCTGATGTTCCATGCTTGTTTTATGACAATACCTACATGTTTTGCTCACACTTTATAATGTTTTTATGCGTTTTCCGGAACTAACCTATTAACAAGATGCCACGGTGCCGGTTCTCGTTTTCGCTGTTTTTGGTTCCAGAAAGGCTGTTCGGGCAATATTCTCGGAATTCGATGAAACGAAGACCCAACATCTTATTTTTCCCGGAAGCATCCAGAACACCGAAGGAGAGTCGGAGAGGGGCCAGGGGGCCACCACACAACATGGCGGCGCGGCCCCAGGCTTGGCCGCGCCGGCCTACTGTGAGGGGGGCCCAGGCACCCTCCGACTCCGTCTCTTCGCCTATATAAGCCCTTTCGACCTAAAAACGCGATACCAATTGACGAAACTCCAGAAAGACTCCAGGGGCGCCGCCGCCATCGCGAAATCCAATTCGGGGGACAGAAGTCTCTGTTCCGGCACGCCGCCGGGACGGGGAAGTGCCCCCGGAAGCCATCTCCATCAACGCCACCGCCTCCATCATGCTCCGTGAGTAGTTCCCCCATGGACTACGGGTTCTAGCTGTAGCTAGTTGGTATTCTCTCCCCCATGTACTTCAATACAATGATCTCATGAGCTGCCTTACATGATTGAGATTCATCTGATGTAATCGGTGTTGTGTTTGTTGGGATCCGATGGATTGTTACATTATGATTAGTCTATCTATAAAGTTTGTGAAGTTATTGTTGCTGCAATCTTGTTGTGTTTAATGCTTGTCACTAGGGCCCGAGTGGCATGATCTTAGATTTAAGCTCTATACTTATTGCTTAGATTGTATCTACAAGTTGTTTGCACATGTCTATGTCCGGAACCCGAGGCCCCAAAGTGACAGAAATTGGGATAACCGGAGGGGAAGGCGTAGGTATGAGGATCACATGTTTTCACGGAGTGTTAATGCTTTGCTCCGGTGCTCTATTAAAAGGAGTACCTTAATTTCCAGTAGTTTCCCTTGAGGCCCGGCTGCCACCGGCTGGTAGGACAAAAGATGTTGTACAAGTTTCTCATTGCGAGAACGTATGACTATATATGGAAAACATGCCTACATGATTAATAATCTTGATGTTCTGTCTTAATGCTATTTCAATCCTATCAATTGCCCAACTGTAATTTGTGCACCCAACACTTGTTATTGGAGAGTTACCACTAGTGTAGATAGCTGGGAACCCGGTCCATCTCTCATCATTATATACTCGTTCTACATGTCATTGGAAGTAGTATCAACTATTTTCTCGGTGCCATTGCTCTCATATTGCTATTACTCGATGTTGTGTTACTCGTTACTACTGCTCTCATATTACTCGCTACTTTCACATCACCCCTGTTACTAGTGCTTTTCCAGTGCAGCTGAATTGACAACTCGGTTGTTAAGGCTTATAAGGATTCTTTACCTCCCCTTGTGTCGAATCAATAAATTTGGGTTTTACTTCCCTCGAAGACCGTTGCGATCCCCTATGCTTGTGGGTTATCAAGACTATTTTCTGGCGCCGTTGCCGGGGAGGCATAGCTCTACTCATAAGTTCACCTGGGGAGTACACTCCACCTCTCTCTTTGTTTTATTTTATTTTGTTTTGCTTAGTTTACTTTTGTCTAGTTTATTTGTACTTAGTTTATTTCTGTCTAGTTTTATTTTGCTTAGTTTACTTTTGTCTAGTTTGTTTTTGTCTTGTTTTATTTTCCTCATATACCCGAAAATCCATAAAAAATTTAAAAACCTAAAAAATAAAAAATGTTGTTATGGGAGAACCCACAACCTATTTGGAGCTTATAGAATTATATAATAATTATAGAGAATCAAGAAAGGGAAAAGTTATGAGTGCTGTGATAGAAAAATTAAATACAATTAACTGCTAAAATCTTGCTTAAACGCCATGATATAAAATGTTGCTCTAAACAGGATACTAAACATCTTAAATTTCAATGTGGCTTTAGTGAGGAAGTTTTAATTAAGAACTATAATTGGAATAGCTATATTCATTTTGGCTTCTAAGAGGTAGAACAATTTGTCATATTTATGGGAGCCTCTGAGATAGAATCATTCATGTTTAAAAATTATGAAACTTGTGCTGTTTGTAAGGACCTTAAAGATTATGTCTCTTCTATCCTTAATTTTTGCATAGAAAGCTACAGTGATAATCCTTATATCGTTGATTACAAAGAGAGACTCATTAATGCACAAGGATGCACTCACAATTTGCAGGAACCAGTGGAAGAAGAAATTGATGAACCTGAAAGCTCATTGGATGAAAAAGAGGAGGAAATTGATAAACCTGAAAGCTCATTAGATGAAAAAGAAGAGGAGAGTGACGAACAAAAGGAGGAAGAATGGATTAGCTACCCATGCCAACCTTCTAATGAGAGTAACTCTTTATCTCTTACACTATTTGATTGTCCTCCATGCTTACCGAAAGAGGATGAATGTTATGTTCCTGTGGATTCTCTTGAAATATTCCCTATGAGTAAAACTGGTGAGAATAATTATGCTACTATTATCTACGATAATCCATGCTATTTTGAAAAATGTCATGATAATGCTTTGTTTGTGCCTGATACCGAAATGCATGGTACTAAAGAGTTTTGCTTGGCAAATGTTTATGATAAATCTCTAGATGATGGTCCTATGTTACTTGATAATATTAATTGTACTACTAATGAAAATGGGATTGGAGAGTTCTTGACTTTATCTATGAGTCCCATATCTTTTGAGATTGATCAATCATCTTGTTATATTATTGATAAAACTGGGTTTGAAAGTTTTAATCCTATTATTTCTGAGCTTGATAAAAATTATGTGTTTGTGAATCATGAAAAGCATGCTTTATGTGATAGTTATGTTGTTGAGTTTATCCATGAAGCTACTGAAAATTATTTTGAGAGAGGAAAATATGGTTGTAGAAATTTTCATGGTACTAAAACACCTCTCTATATGCTGAAACTTTTGAAGTTACTCTTGTTTTATCTTCTTATGCTTGTCACTTTGTTCTTCATGAATTTATTTGTGTACAAGATTCCTATGCATAGGAAGTGGGTTAGACTTAAATGTGTTTTTAGCTTGCTTTTTGATTCTCTCTTTTGCTTCAACTCTCACCCTTATGTGAGCATCATTAAAATTGCTGAGCCCATCTTAATGGCTATAAAGAAAGCACTTCTTGGGAGATAACCCATGTGTTTATTTTGCTACTGTTTTGTTGTGTCTTGGAAGTTGTTACTACTGTAGCAACCTCTCCTTATCTTTATTTTATTGCAATGTTGTGCCAAGTGAAGTCTCTAATAGAAGGTTGATACTAGATTTGGATTTCTGCGCAGAAACAGATTTCTATCTGTCACGAATCTGGGCAGATTTCTCTGTAGAAAACTCAGAAAAATCTGCCAATTTACGTGCGTGATCCTCAGATATGTACGCAACTTTCATTAGTTTTGAGTTTTCTGATTTGAGCAACCGAAGTACCATTTTAAAATTCGTGTTTACTGGCTGTTCTGTTTTGGCAGATTATGTCTCTGTTTTTTGCATTGTCTCTTGTGGACTTTAAGTGAGGCTTTCTAGACGTGGAGAGCTGTAGCTAATGTTTTATTGAGTTCTTGCAATGTGTCACTACAGGACCAAGGTGGATTAAAGTTTTTTTTGAGTACTAACCCCTCTAATGAAGTTTATGAGAAGTTTGGTGTGAAGGAAGTTTTCAAGGGTCAAGAGAGGAGGATGATATATGATCAAGAAGAGTGAAAAGTCTAAGGTTGGGGATGCCCCCGTGGTTCATCCCTGCATAATTCAAGGAGACTCAAGCGTCTAAGCTTGGGGATGCCCAAGGCATCCCCTTCTTCATCAACTTATCAGGTTTATTCTATTGAAACTATATTTTTATTCGGTCACATCATATGTGCTTTACTTGGAGCGTCTTTATTTTTGTTTGTGTTTGAATAAATTCGGATCCTAGCAATCCTTGTGTGGGAGAGAGACACGCTCCACTTTTTCATATGAACAATGGTGTTCTTAGCTTTATTTTAATGTTCATGGCGGAGTTGAAAACCGTTGCACTTATTGTTATTTGGTTGGAAACAGAAAATTCTTCATATTGTCTTGGATAATTTGATATTTGGCAATTGTTTTGAGCTCCCAAGTAGATCATGCTCTTGCATCATGTAGTTTAAACCTATTAGTGGAGAATTACCGTAGAGCTTGTTGAAATTGGTTTGCATGATTGGTCTCTCTAAGGTCTAGATATTTTCTAGTAGAAGTGTTTGAGCAACAAAGAAGACAGTGCAGAGTTTTATAATGCTTGCAATTTGTTCTTATGTAAGTTTTGCTGTACCGGTTTATACGTGTGTTTGCTTCAAACAACCTTGCTAGCCCAAAGCCTTGTACTGAGAGGGAATGCTTCTCGTGCATCCAAAACCTTGAGCCAAAACCTATGCCATTTGTGTCCACCATATCTACCTACTATGTGGTATTTCCTGCCATTCCAAGTAAATACTTCATGTGCTACCTTTAAACAATTCAAAATTTACTATCTCTTATTTGTGTCAATGTTTTATAGCTCATGAGGAAGTATGTGGTGTTTTATCTTTCGATCTTGTCATTTACTTCTGACAGACTCTCAACAATGGACTAGTGGCTTCATCCGCTTATCCAATAATTTTGCAAAAAGAGCAGGCAACGGGGTTCCCAGCCCCAATTAATTAACTTGCATTAATAATTCTCTTCACATGTTTTGCCCTGATCTATCAGTAAGCAACTTAATTTTGCAAATAGACACTCCTCCATGGTATGTGAAATGTTGGAAAAGGCACCCGAGGATTCGGTTAGCCATGGCTTGTGTAAGCAAAAGGTTGGGGGGAGTGTCATCTAATAAATAAAACTAAAGTACATGTGTAAACAAAAGAGAAGAGGGATGATCTACCTTGCTGGTAGAGATAACGTCCTTCATGGGAGCCGCTCTTGAAAGTCTGGTTGATGAGGTAGTTAGAGTGCCCACTACCATTCGTTGACAACAACAAACACCTCTCTAAACTTTACTTTTATGCTCTCTATATGATTTCAAAACTTGAAAAGCTCTAGCACATGATTTTATCCCTGCTTCCCTCTGTGAAGGGCCATTCTTTTACTTTTATGTTGAGTCAGTTTACCTACTTCCTTCCATCTTACAAGCAAACACTTGTGTCAACTGTGCATTGATTCTTACATACTTGCTTATTTGCATTCATAATATTACTTTGTGTTGACAATTATCCATGAGATATGCATGTTGAAAGTTGAAAGCAACTGCTGAAACTTATATCTTCCTTTGTGTTGTTTCAATGCCTTTACTTTGAATTTATTGCTTTATTAGTTAACTCTTATGCAAGACTTTTGATGCTTGTCTTGAAAGTACTATTCATGAAAAGTTTTGCTATATGTTATCTATTTGTTAGCAACTATAGATCATTGCCTTGAGTCATTTCGTTCATCTCATATGATTTGCAATAGTATGATTAAGATTATGCTGGTAGCATGTCACTTCAGATTTTTTTTTTCGTTTACCTACTCGAGGACGAGTAGGAACTAAGCTTGGGGATGCTTGATACGTCTCAAACGTATCTATAATTTCTGATGTTCCATGCTTATTTTATGACAATACCTACATGTTTTGCTCACACTTTATAATGTTTTTATGCGTTTTCCGGAACTAACCTATTAACAAGATGCCACAGTGCCAGTTCCTGTTTTCTGCTGTTTTTGGTTCCAGAAAGGCTGTTCGGGAAATATTCTCGGAATTCGACGAAACAAAGACCCAACATCTTATTTTTCCCGGAAGCATCCAGAACACCGAAGGAGAGTCGGAGAGGGGCCAGGGGGCCACCACACAACATGGCGGCGCGGCCCCAGGCTTGGCCGCGCCGGCCTACTGTGAGGGGGGCCTAGGCACCCTCCGACTCCGTCTCTTCGCCTATATAAGCCCTTTCGACCTAAAAACGCGATACCAATTGACGAAACTCCAGAAAGACTCCAGGGGCGCCGCCGCCATCGCGAAACTCCAATTCGGGGACAGAAGTCTCTGTTCCGGCACGCCGCCGGGACGGGGAAGTGCCCCCGGAAGCCATCTCCATCAACGCCACCGCCTCCATCATGCTCCGTGAGTAGTTCCCCCATGGACTACGGGTTCTAGCTGTAGCTAGTTGGTATTCTCTCCCCCATGTACTTCAATACAATGATCTCATGAGCTGCCTTACATGATTGAGATTCATCTGATGTAATCGGTGTTGTGTTTGTTGGGATCCGATGGATTGTTACATTATGATTAGTCTATCTATAAAGTTTGTGAAGTTATTGTTGTTGCAATCTTGTTGTGTTTAATGCTTGTCACTAGGGCCCGAGTGGCATGATCTTAGATTTAAGCTCTATACTTATTGCTTAGATTGTATCTACAAGTTGTTTGCACATGTCTATGTCCGGAACCCGAGGCCCCAAAGTGACGTAAATTGGGATAACCGGAGGGGAAGGCGTAGGTATGAGGATCACATGTTTTCACGGAGTGTTAATGCTTTGCTCCGGTGCTCTATTAAAAGGAGTACCTTAATTTCCGATAGTTTCCCTTGAGGCCCGGCTGCCACTGGCTGGTAGGACAAAAGATGTTGTACAAGTTTCTCATTGCGAGAACGTATGACTATATATGGAAAACATGCCTACATGATTAATAATCTTGATGTTCCGTCTTAATGCTATTTCAATCCTATCAATTGCCCAACCGTAATTTGTTCACCCAACACTTGTTATTGGAGAGTTACCACTAGTGTAGATAGCTGGGAACCCCGGTCCATCTCTCATCATTATATACTCGTTCTACATGTCATTGGAAGTAGTATCAACTATTTTCTCGGTGCCATTGCTCTCATATTGCTATTACTTGCTGTTGTGTTACTCGTTACTACTGCTCTCATATTATCGCTACTTTCACATCACCCCTGTTACTAGTGCTTTTCCAGGTGCAGCTGAATTGACAACTCAGTTGTTAAGGCTTATAAGTATTCTTTACCTCCCCTTGTGTCGAATCAATAAATTTAGGTTTTACTTCCCTCGAAGACTGTTGCGATCCCCTATACTTGTGGGTTATCAGCAGCAGATGTAGTAGATCCTCCTCGAAATCCCGCCAGCACGACGGCGTGGTGACAGTGGTGGTGGATATCTCCGGCACGGCTTTGCCGTAAGCTGTGCGGTAGAGAGAGAGGAGGGAGTAGCTAGGGTTTGGGAGAGGGGGGCACTTGGAGCGCCGGCCTGGGAGCCCGTTGGTGGTGCGGCTGGATTGGTGTGTTCAGCCCCTCCCTCTCCTCCTCTATATGTAGGTGGAAAACCTAGGGTTCCCCCAAAAACCACTTTGGAGTCCAACTCCCAAACTTACCAAAATTGGAAACCTAGATGGAAAGGGATTTCTCACTTTCCTTCTTCTATGGCCGGCCAACGAGGTGGAGTCCACCATGGACTCCACCTTCCCACTTGGTGGGTTGGCTAGGGCTGGTGGAGTCCCTCCGGGCCTCCACCTGCCATAGTGATTTATTTCGGACGATTCTAGAATCTTCTACAACCTTCCATAAACGCATCGGACCATTCCCAAACTTGGAATGTGACTTCCTATATATGAATCTTATTCTCCATACCATTCCGAAACTCCTCGTGATGTCCTGGATCCCATTCAAGACTCCGAACAATATTTGAACTCCATTCCATATTCCATATCTACTTAAAACCACATCAAACCTTAAGTGTGCCACCCTATGGTTCGTGAACTATGCGGATATGATTAAGACTCTTCTCCGATCAATAAGTAATAGCGGGACCTAGAGATCCATAATAGATCCCACATATTCAATGATGACTTCATGATCGAAAGAACCATTTACATACGATACCGATTCCCTTTGTCTCGCGATATTTTACTTATCCGAAGTTTGATCGTCGGTATCTCCATACCTGGTTCAACCTCGTTACCGATAAGTACTCCCTTGTGATCCAGTCACATGCTTGCAAGCTAGTTGGATGTCATTCCACCGAGAGGGTCCAGAGTATATCTATCTGTCATTTGGATGGACAAATCCCACTATTGATCCACGTGCTTCAACCCTACACTTTCCAAACACTTAATGCCACCTTTATAACAACCCATTTACAAAGTAGTGTTTAGTTTCATCAAAGCATCCATCCGGTGTAGGCACTTTTCAAAAAATCGGCCGAGATACCGATTTATCGGCCGATTTATCGTGAATCGGGTGGTCGCCGATAAGATTTCAGCATATCGGCCAATTTATCGTGTCACCGATATTTCAGCCGATTTTCTGCATTTTAGCCGATATTTCGCCCGATTTTCACTCTCACGACCGATATTTCGTCTGATTGTTAGTGAAATTTCAATGAAATTTGGTATGGCTGTCGATATTTTCGTCCTATGGTTGTGTAGAATTATGCATTAGCTCAAAATTTCTATTATTATTGATTCAAATGCAAGGAATCAAGGTAATACTTATTTCCAATGCTCAAATATTATTTTTTGCATAGCATACTAGAGAAAAAATTAGGATTTATAAAAAATAAGCCGATAAATGGCTGACCGATAAAATCGATTAATCAGCCGATAAGTGATTAATCCTCATTTTAAGGCCGGCCGATAAGTTAAGATTAATGATTTCTTGAACATTGGGTGTAGGTGATTAACATGATCTCATGGTCGAAAGATTAGGTTACTATGTATCTTAAAGCTTGAAGCACAACGAACTTAATGACTTGATCATATGCTACGCTTACTACGGGTGTATTCCATGACATCATTCACCTAATGATATGATCTTGTTATTAATAACATCCAATGTTCATGATCAGGAAACCATGATCATCTATTAATCAACAAGCTAGTTTAACAAGAGCCTTACTAGGGACTCTTTTATGTTTACAAAACACACAAGTATTAATGTTTCCGGTTAATACAATTATAGCATGGGATGTAAATATTTATCATGAACACTAAGATATAACAATAAACACTTTTATTATTGCCTCTTGGGCATATCTTCAACAGTCTCCCACTTGCACTAGAGTCAATAATCTAGTTTACATTTGTAAAGATCTAACACCGTGACCTTCTGGTGTTTATCATGTTTGCTTATGGGAGAGGTTTCAGTCAACCAATCTGACATGCTCAGAAACGTATGTATTATGTAATTCATTAGCGTCTCTACGCATCACTAAGTTTTTAAATGAGTCGACATTAATCTTATATGTTTGGTCTTCTGGTGGAACCTTAATTTCGCGGTCTGAAATATGTTACCAATATTGTCAAACACAATATAGCTTCACAGTTCTGACACTACCGGAACTACACCAAGTTCTCAAAGAACTCCTCGACTCAAACACCCTCGGACATTGTCAAAAGAATGATATACTCTGCCTTCGTATGTAGAATCCGTCACAATATTTAGAACTCATCTAAATCTAGCATAGATTTCGTCTGGCCCATTGTGCTACCTTTTAATGAATACTTAGCCTAATTGAGATTGAAATTCATTTTTATATGTGACCAAACTAATATCGGTGCAACACCATACAGCGATTTGTTTGTCATTACCCCATATAAAACTATATTTATATCCTTGGCTCTAACAAAGCACTCAGGAATATTTTTACTATTGTCCAATGATCATCATATGAATCATTCTGATATATGTTGTAACACCTTAGAGCATAGGACATCTGATTGTTTACATATTATCCGTGATCTAAAATCACTCATGTGTTTTTACTCATTGAGTGTCAAATACACTCAAGTCTTATTTAAACCTCCACATGGAAAAGAACACCTTCTTGACGTTTTCATATTGAACTATTTCAATATTCATTCTATGTACTTTGACTTAAACTTATTATGCGCTTCAATCTATCTTCATAGATCTTGACACTAAATATGTTTTTAGTCCATATCCTTTCATTGAATTTCATTTTAAATGAAACCTTCTAATCATATCAAGTACATGATTGCATTATTATAAGCAACGATATGTTATCTACATAAAGTATTATAAATATGTCTCAGCGCTCCCACTTAATTTCTTGCAAATGCAAGCATCTTCATCGTTTCTGATGAAATCAAAACTTTTTGATTATTTCATCCGGTGAAGATTCCACATCCGTGATACTAACTTCATCCAGTGAAGTTTGTATACCTATCTAGTATTATACGGACTAGCAAAACTCTCAGTTGTATCTCGTATACACCTTTAATACCCACTTCTGTTAAGGAATGTATTTTGCCATCATACTACCATATCTCATAAAAGAAATATGTAGCGATTACTAGAACAATCCGCATAGACTATAAGCATCGATGCTGAAGATCTAATCTTATCGCAGTCAACTCTTTGAACTTTGTCATAAACAATCTTTTGACAAGTCGAGCTTCTTCATGGCTATTACATCCAAATCTATTAATTTTATAGATCCATTTACTTTCAAAAAGTATTTATTCCTTCAAAAGGTTTACCAAGCTCCAAGCTTGATTATAGATACTATCTTGGATTTCTTGGCTCTTAGCCATTTTAATGGAGTCAGGGTCCATCATGGCTTCTTTGTATGTGTTGGTTTATCATTGTTCAAAATCAATCTTTTGTCCACAAATCATTTATTTGATCACGAAGTAAACCATACCTACAAGGTTCAATACGTACTTCGATCTCCATGACTATAACACTTTGTAGAAATGGGAGCCATTAGTGTCGTGCCTTCTTCCGGAACCATTTCCGATGCTGCACTACTCTGCTCATCATGCTCAGGTTTATCAACCTCATAAAGTTTCATTGTCCTCCCACTCAAATACTTCGCTAGAAATAATTTCTTTGAAATAAGCAAGAAACATCGACAAACACTTTTGTCTTTGACTTCATAGTGGAAAGAATTCCCAATTTGTTCTTTGGGATAACCAACAAAGAAATTCATCCGATTTTGGTTGTAAACTCATTTACCTATGCTACACATATCAAAATTTAAGAAATGACAGTTATGGTTTATACCCATCCCGTAACTCGTATGGTGTCATTTCAATGGATTATGATGGCGCACTATTTAATGTAAAAGCGGTAGTCTCTAAATAATAATCTACAAAAATATAATGGTATCATTTTATTTTATATCATCATTAATCCAACAAGGTTTGGATACGTCTCTCGAATACTCCATCATAACTATGGTGTTCCGAGAAACGTGAGTTGTGGAAGAATTTTGTAACTCTCTTAGATGTTCGCTACAACTCATAATTCAAATATTTTCACCATGATCCAATCATAGATATTTGACTTTTCTATTACGATGATTTCTACTTCATGCTGAAATTTATTTGAATCTATTCAAATATTTCAGATTTCTTCCTCATTGAATAAATATATCCATATATATATATACAATCAATTCATTGTTGGAAGCTTTCATGAAGTAATCTTCCGCATACAACTATGCCCAATGAATCACATACATCATCATGTATATTTCCACTAAGTTAGTTGCCCGTTTAACTCTTGGCCTATGAACGATATTTCAGTCATTTTCTTTAGAAAAGATTTGCAAGTGCCAAACGATTCAAAGTCGAATGACTCCAAAAATCCATTTGCATGGAGTTTCTTCATGCGTTCCTTTGTAACATAACCTAAATGGCGGATCCACAAATAAGTGGAATTCAAATCATTTGCCTTATGGCATTTTAGCGTCAGTGTTATGCATGTGTGTTTCACCATTAAGATTTATAATAACTTATCCATCGTACATGGAGTACGGTCATAATTTGAACAACTCATTGTTTTCATTTGACCAGAGAAAAATAACAATTATTAAGTTCTTTATGATACATTTAAAAAGCTAGGTAGAATACAACGACGAACACAATAACACTTTATTTTGTTCCAGACGTGCATTATTACCATATTCCTTGTCAGCCATTGAGGCCATTGTATTCTTGTATTGCGTTGTGTGTTGTATGACATCTCATACCAACCCATATAGTCCAAATAACGAAGAATTCCATTGTGTGACCAATCAAAGAATACATTCGTAACATGTATATCATGTATATACACCTGAGCTAGACTTTCTAGTCTTTTCTTTATTTCTGCCAAAATCTTTTTGTAGTTTCTCTTTTAACTTTCCTCATATTTCAAAAAACACTTCAACATCAATAACTTCTAGGCTTGTTGGTAAAATACCAATAACCTTGAGGTTCATACTTTGAAGTTGATCATGACATCACAAGTGTTCCGGATTTCACTACTAGTAACCTTTTAATGTGATGAACAATTTCACTCATAATTTTGTCCATCAAATCATGACAATTCATGATTAAGTTACCATGGTTTATATGGA
This sequence comes from Lolium rigidum, assembly GCF_022539505.1. Taxonomy (NCBI): domain Eukaryota; kingdom Viridiplantae; phylum Streptophyta; class Magnoliopsida; order Poales; family Poaceae; genus Lolium; species Lolium rigidum. The sequence goes on along the minus strand of NC_061508.1, from coordinate 2,828,194 downwards.
TATGTGAATAACGTTACTGCCCAACTAGTTGGTGGATCAGGACGCCTAGCGTCTTCAACCTTCGTACATTCCCATAAAACTTATGAGTTTATGTAGTCTCACTAAATTATATTCTATTATCTTGGAACAAGATCTTACATATCACATATATCTCACACCTTGCTTATTTATGAAAACAAACTTTTCAGATCCTTACTTTTCAAACGGATTTGAACATCAAGTTTCATGGAGACAAGATAATTGTAGATACTAATTGAAACCATTTATTTTCAAATCAGCAATTTGAGGATTACTAGAAGTTTGCAATAAGACTTAATAATTTGTTGATTCTTTAACGATACGGTACCAGTCCGTAAAGTTACTTGTCATATTTAACAATATTTCTATCTCAATTACAAGCCTAGCGCAAAGTAGAAAACGGATGCCAATTCTACAAAATTTAATTCAAATACAATTTAGACTATCTTCAGGATAAATTGAGTTTACTATTAATTCTTAAATTAACTAGGTGAACTCCCACTCAAAACAACATCCCTCATGTTGCCTTAGTGATTACACGAACCAAATCCACTACACCAAGTCCAATCATCACGAGAGATGATGTAGCTTCAATGGCGAACATCGACATGTTCATCATATCATCTATATGATTCATGCTTAATGATACGTCTCCAACGTATCTATAATTTCTTATGTTCCATGCTAGTTTCATGAAAATACCTACATATTTTATTCACACTTTATAATGTTTTTATGCATTTTCCGGGACTAACCTATTAACAAGATGCCACAGTGCCAGTTCCTGTTTTCTGCAGATTTTTATTTCAAAAAAGTTAGTTTACGAATATTCTCGGAATTGGACGAAAAAAAGCCCACGGCCCTATTTTCCACGGAGTGTTCCAGAACACCGAATGAGAGACGAAGAGGGGCCACGAGGTGGCCACCCCACCTGGCGGCGCGGTGGGGCCCCTGGCCGCGCCAGCCTATGCGGTGGGCCCCTCGGGCGCCCCCCGACGCTGCCCCTTCGCCTATTTATTCCTCCCGACGCGGAAACCCTAGTACAGAGAGCCAAAAATACAAGAACAGTTCCAGAGACGCCGCCGCCGTCAACCCCAACTCGGGGGAGTTCAGAAGATCACCTCCGGCACCTTGCCGGAGAGGGGAATCATCACTAGAGGGCTCTACATCACCATGCCCGCCTCCGGATTGATGCGTGAGTAGTTCATCCTTGGACTATGGGTCCATAGTAGTAGCTAGATGGTTGTCTTCTCCTCTTGTGCTATCATGTTTAGATCGTGTGAGCTGCCTATCATGATCAAGATCATCTATTTGTAATGCTACATGTTGTGTTTGTCGGGATCCTATGAATATGGAATACTATGTCAAGTTGATTATTGATCTATCATATATGTTATTTATGATCTTGCATGTTCTCCGTTGCTAGTAAAGGCTCTGGCCAAGTTGATACATGTGACTCCAAGAGGGAGTATTTATGCTAGATAGTGGGTTCATGTCTCCACTGAATCTGGGGGAGTGACAGCAACCCCTAAGGTTGTGGATGTGATGTTGCCACTAGGGATAAAACATCAATGCTTTGTCTAAGGATATTTGTATTGTTTACATTACACACAGTACTTAATGCAATTGTCTGTTGTTTGCAACTTAATACTGAAAGGGGTGCGGATGCTAACCTGAAGGTGGACTTTTTAGGCATAGATGCATGCTGGATGGCGGTCTATGTTCTTTGTCATAATGCCCTAAGTAAATCTCATAGTAGTCATCATGATATGTATGTGCATTGTTATGCCCTCTCTATTTGTCAATTTCCCAACTGTAATTTGTTCACCCAACATGCTATTTATCTTATTGGAGAGACACCACTAGTGAACTGTGGACCCTGGTCCATTCTTTTACATCTGAAATACAACCTACTGCAATCATTGTTCTCTTTTTTTTCTGCAAGCAAACATCATTCTCCACACCAACGTTTAATCCTTTGTTTTCAGCAAGCTGATACGTCTCCAACGTATCGATAATTTCTTATGTTCCATGCTACATTATTGATGATATCTACATGTTTTATACACATTATATGTCATATTTACGCATTTTCTGGAACTAACCTATTAACAAGATGCCGAAGAGCCAGTTGCTATTTTCTGCTGTTTTTGGTTTCAGAAATCCTAGTAAAGAAATATTATCGGAATTGGACGAAATCAACGCCCAGGGTCCTATTTTTGCACGAAGCTTCCAGAAGTCCGAAGAGGAGACGAAGTGGGGCCACGAGGTGGGGACACACCAAGGCGGCGCGGCCCAAGCCCTGGCCGCGCCACCCTAGTGTGTGGGCCCCCCGTGACGCCCTTTGACCTACCCTTTCGCCTACTTAAAGCCTCCGTCGCGAAACCCCCAGTACCGAGAGCCACGATACGGAAAACCTTCCAGAGACGCCGCCGCCACGAATCCCATCTCTGGGGATTCAGGAGATCGCCTCCGGCACCCTGCCGGAGAGGGGAATCATCTCCCGGAGGACTCTTCATCGCCATGATCGCCTCCGGAGTGATGAGTGAGTAGTTCACCCCTGGACTATGGGTCCATAGCAGTAGCTAGATGGTCGTCTTCTCCTAATTGTGCTTCATTGTTGGATCTTGTGAGCTGCCTAACATGATCAAGTTCATCTATCTGTAATACTATATGTTGTGTTTGTCGGGATCCGATGGATAGAGAATACTATGTTATGGTGATTATCAATCTATTACTTATGTGTTGTTTATGATCTTGCATGCTCTCCGTTATTAGTAGAGGCTCGGCCAAGTTTTTGCTCTTAACTCCAAGAGGGAGTATTTATGCTCGATAGTGGGTTCATGCCTCCATTGATACCTGGGACGAGTGACAGAAAGTTCTAAGGTTGTGGATGTGCTGTTGCCACTAGGGATAAAACATTGATGCTATGTCTAAGGATGTAGTTGTTGATTACATTACGCACCATACTTAATGCAATTGTCTGTTGCTTGCAACTTAATACTGGAAGGGATTCGGATGATAACCTGAAGGTGGACTTTTTAGGCATAGATGCATGCTGGATGGCGGTCTATGTACTTTGTCGTAATTCCCAATTAAATCTCACTATATTTATCATATCATGTATATGCATTGTTATGCCCTTTTCTATTTGTCAATTGCCCGACAGTAATTTGTTCACCCAACATGCTTTAATCTTATGGGAGAGACACCTCTAGTGAACTGTGGACCCCGGTCCTATTCTTTACATCGCATACAATCCATCGCAATTGTTCTTTACTCGTTTTCTTCGCAAACAATCATCTTCCACACAATACGGTTAATCCTTTGTTACAGCAAGCTTCGGTGAGATTGACAACCTCACTTGTTTCGTTGGGGCAAAGTACTTTGGTTCTGTTGTGCAGGTTCCACGTTGGCGCCGGAATCCCCGGTGTTGCGCCGCATCACATTTCGCCACCATCAACCTTCAACGTGCTTCTTGGCTCCTCCTGGTTCGATAAACCTTGGTTTCTTTCTGAGGGAAAACTTGCTGCTGTGCGCATCACACCTTCCTCTTGGGGTTCCCAACGAACGTGTGAGTTACACGCCATCAAGCTCGTTTTCTGGCGCCGTTGCCGGGGAGATCAAGACACGCTGCAAGGGGAGTCTCCACTTCCCAATCTCTTTACTTTTTTTTGTCTTGCTTTATTTTATTTACTACTTTGTTTGCCGCACCTAAACAAAACACACAAAAAATTAGTTGCTAGTTTTACTTTATTTACTGTCTTGTTCTCTATATCAAAAACACACAAAAAATTAGTTACTTGCATTTACTTTATCTAGTTTGCTTTATTTACCGTTGCTAAAATGAATACCCCTGAAAATACTAAGTTGTGTGACTTCACAAACACAAATAATAATGATTTCCTATGCACACCTATAGCTCCACCTGCTACTACCCATCTTAATAATTTTGTTGAACTTTGTGAAATGCAAAAATATAAGGATGTAGATGGTGATATTATTAAATTGAAATTGTTTCCTTTCTCATTAAGAGGAAGAGCTAAAGATTGGTTGCTATCTTTGCCTAAGAATAGTATTGATTCATGGACTAAATGCAAGGATGCTTTTATTGGTAGATATTATCCTCCCGCTAAAATTATATCTTTGAGAAGTAGCATAATGAATTTTAAGCAATTAGATACTGAACATGTTGCTCAAGCATGGGAGAGAATGAAAACTTTGGTAAAGAATTGCCCAACCCATGGACTCGACTACTTGGATGATCATCCAAACCTTCTATGCAGGACTAAATTTTTCTTCGCGGAATTTATTGGATTCAGCTGCTGGAGGTACCTTTATGTCCATCACTTTGGGGGCGGCTACAAAGATTCTTGATGATATGATGATAAATTACTCGAATGGCACACTGGAAAGAGCTCCACAAGGTAAGAAGGTAAATTCTCGTTGAAGAAACCTCTTCCTTAAGTGATAAGATTGATGTGATTATGTCTATGCTTGTGAATGGTAGATCTAATGTTGATCCAAATAATGTTCCTTTAGCTTCATTGGTTGCTCAAGAAGAAAATGTTGATGTGAATTTCGTTAAAAATAATAATTTCAACAACAATGCTTATAGGAACAACTCTGGTAATAACTATAGGCCATATCCTTCTGCTAATGGTAATGGTTATGGTAATTCTTATGGTAATTCTTACAAAAATAATAGGAGTGTACCCCCTGGTCTTGAAGCCATGCTTAAAGAATTTATTAGTACACAAACTGCTTTTAACAAATCTGTTGAGGAAAAGCTTGATAAAATTGATATTATTGCTTCTAGAGTTGATAGACTTGCCTCTTATGTTGATCTATTAAAATTGAAAGTTATGCCTAATGAGGATATTGATAAGAAGATTACTACTACAGCAAATGCCATCCAAGTTAGAATTAATGAGAATATAAGATTAATGGCTGAATTGCGTGCTAGGTGGGATAGAGAAGAAAATGAAAAACTAGCTAAAGAGAATAATGTAGCTAAAGTTTGGACTATTACCACCACTAGTAATGTTAATTCTTCACATGTTGCTGCACCTCCTACTATCAATGGTAAAATAATTGGTGTTGGCAATGTTTCTACTCCTAGTGCAAAGCGTATAAAACTGCCTGAAATTGCTAAAACTGCTGAAACTGCTTGTGATAAAACTGCTGAAATTTTTTCCAACCTTGGGGACAATGATCCCATTGCTGTAGCTCATAATGATTTAGATTTTAATGATTTCCACATCTCTGAAGTAATAAAGTTCTTACAAAAACTTGCTAAAAGTCCTAATGCTAGTGCTATAAATTTGGCCTTTACAAAACATATTATGAATGCTCTCATAAAAGCTAGAGAAGATAAACTAAAACTTGAAACTTCTATTCCTAGAAAGTTAGAAGATGGTTGGGAGCCCATCATTAAAATGAAATTCAATAACTTTGAATGTAATGCTTTATGTGATCTTGGTGCAAGTATTTATGTTATGCCTAAAAAGATTTATGATATGCTTGACTTGCCACCATTGAAGAATTGTTATTTGGATGTTAATCTTGCCGATAATGTTAAAAAGAAACCTTTGGGGAGGATTGATAATGTGCGCATTACGGTTAACAATAACCTTGTCCCCGTTGATTTTGTTGTCTTCGATATCGAATGCAATGCATCTTGTCCTATTGTGTTGGGAAGACCTTTTCTTCGAACCGTTGGTGCTGTTATTGATATGAGGGAAGGTAATATTAAATATCAATTTCCTCTCAAGAAAGGTATGGAACACTTCCCTAGAAAGAGAATGAAGTTGCCTTTTGATTCTATTATTAGAACAAGTTATGATGTTGATGCTTCTACTCTTGATGTTACTTGATTTGCACTTTCTGCGCCTAGCTGAAAGGCGTTAAAGAAAAGCGCTTATGGGAGACAACCCATGTTTTTACTACAGCAATCTTTGTTTTATATTTGAGTCTTGGAAGTTGTTTACTACTGTAGCAACCTCTCCTTATCATGTTTTTGTGCCAAGTAAAGTTTCTATGTTAAAGTTGATGTTATATTTGGGATCGCTGCGCAGAAACAGCATTGCTGTCTGTCACGAATTCTGGCATAAGTCCCTGTAAAAAATTCGAAAAAATCTGCAAAATTACGAGCGTGATCCTCAGATATGTACGCAACTTTCATTAGTTTTGAGTTTTTCCATTTGAGCAAGTCTAGTGCCCCTTTCAGGTTCGTCTTTACGGACTATTCTGTTTTTGACAGATTCTGCCTTTTATTTCGTATTGCCGTATTTGCTATGTTGGATGAATTCCTTTGATCCATTAATGTCCAGTAGCTTTGTGCAATGTCCAGAAGTGTTAAGAATGATTGTGTCACCTCTGAATATGTGAATTTTTAATTGTGCACTAACCCTCTAATGAGTTTGCTTGAAGTTTGGTGTGAAGGAAGTTTTCAAGGGTCAAGAGAGGAGTATGATATACTATGATCAAGAGGAGTGAAAGCTCTAAGCTTGGGGATGACCCCGTGGTTCATCCCTGCATATTTTAAGAAGACTCAAGCGTCTAAGCTTGGGGATGCCCAAGGCATCCCCTTCTTCATCGACACCATCATCAGGTTCCTCCCCTGAAACTATATTTTTATTCAGTCACATCTTGTGTTCTTTACTTGGAGCGTCGGTTTGTTTTGTTTTTGTTTTTGTTTGAATAAAATGGATCCTAGCATTCACTGTGTGGGAGAGAGACACGCTCCGCTGTTGCATTTGGACAAATATGTCCTTAGGCTTTACTCATAATATTCATGGCGAAGGTTGAAATTTCTTCGTTAAATTGTTATATGGTTGGAATTGGGAAATGCTACATGTAGTAATTCTAAAATGTCTTGGATAATGTGATACTTTGCAATTGTTGTGCTCATGTTTAAGCTCTTGCATCATATACTTTGCACCCATTAATGAAGAAATACATAGAGCTTGCTAAAATTTGGTTTGCATATTTGGTCTCTCTAAGGTCTAGATAATTTCTAGTATTGAGTTTTGAACAACAAGGAAGACGGTGTAGAGTCTTATAATGTTTACAATATGTCTTTTATGTGAGTTTTGCTGCACCGGTTCATCCTTGAGTTTGCTTCAAATAACCTTGCTAGCCTAAACCTTGTATCGAGAGGGAATACTTCTCATGCATCCAAAATCCTTGAGCCAACCACTATGCCATTTGTGTCCACCATACCTACCTACTACATGGTAATTCTCCGCCATTCCAAAGTAAATTGCTTGAGTGCTACCTTTAAAATTCCATCATTCGCCTTTGCAATATATAGCTCATGGGACAAAATAGCCTTAAAAACTATCGTAGTATTGAATATGTACTTATGCACTTTATCTCTTATTAAGTTGCTTGTTGTGCGATAACCATGCTTCGGGGACGCCATCAACTACTCTTTGTTGAATATCATGTGAGTTGCTATGCATGTCCGTCTTGTCCGAAGTAAGAGAGATCTACCACCTTAATGGTTGGAGCATGCATATTGTTAGAGAAGAACATTGGGCCGCTAACTAAAGCCATGAATCATGGTGGAAGTTTCAGTTTTGGACATATATCCTCAATCTCATATGAGAACATTAATTGTTGCCACATGCTTATGCATTAAAGAGGAGTCCATTATCTGTTGTCCATGTTGTCCCAGTATGGATGTCTAAGTTGAGAATAATCAAAAGCGAGAAATCCAAAATGCGAGCTTTCTCCTTAGACCTTTGTACAGGCGGCATGGAGGTACCCCTTTGTGACACTTGGTTGAAACATGTGTATTGCGAAGATCCGGTAGTCCAAGCTGATTAGGACAAGGTGCGGGCACTACTAGTATACTATGCATGAGGCTTGCAACTTGTAAGATATAATTTACATAACTCATATGCTTTATTACTACCGTTGACAAAATTGTTTCATGTTTTCAAAATAAAAGCTCTAGCACAAATACAGCAATCGATGCTTTCCTCTTTGAAGGACCTTTCTTTTACTTTTATTGTTGAGTCGGTTTACCTATCTCTCTCCACCTCAAGAAGCAAACACTTGTGTGAACTGTGCATTGATTCCTACATACTTGCATATTGCACTTGTTATATTACTTTACATTGACACTATCCATGAGATATACATGTTATAAGTTGAAAGCAACCGCTGAAACTTAATCTTCCTTTGTGTTGCTTCAATACCTTTACTTTGATTTATTGCTTTATGAGTTAACTCTTATGCAAGACTTATTGATGCTTGTCTTGAAGTACTATTCATGAAAAGTCTTTGCTTTATGATTCATTTGTTTACTCATGTCATTATCATTGTTTTGATCGCCGCATTCATTACATATGTTTACAATAGTATGATCAAGATTATGATGGCATGTCACTCCAGAAATTATCCTTGTTATCGTTTACCTGCTCGGGACGAGCAGAACTAAGCTTGGGGATGCTGATACGTCTCCAACGTATCGATAATTTCTTATGTTCCATGCTACATTATTGATGATATCTACATATTTTATACACATTATATGTCGTATTTACGCATTTTCTGGAACTAATTTATTAACAAGATGCCGAAGAGCCAGTTGCTGATTTCTGCTGTTTTTGGTTTCAGAAATCCTAGTAAAGAAATATTCTCGGAATTGGACGAAATCAACGCCCAGGGTCCTATTTTTGCACGAAGCTTCCAGAAGTCCGAAGAGGAGACGAAGTGGGGCCACGAGGTGGGGACACACCAAGGTGGCGCGGCCCAAGCCCTGGTCGCGCCGCCCTAGTGTGTGGGCCCCCCGTGACGCCCTTTGACCTACCCTTTCGCCTACTTAAAGCCTCCGTCGCGAAACCCCCAGTACCGAGAGCCACGATACGGAAAACCTTCCAGAGACGCCGCCGCCGCGAATCCCATCTCGGGGGATTCGGGAGATCGCCTCCGGCACCCTCGCCGGAGAGGGGAATCATCTCCCGGAGGACTCTTCATCGACATGATCGCCTCCGGAGTGATGAGTGAGTAGATCACCCCCGGACTATGGGTCCATAGCAGTAGCTAGATGGTCGTCTTCTCCTAATTGTGCTTCATTGTTGGATCTTGTGAGCTGCCTAACATGATCAAGATCATCTATCCGTAATACTATATGTTGTGTTTGTCGGGATCCGATGGATAGAGAATACTATGTTATGGTGATTATCAATCTATTACTTATGTGTTGTTTATGATCTTGCATGCTCTCCGTTATTAGTAGAGGCTCGGCCAAATTTTTGCTCTTAACTCCAAGAGGGAGTATTTATGCTCGATAGTGGGTTCATGCCTCCATTGATACCGGGACAGTGACGGAAAGTTCTAAGGTTGTGGATGTGCTGTTGCCACTAGGGATAAAACATTGATGCTATGTCTAAGGATGTAGTTGTTGATTACATTACGCACCATACTTAATGCAATTGTCTCGTTGCTTGCAACTTAATACTCGGAAGGGGTTCGGATGATAACCTCGAAGGTGGACTTTTTAGGCATAGATGCATGTCTGGATGGCGGTCTATGTACTTTGTCGTAATGCCCCGATTAAATCTCACTATATTTATCATATCATGTATATGCATTGTTATGCCCTTTTCTATTTGTCAATTGCCCGACCGTAATTTGTTCACCCAACATGCTTTAATCTTATGGGAGAGACACCTCTAGTGAACTGTGGACCCCGGTCCTATTCTTTACATCGCATACAATCTACCGCAATTGTTCTTTACTCGTTTTCTTCGCAAACAATCATCTTCCACACAATACGGTTAATCCTTTGTTACAGCAAGCCGGTGAGATTGACAACCTCACTGTTTCGTTGGGGCAAAGTACTTTGGTTCCGTTGTGCAGGTTCCACGTTGGCGCCGGAATCCCTGGTGTTGCACCGCATCACATTTCGCCACCATCAACCTTCAACGTGCTTCTTGGCTCCTCCTGGTTCGATAAACCTTGGTTTCTTTCTGAGGGAAAACTTGCTGCTGTGCGCATCACACCTTCCTCTTGGGGTTCCCAACGAACGTGTGAGTTACACGCCATCACAAGCCGGTGAGATTGACAACCTCACTGTTAAGTTGGGGCAAAGTAGTTTGATTGTGTTGTGCAGGTTCCACGTTGGCACCGGAATCCCTGGTGTTGCGCCGCACTACACTCCTTCACCAACAACCTTCACGTGATCTTCATCTCCTACTGGCACTGTTCAAAAACTAGGCCGATTCAACGATTACTAGGCCGATTAATCGCTACTAGGGGCCTGACCGTGTCGATTACCATTAATCTCTAGTGTTAATCCTTTAGTCCGATTAATCGTACCGAATGTCCGATTACTAGGTATGTTCCTGATTAACTACTGCACTTTTTCAAAAAAGTTATAAACTTTTCAATGCATATAACTAGTACAGGCGCTACCCCTCCCCAATAAAGTAGGTTTTGCGAAGCTCCCGCTTGATTGCAGCCTCCAACAGCTCAAATTCCGCTATCGCCAACTAGTTCCTTGCCCTCCCAGACCAGTTACTCTCAGTTGCCTAGATACAGGAGCTTGACCACCTAGAGTAGCTCGTGCAGGAGCTCAAGGGTGCCTTCGAAGGTTAGGTGGTTGAGGTGTAAGAGGGGTCGTACCCTAGGTACGTGGTTGGAGAAGATAAACTTCAGAGGTGAGAGGATAAGAAGTGGAAGGAAAAAACGCGGCTTCGACTAGTGGATCCTGATTCGCTCGTGACCTTGAAGATCAGGTCACGGAGGAGAAGCATACATGTTTTATGGGATTTTAGGCTCTAGAGATGTAGGGCCAGATATATAGAGGCTCATATACTATAATTTTTCTTATATAAACTGTTTTTAGTGCTAATTTGTGTAGGTTACACTAATTAACAGCCAACCGATTAAATCAGTTAATCGTCCGAATTCCGATTAATCACTACTCCCAAGCCGACCGAGCAGTTAACGATTACCGATTTCCTTACCATTGCCTACTGGTTCGATAACCTTGGTTTCTTACTGAGGGAAAACTCACTGTTGTACTCATCATACCTTCCTCTTGGGGTTCCCAATGGACGTGTGCTTTACCGTCACAAGCAGCTACTTTTCTGGCGCCGTTGCCGGGGAGATCAAGACACGCTGCAAGGGGAGTCTCTCACACCCAATCTCTTTACTTTGTTTATTGTCTTGCTTTATTTTATTTTCTGTCTTGTTTGCTTTCTTTATATCAAAAACACAAAAAATTAGTTACTCGCATTTACTTTATTTATCAGTTTACCTTCGTTTATTTCATCATGCTTCTCCCTAAGTTCACTTTGAAAGATATATCGGTAGGGAGTGGGTCTATCATTGGAAGAAATAATATAGAAGAATTTTTCAATCATGTTAGTAAGGTTGAAGATTTTGAAGATAGATCCTTGGTAGAACTTGCTCCTAATTATGAAATTGCTACTGCCTCTTTAGTGCACATGTTGGAAGCTAGATTTGTTAATCTTAATCCTATAATGCAACATATGTTTCTTAAACTCCGTGATATGGAAGAAGGAGAGAAGAAAGATTTTGTTTTATAAACCCTTCTTAAAGAATTTGGTGATGTAGCTGGGAAGCTAGGAAAGTCTTTATTAAACATAAGATGCTTGGCTTTTATATCAATGCTGCAAATACCCTTGAAAGGATGGAAAAAGATAGACTAAAGTTCACTAATGAAGCCAATTGTGAGGGGGAGACTAAAATACCAATACCTTATAAGCTCATAGGAATGCATGAGGCACTAGAAAAGAATTTTGATTGGATTGTTCCTGAAAATTTATTTGAGGAGGATAGTGACCCTAAAAGTAATGAAAAAGGAGCTTCTGAAACTTACATAGATAAGATACAATGCATAGTTGAGAAAACTCCAAACTCCTATGTTGATGCTTCTTCTCTTGATGTTACTTGATTTTCACTTTCTGCGCCCAGCTGAAAGGCGTTAAAGAAAAGCGCTTATGGGAGACAACCCATTATTTTATTTCTGCAATTTTTGTTTTATATTTGAGTCAAGGTGCTTGTTACTACCGTAGCAATACCTTTTTTTTGAAACTCTAACAGTAGGAAAGGCTCCTACTGTTTTCTTTTTGTATTACTATAAGATATCAGGTTACATCATACACTGTACATTAGAATGGAGAGAATCTCCAAAAGCAAAAGTGTGAGGAAGCAGAACTACTTTCTAGAGGTTATTTGAGAGATCAAGAATAAAGGAATGTAATTCCTCTTTGGTCCTATGAATTAATAGTGGGAAAATCTCTTTGAACCTTCTCTTCCAGGATTGTAATGTCGGGGCTATGTTCTTGAAGATCATGTCATTTCTTTTCTTCCATATGCACCATGCTCCAACGGTGAAGATTTCCATGTACATCAAGCTTTTCCATTGTCCTTTCCCTTTTTCAATAATCTGTAATCTTGTACCACTTTGTTGCCAGTGGAAGTTCAGTTCATTCCAGCAAGAAGTACTGAACTCACAGTAAAAGAGCAAGTGCTCAATTGTTTCCTCAAGTGTTTTGTCACAAAGCACACAGTCATATGATGAGTTGATGTGATAATGTCGTCTTTTTAGCATGTTGCGTGTGTTCAACCTGTCAGATAAAACCAACCAGGCAAAAAACTTCAACTTGGGTGTACATTTGGACTTCCAGATCCATTTGAAAGCACAATGGGGTGTAATCTCCTTGAAGCAGAATTTATAATACATTCTTGGCGAGTAGCAATCAGACCCCCAAGCATATGTCCAGGTATCATGGATATTTTCTGTAAGTGTGACATCCAAAGTTTGTGTTTGTAGCATTCTTAGTTCACTCATTGCTTCTGGAGATAGAGGGAGGAAAAAATTATCTGACAGCCTAGAGGCAGTTAGAATTTCCTTAACTGAAGAATCCTCCCTGATGGCATAAGAATAGGCTCTTGGGAACTGCTCATTATTAATATGTGATAACCATAAATCTTTCCAGAATAGGACAGAGGTACCATCTCCAATTTTGGCTGTAGAAATACCTTTGTATCTTTATTTTCTTGCATTGTTGTGCCAAGTAAAGTCTTTGATAGAAAGTTGATACTAGATTTGGATTTCTGCACAGAAACAGATTTCTTAGCTGTCACGAATTTGCGTTTTTCTCTCTGTAGAAGAATCTAAAAATGCTGAAAAAATTCATGAGTAATTCTCAGATATGTACGCAACTTTCATTCAATTTGAGCTTTTCCATCTGAGAAAGTTAAGTGCCTCGATAAAATTCGTCTTTACGGACTGTTCTGTTTGGACAGATTCTGCCTTTTATTTCGCATTGCCTCTTTTACTGTGTTTGAGTGGATTTCTTTGCTCCATTAAATTTCAGTAGCCTTGGGTAATGTCCAGAAGTGTTGGGAATGATTATGTCCTTGCTGAACATGTGAATTTTTGATTATGCACTAACCCTCTAATGAGATTGCTTTGAGTTTGATGTGAAGGAAGTTTTCAAGGATCAAGAGAGGAGGATGATATAATATGATCAAGAAGAGTGAAAAGTCTAAGCTTGGGGATGCCCCCATGGTTCATCCCTGCATATTTCAAGAAGACTCAAGTGTCCAAGCTTGGGGATGCCCAAGGCATCCCCTTCTTCATCAAAACTTATCAGGTCACCTCTAGTGAAACTATATTTTAATTCCGTCACATCTTATGTGCTTTACTTGGAGCGTCCGTGTGCTTTTATTTTTGTTTATGTTTGAATAAAATCGGATCCTAACATGCTTGTGTGGGAGAGAGACACGCTCCACTTTTTCATTTGAACACTTGTGTTCTTCGTTTTTTATGTTCATGGCGAAAGCTGAAAGCCGCAGCACTTATACTTATTGTTATTTGGTTGGAAACAGAAAATGCTTCATGTGGTAATTGGTTGACTATCTTGAATAATTAGATACTTGGCAATTGTTTTGAGCTGTCAAGTAGATCATGTTTAAGCTCTTGCATCATGTAGTTTAAATCTATTAGTGGAGAACTGATAACGCGTGAAGCACACGTCCGTTGAGAACCCCAAGAGGAAGGTGTGATGCGTACAACAGCAAGTTTTCCCTCAGTAAGAAACCAAGGTTATCGAACCAGTAGGAGTCAAGGGTCACGTGAAGGTTGTTGGTGGAGTGTAGTGCGGCGCAACACCAGGGATTCCGGCGCCAACGTGGAACCTGCACAACACAATCAAGATACTTTGCCCCAACGTAACAGTGAGGTTGTCAATCTCACCGGCTTGCTGAAAACAAAGGATTAAACGTATGGTGTGGAGAATGATGTTTGTTTGCGAAGAACAACAGAGAACGGAGATTGCAGTAGATTGTATTTCAGATGTAAAAGAATGGACCGGGGTCCACAGTTCAGTAGTGGTGTCTCTCCAATAAGATAAAAAGCATGTTGGGTGAACAAATTACAGGTGGGCAATTGACAAATAAAGATTCAATACATATCACGATGATCACTATGAGATTTAATCAGGGCATTACGACAAAGAACATAGACCGCCATCCAGCATGCATCTATGCCTAAATAGTCCACCTTCAGGTTAGCATCCGCACCCCTTCCAGTATTAAGTTGCAAACAACAGACAATTGCATTAAGTATGGTGTGTAATGTAATCAACACAAACTAGTAGGGTTACCCGCGCATTTGCACGACTAGATTGTTGTATTATATTTAGAGGACTCATATAATACTTAAGATACTTAATAACAACAAATATTAGGATATTTTTATTGTCTCCTTTTTCTCAATCTATATCTTACAACTCTTGTAAAAAATATTACACACTAAAACCTGAACATTTCCCCATAATGTTCTTTATGTATCTTACATTTTTAACTTAACATAGAATTTAAATCCTATGCTATTCAATCTGTATGTGGTAGGAAAACAGAATCACTGAACAATTATACATAAACATAATTATATTATTTAACCAACAAACATATATATTATGGATTCCATATGGATTCTGAACCAAGACCATGCCCACATGGAGTTTGTACAAACATCAATCTCCATTTTCTGAAGCTACTTTGCCAAGCTTCAAACCATATGGATCTAGCTTTTAGTATTTTTTTTCCTGTTTGAATAAACTGTTGGGTAGCTGTGTGCGAGGCCGACATAAAAATAAGTGAATGTTGTAAGCATGTAAATGTGACACTTTCTACACCATCGATGGATGACTCCCTTCTAACTTTCATAATATTTTTAAGTATATGAATAGAGTTATGTCCCAGTCATGTGTTCAAAATGCATAATCATGATATATACGTATAAATGATGTCACATTGTCGCTTCTCACTTCTACATCACTGGGTGCCTGGACACCACACAACGTTGAGTGATGCCACTGTTGGCCTTCTAACATGCCGTTGGCCGCCCGATACCCTCTCGTTGTTGGTGTGATCAATGTTGAGCATGATGCTGATCCAAGGGATCAGATAGAATTGCTTGAAGGTGTCTTCCATAGTTCCCAATTGCAATAACGGCCGCCATTCATGTCGTTTGATTCAAACTTACATTGGTGTATCTGCTCCACTGCATGATCAGCATGCACACATCTTTCTAGCAAGGGTGCACCATGGCGCCATCAAACTCTTGCTCATCCACATTAGCCTAAATCTTCCATATCTGCGGGCATCGCCAGTTCTGAGCATTGTAAATGGATCTAACAACTGAAAAAACACACCTTGAATTTTAAATAACATTGTAGTATTCCTAGAATGTACAAAGCCATATAAGTTCACTTCTTTTGTCAGATACAGAGATTGAAGTTTCCTCTATATCTCACATTACTAAATTTTCTTCAGCAGCCAAAAGTATAATATAATCATTTCTCAATTCTTAGTAAGATAGATTCCACAGCAGAGTATAATTGATGAATTCTGATATTGAAGGAAAGTATCGATGACAATTGGAATGGATGGGCAACATGTAGTTACCCTACTTGGTGACAGTATCACCATCCCCTTACCTTGCCTTGTGCCAACACATTCCGTCTGTGATTTTTTTACCACCCAACTGAGGGTTGTTCATCTGATGTATCTTACAGTGTCTCTAGCTAACGTCGATTTTAGAAGGACAGTCGGTAGCAGTGAGGTAGAGGAAGGAGTAATCTGCAGGACATCTGTAACGGCTAATTTGGAAGAGTGGTGGCGAGTAGACATCAGAGAGATGTGGACTAATATAATTTAGAAATCACACAGTGCACTTTCAGATTGGACATAAACTTCAGAAGTTGATCTATACCATGGAGGGCCAACTCAATCCGTTCACCAAACACACAAACTATCTCAATGGAATTCAGTGTGATACAGGAATTATTAAGATATTATATTAGGCCAGGAAAGAGGGAAAGCAAGAAATACCTAGACACTTGTAGAGTAGAACCTCCGTATTCTAGAAAAAGAATACTCTCCCGTATGGGCAGCAGCATCACCATGGTCTCTTTACTTCTCTAGATAACAACCATTGTTCCTATAATCATCTCAAACTGAATAGGTTTACAAATCTGAGATGTATCTTAACGATGCTTCGAAGATGAGAGCATGTACCAATGTACCATACCAGTTTTGCAGCTGAGGAAATATGCCTACTCTGAAAAATATCATGATTGAGCTGGAGACGTGAACATTATCAGAGAATATAATGATACCTGATTCATGGTTACATGCTAAGTTACGACAGACATCAAGAAGAAAAGCACTGGACAATCAGTCGAGGGTGCACATAGATGTGTGGCGTGCCCCATAAACCTTGACCAGTGCAATCGATGAGAAATCGGCGCCGCCGGAAGCAATGTTCCGTCCGGTGGAAGTAATCTGCTCCGTACTTCCATCATGATTGAGCGCACATGTCCCTCCTCCGTTGCATCAGCCATCGTGGATTGCATTGTTGTCTGAACTTGCAAGTTCTGGAGATTCAAAGGCTACATCAATTCACACTGGAAGCACTATATAATTGATTTCTTCAAATTAGATAGAACATCAATAACTAATCTGATTACTCACAAAAACAAACACATATGTTAAGCTCATATGAATGAAATTATTCTTTCGTAATGAAAATGTGTATGTGTGTCTATTTATTTGGGTGAAGAAAGACTATTGTTGTTTAACCAACACCATACTTGCTATCTGATATGATGGATTGGCACATCAATTTATCATTTGTTGAAGATATACTGATTAAATTGTTTAGACATAGAAATAAATTACTTCTCTGTTGCATATCACAAAAATATTTTGCATAATTAGATATTTATTCTACCATTACATTTTCATTTTCATTTTTAAACGTAATAGAACTATCATCATTTGAATGGAGTTGCACTATACTTTTGTACGTGATTTGTAGGCTTACCTTTGGCATTTTGGTGACACATGTTGAATAATGCAGTCCAACTCGGCCTAAACATTGTAGCTCGTGCCCAAGAGCAGCCAGCCCTGAGCCCTAACTTCTTCGCGTTCATGCCGATTCATTCTCTCTGGCCTTATTACAGTTCTAAATAAACAATAAAAATCCTTGGCCTCACCTGTTCTTTTGTTTTTGAGGGAACCCTCGCCTCATTTCTTCTTTTACTCCTCACTCTGATTATTTGATAAAACCGGTAGAGTATAGCTCTTTTTAGACTTTCTATACTGTTAGATTACATCCGCTACATGCCCACATTCATGTCCTGTGTCGTGTGTCTGATAAAATGCAATGCTAATTAATCTAGTAATGCAACATGTTCAGCAAAATAAATTCTTCTAATTACCATCTGACCGGTATATGGCTCTTCCTATATGTAGTCGATTAAGAATTTAAGATTCAGAAAATACGTGACAGTGAAAATTTGAGTTGCTTACGATTAAGAAAAAAACCCTCAAATATACATATGTGTGCTTTGGACTGAATATGAAGTATGAAATTAACTATATAAGTGAATCAAGCGCCGATGTTCGTGAAACATTCCCTAAAAAGAGCACCTAAAATTAAATATATAAATGAAGAAGATGAATGGGTAAATGCACGAAGCATGCATCCGGCTTCTTGCCTGTCCATCACAATTTTACCGCGATGGTGGTCGTGGTTATGCATGTCGCCGCGAAGCAGGCATCCAGCTGCTTGAATGTCTTGTTCGATCTTGCCACGATAGCTGTGGTGAGCTTAACTTGTAAAGGAGCAACATGTTTCATTAGGATCTGCAAGTACTTTTTTCATATATAATCACATAAGAAAATTAAGAAAAAATATCACCTTTGAAAAGTAGATTGACAAAGATGCATGGCACTGCTACTACCGTGGATGGCTGATTTTGTGTAACTTAAATGGTTGGGAATTTTTGTCAAACATGTGAATGGTGTATAGTATATATACACCTGCAATAGAACATCAGCACCAGTGTTCAGCCAGTTCCGAGCGTGTGCCTGCCAGGCAATTAAGAGAGATGAAGCACGACTTGACAAACAACAGAAAAACATTATGTGCAATGTGCTTACCTCTAGACATGGATTAGAGAGGCAAGAGAATCCTGCAGCGCTACCTGTCCGGATTTGGCATGCAGTGCAGGTGACAGCAGTGGCGAGTAGTGCTGGGGTGTGGTATAGGTTAGAGTCCACGGAGGTTTGCCTGTCCAGCAAAAGCATAAGGAGAACTGCGGCAACGAAGACGTTGAAGTGGCGGCGGCGGGGCGGTGATAATATGCGGGACTCTAGGATTTTTAGGGCATGAGATTTTGTGTAACTTAAATGGTTGGGAATTTTTGTCAAACATGTGAATGGTGTATAGTATATATACACCTGCAATAGAACATCAGCACCAGTGTTCAGCCAGTTCCGAGCGTGTGCCTGCCAGCAATTAAGAGAGATGAAGCACGACTTGACAAACAACAGAAAAACATTATGTGCAATGTGCTTACCTCTAGACATGGATTAGAGAGGCAAGAGAATCCTGCAGCGCTACCTGTCCGGATTTGGCATGCTGTGCAGGTGACAGCAGTGGCGAGTAGCGCTGGGGTGTGGTATAGGTTAGAGTCCACGGAGGTTTGCCTGTCCAGCAAAAGCATAAGGAGAACTGCGGCGACGAAGGCGTTGAAGTGGCGGCGGCGGGCGGTGATAATATGCGGGACTCTAGGATTTTTAGGGCATGAGACGTGGGGCGTATACTGTTACTTGATGCGATCTTTTTTTTTTACAGCAGCAGACGTGATTGATTATAACTGGTTCCGATCTGTTACAGCGAATCGTTACGTATGAATCTGGTATTCTTTTTTTTTACAGCAGCAGACGTTATTGATTTTAGGGATTTCTATTTTCGTGCCCCTGCTTCGTTAGTTGTACTCAGTTTTCCCCAGCTCGTTAGTTTTTCCTCAGTTTTCCCCTCCCTCTAGTTTGAAACCCATCGAAGACGCGGGTTGCCGTCAGGTCAGAGGCCTTACCGTTACCGTGAGGTCAGTTCCTCGCTGACCGTCTCGTGCTGACGGGTGGATCCATCTACCGCTGACGCGTGGGCCGTTTTATTTCCTGATTGTATACGCGGTGCTGCCAATGACAAATGGGGCCGCTCTATGGGGCTGCCGCAGCCAATGACCAGTGGGTCGTCTATTTATTTATAGAAAATTATATATTGCCGCTCTGTGGGGTCTCCGCAGTCAATGACCGCTGTGGTCGTCTATTTTATTTAGAGAATATAATATAGAGCCGCTCTGTAGGGGCCGCCTCAGCCCATGGCAGGTGACTATTTTCGCAGCTTAATCTAAAGTGACTCTTATGCTAAACATTGTGCATCCCGGCGTTGACCTAGCAAGTGGCGGCGAGCATAGCCGTTCCGACCATGCCGATATCGGCATCGGCATCGGCATCGTTTGGAGGATGTGGTGCTCGAATAATAGTGGAAATGCGATATTATTTTTTACATGCATAATATATAGAAAATAGCTAGATCTCTAAATCGATGCATATGAAGCTACATATATATTCTTGGTCATGATCCCCTTAATTATCTAAAGGGGATGGATGCATGGCTTCACGTCGTCGTCGCTTTCATCATCGGTATCTTCGTCGTCCGAGTAGTAGTACCTCCTGCACATTGTTCCGTCGAACACCTTCACCGTGAGCACATCATCGCCTTCATATTTGAAGTGTACGAACCAGCCGAAATCCACACCGTGCGCGATGGCGAATTTCTCCCAGCCCTTGTCGAGGTACATCCGGCCTTGTCCGTCAAATAGGACCTCCACGGTCCGGAGACGAGGACCGCAGTCAGCCTGCTCGCGGATACACCTTAGCTGGCTCCTTGCCGTCAAGATAGTCCGCAAATTTTTTGGGAGTTCCTGCAAAGAGATCGAGCGCCGATCGTTTGAAATTAGGGAACCCTTGAAATTAAAGGTTTTTTAGAACATGCCCATAATTAATCACATGCATCATATATGTGGGAACGCGTACGTACCTTCTTGACCAAAGGGTCTTCATAGACGACGATGAAGAACTCCTCTATGATCAATGGCAGTGTTGACGGTGGTGGTGGCAATGATGATGATCCACTTCCCATTCCCCTTCCCCTTCCCCTTCCGGTCCGCGTCCGAGACGTGGAAGCCATGGCAATGGATAAAGTGTATGTCGACGAAGAAGAGAGAGGCAGAACCTATTGACACAAGGGATGGCCGTGTGGGTGTTTATAAGGGAGAGATGACCGTTGTAGGGGTTTACACAATAAAATAAGGAGGAGATGACCGTTGTGGGGGTTTATACACAATAAATTAAGGAGGAGACGACCGTTGTGGGGGTATATATCTCAACAAAAAAAGTAATGCGGACTATGTTGACTAGTTTATCATTTTACCGTGAAAAGTAATGCCTAAAAGAAAAGTAATGGCTACAAGAAATCGGTGATGGTTTATCGTTTTTTGCGTGAAAAGTAATGGGTACAAGAAATGGGTGATGGTGTATCATTTTTTGCGTGAAAAGTAATGGCTACAACAAAATCGGTGATGGTTTATCGTTTTTTGCGTGGAAGGTAATGGGTACAAGAAATGGGTGATGGTGTATCATTTTTTGCGTGATAAGTAATGGATACAACAAAATCGGTGATGGTTTATCGTTTTTTGCGTGGAAAGTAATGGGTCCAAGAAATGGGTGATGGTGTATCATATTTTTGCGTGATAAGTAATGGCTACAACAAAATCGGTGATGGTTTATCGTTTTTTGCGTTGAAAGTAATGGCTACAAGAAATGGGTGATGGTGTATCATTTTTTGCGTGAAAAGTAATGGCTACAACAAAATCGGTGATGGTTATCATTTTTTGCGTGAAAAGTAATGGCTACAAGAAATGGGTGATGGTGTATCATTTTTTGCGTGAAAAGTAATGGCTACAACAAATCGGTGATGGTTTATCATTTTTTGCGTGAAAAGTAATGCCTAAAAAGAGTTTATAATTTAGCTCGTGAAAAATAATGCAGAAAACCAAACTTTAGCGTACTAGGTAACCGCCCTTTCGCATACATAGAGTGTGGAAGCTAACCGACGACAGAGAGAGAGAGGGTGGTGGCCCCGACCAGAGAGAGATAGGGGTTATCCTGCCCGTTAGATCATACGATCAACGGTCGGCGGGCAAGATCCGCGTGACATGGGCTAGACCAATCAGGGCAATGTTGGGCGTCTGTGAGAGTTTGTGAAGGGAGAGGGCAAAACTGAGTAGTATCAAGAAACCAAGGGCAAGTGAGTAGTAAACGGACTAAGGGATTCAAATATGAGATTTAAAAAATGGAAAATGCGTGTTTTGTACAATGAAACCCATCTTGGCCTACCTCAAACTATTTCCAATACCAATATACATCGAGTGTGAGAATTGTGGCCTCATTTAGACAAAGTATGTTTTGGGGAAAGCTGTTTTGGGTAGGGCTTATTATGGAAAACCATGCACCTTCATAGCTACTAGGTGATTTGAGAAGTGGCAATTTGTGGTGAAACTTGATTTATCTATGATTTATTTATGATTTGAGAAGTGGCAATTTGTGGTAAAGACTCCATGAGTAAGTGCCACTCTTTTCGGATTTTTTTGCACATTAAATAACTCATTTAACTAGTTAATCCCATTTGTTGACTCTCTCGTTGACCAGCCACTTGAGGGTAAAACTAAGTATATTGCACTAGCCAGTATTAGCACTCGAGGAGAAAACCGAGCACACAAAAAATGCTAGTATATGACTCGAGGGTATACCTGAGTATATCTAAATTTCCAGGGTTAGACTCGAGGACGCGTGTTGCGGTGCGGAAGTGGAAGACGTGCCATTGTTGACGCGTGTCGCGGTGCGGACGTGCAAATAGTGGACGCGTAGGACGCGGGTCGCATTTAGGACGCGTAAGCCCCTCCCTCCCTCTCGCACACAGCCGTCTCATTCTCGCTCACGCACGAAACCACCCCTCTCACGTCCCATCAACTTCTCCAAATCGAAAAAACCCCAACCGCCATACGCACGCTACCCTGCCGGTGATGGAGAAGAAGAATGCGCCGGCGGCCGTCGCCTCCGAGCCCGTCGCCTCCGAGCCTGTCGCCTCCGCGCCCGTCGCCGCCGAGCCTGTCGCCGCCGAGCCCGTCGCCGCCGAGCCAGTTGATGCGCGTAAATGTACACGTCCGTTGGGAACCCCAAGAGGAAGGTATGATGCGCACAGTGGCAAGTTTTCCCTCAGAAAGAAACCAAGGTTTAATCGAACCAGGAGGAGCCAAGAAGCACGTTGAAGGTTGATGGTCGCGAAATGTGATGCGGCGCAACACCAGGGATTCCGGCGCCAACGCGGAACCTGCACAACACAACCCAAGTACTTTGCCCCAACGAAACAGTGAGGTTGTAAATCTCACCGGCTTGCTGTAACAAAGGATTAAGCGTATCGAGTGGAAGATGTTTGCAAAGAAAACAGTAAAACACAATTGCAGTAGATTGTATGCTATGTAAAGAATAGGACCGGGGTCCACAGTTCACTAGAGGTGTCTCTCCCATAAGATAAAAGCATGTTGGGTGAACAAATTACAGTCGGGCAATTGACAAATAGAGAAGAGCATAACAATGCATATACATGATATGATAAATATAGTGAGATTTAATTGGGCATTACGACAAAGTACATAGACCGCCATCCAACTGCATCTATGCCTAAAAAGTCCACCTTCAGGTTATCGTCCGAACCCCATTCAGTATTAAGTTGCAAAGCAACAGACAATTGCATTAAGTATGGTGCGTAATGTAATCAACAACTACATCCTTAGACATAGCATCAATGTTTTATCCCTAGTGGCAACAGCACATCACAACCTTAGAACCTACTGTCACGATCCCAGGTGTCAATGAAGGCATGAACCCACTATCGAGCATAAATACTCCCTCTTGGAGTTAAGAGCAAAAACTTGGCCAGAGCTTCTACTAATAACGGAGAGCATGCAAGATCATAAACAACACATAAACAATAGATTGATAATCACCATAACATAGTATTCTCTATCCATCGGATCCCGACAAACACAACATATAGTATTACGGATAGATGATCTTGATCATGTTAGGCAGCTCACAAGATCCAACAATGAAGCACAACAAGGAGAAGACGACCATCTAGCTACTGCTATGGACCCATGGTCCAGGGGTGAACTACTCACTCATCACTCCGGAGGCGATCATGGCGATGAAGAGTCCTCCGGGAGATGAATCCCCTCTCCGGCAGGGTGCCGGAGGCGATCTCCCGAATCCCCGAGATAGGATTCGCGGCGGCGTCGTCTCCGGAAGGTTTTCCGTATCGTGGCTCTCGGTACCGGGGTTTTCGCGACGGAGACTTTAAGTAGGCGGAAGGGCAACGCGGGGGCCACACGAGGTGCCCGGGGGTAGGGCCGCGCGGCCGGGGCCCGGGCCGCGCCGCCCTGTCCCCCGGCTGCCTCGTGGCCCCACTTCGTTATCTCTTCGGTCTTCCGGAAGCTTCGTGCAAAAATAGGACCCCGGGCGAAAGTTTCGTCCAATTCCGAGAATATTTCCTTACTAGGATTTCTGAAACCAAAAACAACGAAAACAACGAATCGGCTCTTCGGCATCTTGTTAATAGGTTAGTTCCGAAAATGCATAAATATGACATATAATGTGCATAAAACATGTAGGTATCATCAATAAAGTAGCATGGAACATAAGAAATTATCGATACGTTGGAGACGTATCAGCATCCCCAAGCTTAGTTCTGCTCGTCCCGAGCAGGTAAAACGATAACAAAGATAATTTCTGAAGTGACATGCCATCATAATCTTGATCATACTATTTGTAAACATATGTAATGAATGCAGCGATCAAAACAAAGGTAATGACATGAGTAAACAAGTGAATCATATGACAAAGACTTTTCATGAATAGTACTTCAAGACAAGCATCAATAAGTCTTGCATAAGAGTTAACTCATAAAGCAATAAATCAAAGTAAAGGTATTGAAGCAACACAAAGGAAGATTAAGTTTCAGCGGTTGCTTTCAACTTATAACATGTATATCTCATGGATATTGTCAACATAAAGTAATATAACAAGTGCAATATGCAAGTATGTAGGAATCAATGCACAGTTCACACAAGTGTTTGCTTCTTAAGGTGGAAGGAGATAGGTAGACTGACTCAACAATAAAAGTAAAAGAAAGGTCCTTCAAGAGGAAAGCATCGATTGCTGTATTTGTGCTAGAGCTTTTATTTTGGAAACATGAAACAATTTTGTCAACGGTAGTAATAAAGCATATGAGTTATGTAAATTATATCTTACAAGTTGCAAGCCTCATGCATAGTATACTAATAGTGCCCGCACCTCGTCCTACTTAGCTTGGACTACCGGATCTTTGCATGCCATGTTTCAACCAAGTGTCACAAAGGGGTACCTCCATGCCGCTCGTACAAAGGTCTAAGGAGAATGCTCGCATTTTGGATTTCTCGCTTTTGATTATTCTCAACTTAGACATCCATACCGGGACAACATGGACAACGAGATAATGGACTCCTCTTAAATGCATAAGCATGTAGCAATGATTATTATTCTCATATGAGATTGAGGATATATGTCCAAAACTGAAACTTCAACCATGATTCATGGCTTTAGTTAGCGGCCCAATGTTCTTCTCTAACAATTTTGCATGCTCCAACCACTAAAATGATAGATCCTTCAGTACAAGACGGACATGCATAGCAACTCACATGATATTCAACAATAGTTGATGGCGTTCCCCGAAGCATGGTTATCGCACAACAAGCAACTTAATAAAAGATAAAGTGCATAAGTACATATTCAATACTACGATAGTTTTTAAGGCTATTTTGTCCCATGAGCTATATATTGCAAAGGTGAATGATGGAATTTTAAAGGTAGCACTCAAGCAATTTACTTTGGAATGGCGGAGAAATACCATGTAGTAGGTAGGTATGGTGGACACAAATGGCATAGTAGTTGGCTCAAGGATTTTGGATGCATGAGAAGTATTCCCTCTCGATACAAGGTTTAGGCTAGCAAGGTTATTTGAAGCAAACTCAAGGATGAACAGGTGCAGCAAAACTTACATAAAAGACATATTGTAAACATTATAAGACTCTACACTGTCTTCCTTGTTGTTCAAAACTCAATACTAGATATTATCTAGACCTTAGAGAGACCAAATATGCAAATCAAATTTTAGCAAGCTCTATGTATTTCTTCATTAATGGGTGCAAAGTATATGATGCAAGAGCTTAAACATGAGCACAACAATTGCCAAGCATCACATTATCCAAGACATTTTAGAATTACTACATGTAGCATTTTCCAATTCCAACCATATAACAATTTAACGAAGAAGAAACTTCGCCTTGAACATTATGAGTAAAGCCTAAGGACACATGTGTCCATACGCAACAGCGGAGCGTGTCTCTCTCCCACAAAGTGAATGCTAGGATCCATTTTATTCAAACAAAAAAAAAACAAAAACAAACCGACGCTCCAAGTAAAGAACACAAGATGTGATTGAATAAAAATATAGTTTCAGGGGAGGAACCTGATGATGTTGTCGATGAAGAAGGGGATGCCTTGGGCATCCCCAAGCTTAGACGCTTGAGTCTTCTTAAAATATGCAGGGGTGAACCACGGGGGCATCCCCAAGCTTAGAGCTTTCACTCCTCTTGATCATAGTATATCATACTCCTCTCTTGACCCTTGAAAACTTCCTTCACACCAAACTTCAAGCAAACTCATTAGAGGGTTAGTGCACAATTAATAATTCACACATTCAGAGGTGACACAAACACTCTTTACACTTCTGGACATTGCATAAAGCTACTGGACATTAATGGATCAAAGAAATGAATCCAACATAGCAAAAGAGGCAATGCGAAATAAAAGGCAGAATCTGTCAAAAACAGAACAGTCCGTAAAGACGAATTTAAAGCTGGCACCAGACTTGCTCAAATGGAAAAACTCAAAACTAATGAAAGTTGCGTACATATCTGAGGATCACGCTCGTAAATTGGCAGATTTTTTCGAATTTTCTACAGAGGACTGTGCCCAGATTCGTGACAGACAGCAATGCTGTTTCTGCGCAGCGATCCCAAATATAACATCAACTTTGTCATAGAAACTTTACTTGGCACAAAAACATGATAAGGAGAGGTTGCTACAGTAGTAAACAACTTCCAAGACTCAACAAAACAAAAAATTGCTGTAGGTAAAAACATGGGTTGTCTCCCATAAGCGCTTTTCTTTAACGCCTTTCAGCTAGGCGCGTAAAGTGCAAATCAAGTAACATCGAGAGTAGAAGCATCAACATCATAGCTTGTTCTAATAATAGAATCAAAAGGCAACTTCATTCTCTTTCTAGGGAAGTGTTCCATACCTTTCTTGAGAGGAAATTGATATTTAATATTACCTTCCCTCATATCAATAACAAGCACCAACAGTTCGAAGAAAAGGTCTTCCCAACACAATAGGACAAGATGCATTGCATTCGATATCCAAGACAACAAAATCAACGGGGACAAGATTATTGTTAACCGTAATATGCACATTATCAATCCTCCCCAAAGGTTTCTTTTTAACATTATCAGCAAGATTAACATCCAAATAACAATTCTTCAATGGTGGCAAGTCAAGCATATCATAAATCTTTTTAGGCATAACAGAAATACTTGCACCAAGATCACATAAAGCATTACATTCAAAGTTATTGAATTTCATTTTAATGATGGGCTCCCAACCATCTTCTAGCTTTCTAGGAATAGAAGTTTCAAGTTTTAGTTTCTCTTCTCTAGCTTTTATGAGAGCATTTGTAATATGTTTTGTAAAGGCTAAATTTATAGCACTAGCATTAGGACTTTTAGCAAGTTTTTGTAAGAACTTTATAACTTCAGAGATGTGGCAATCATCAAAATCTAAATCATTATGAGCTACAGCAATGGGATCATTGTTCCCAAGGTTGGAAAAAATTTCAGCAGTTTTATCACAAGCAGTTCCAGCAGTTTTAGCAATTTCAGGCAGTTTTGTTCGCTTTGCACTAGGAGTAGAAACATTGCCAACACCAATTATATTACCATTGATAGTAGGAGGTGTAGCAACATGTGGAGAATTAGCATTACTAGTGGTGGTAATAGTCCAAACTTTAGCTACATTATTCTCTTTAGCTAGTTTTTCATTTTCTTCTCTATCCCACCTAGCACGCAGTTCAGCCATTAATCTTATATTCTCATTAATTCTAACTTGGATGGCATTTGCTGTAGTAGTAATCTTATTATCAATATCATTATTAGGCATAACTTTCAATTTTAAAAGATTAACATCGGAGGCAAGTCTATCAACTCTAGAAGCAATAGTATCAATTTTATCAAGCTTTTCCTCAACAGATTTGTTAAAAGCAGTTTGTGTACTAATAAATTCTTTAAGCATGGCTTCAAGACCAGAGGGTACATTCCTATTATTGTTGTAAGAATTCCCATAAGAATTACCATAACCATTACCATTAGCAGAAGGATATGGCCTATAGTTATTACCGAGTTGTTCCTATAAGCATTGTTGTTGAAATTATTATTTTTAATGAAATTCACATCAACATTTTCTTCTTGAGCAACCAATGAAGCTAAAGGAACATTATTTGGATCAACATTAGATCTACCATTCACAAGCATAGACATAATCACATCAATCTTATCATTCAAGGAAGAGGTTTCTTCAACGAATTTACCTTCTTACCTTGTGGAGCTCTTTCCGTGTGCCATTCAGAGTAATTTATCATCATATCATCAAGAAGTTTTGTAGCCGCCCCCAATGTGATGGACATAAAGGTACCTCCAGCAGCTGAATCCAATAAATTCCGCGAAGAAAAATTTAGTCCTGCATAGAAGGTTTGGATGATCATCCAAGTAGTCAGTCCATGGGTTGGGCAATTCTTTACCAAAGTTTTCATTCTCTCACATGTTTGAGCAACATGTTCAGTATCTAATTGTTTAAAATTCATTATGCTACTTCTCAAAGATATAATTTTAGCGGGAGGATAATATCTACCAATAAAAGCATCCTTGCATTTAGTCCATGAATCAATACTATTCTTAGGCAAAGATAGCAACCAATCTTTAGCTCTTCCTCTTAATGAGAAAGGAAACACTTTCAATTTAATAATATCACCATCTACATCTTTATACTTTTGCATTTCACAAAGTTCAACAAAATTATTGAGATGGGCAGCAGCATCATCAGAACTAGCACCAGAAAATTGATCTCTCATAACCAAATTCAGTAAAGCAGGTTTAATTTCAAAGAATTCTGCTGTAGTAGCAGGTGGAGCAATAGGTGTGCATAGGAAATCATTATTATTTGCATTTGTGAAATCACACAACTTAGTATTTTCAGGGGTATTCATTTTAGCAACGGTAAATAAAACAAACTAGATAAAGTAAATGCAAGTAACTAATTTTTTTGTGTTTTTGATATAGATAGCAAGACAGTAAATAAAGTAAAACTAGCAACTAATTTTTTTGTGTTTTGATTTAGTGCAGCAAACAAAGTAGTAAATAAAATAAAGCAAGACAAAAACAAAGTAAAGAGATTGAGAAGTGGAGACTCCCCTTGCAGCGTGTCTTGATCTCCCCGACAACGGCGCCGGAAAACAGGCTTGATGCGCGTAAATGTACACGTCCGTTGGGAACCCCAAGAGGAAGGTATGATGCGCACAAGTGGCAAGTTTTCCCTCGGAAAGAAACCAAGGTTTAATCGAACCAGGAGGAGCCAAGAAGCACGTTGAAGGTTGATGGTCGCGAAATGTGATGCGGCGCAACACCAGGGATTCCGGCGCCAACGCGGAACCCGCACAACACAACCCAAGTACTTTGCCCCAACGAAACAGATGAGGTTGTCAATCTCACCGGCTTGCTGTAACAAAGGATTAAGCGTATCGAGTGGAAGATGTTTGCAAAGAAAACAGTAAAACACAATTGCAGTAGATTGTATGCTATGTAAAGAATAGGACCGGGGTCCACAGTTCACTAGAGGTGTCTCTCCCATAAGATAAAAGCATGTTGGGTGAACAAATTACAGTCGGGCAATTGACAAATAGAGAAGAGCATAACAATGCATATACATGATATGATAAATATAGTGAGATTTAATTGGGCATTACGACAAAGTACATAGACCGCCATCCAACTGCATCTATGCCTAAAAAGTCCACCTTCGAAGTTATCGTCCGAACCCCATTCGGTATTAAGTTGCAAAGCAACAGACAATTGCATTAAGTATGGTGCGTAATGTAATCAACAACTACATCCTTAGACATAGCATCAATGTTTTATCCCTAGTGGCAACGAGCACATCACAACCTTAGAACCTACCGTCACGATCCCAGGTGTCAATGAAGGCATGAACCCACTATCGAGCATAAATACTCCCTCTTGGAGTTAAGAGCAAAAACTTGGCCGAGCCTCTACTAATAACGGAGAGCATGCAAGATCATAAACAACACATAAACAATAGATTGATAATCACCATAACATAGTATTCTCTATCCATCGGATCCCGACAAACACAACATATAGTATTACAGATAGATGATCTTGATCATGTTAGGCAGCTCACAAGATCCAACAATGAAGCACAACAAGGAGAAGACGACCATCTAGCTACTGCTATGGACCCATGGTCCAGGGGTGAACTACTCACTCATCACTCCGGAGGCGATCATGGCGATGAAGAGTCCTCCGGGAGATGAATCCCCTCTCCGGCAGGGTGCCGGAGGCGATCTCCTGAATCCCCCGAGATGGGATTCGCGGCGGCGGCGTCTCTGGAAGGTTTTCCGTATCGTGGCTCTCGGTACTGGGGTTTTCGCGACGGAGACTTTAAGTAGGCGGAAGGGCAACGCGGGGGCCACACGAGGTGCCCAGGGGGTAGGGCCGCGCGGCCAGGGCCTGGGCCGCGCCGCCCTGTCCCCTGGCTGCCTCGTGGCCCCACTTCGTTATCTCTTCGGTCTTCCGGAAGCTTCGTGCAAAAATAGGACCCCGGGCGAAAGTTTCGTCCAATTCCGAGAATATTTCCTTACTAGGATTTCGAAACCAAAAACAGCGTAAAACGACAAGCGGCTCTTCGGCATCTTGTTAATAGGTTAGTTCCGTGAAAATGCATAAATATGACATATAATGTGCATAAAACATGTAGGTATCATCAATAAAGTAGCATGGAACATAAGAAATTATCGATACGTTGGAGACGTATCACCGGTCGCCGCCGAGCCCGTCGCCGCCGAGCCAGTCGCCGCCGAGCGCGTCGCCTCTGAGGGCAGCGCATCCAAGCGCGGCTCCTCCGTGAACTGGGCCTCTCTCTCGGCTGATGGACCACTTCACAAGATCGGCGAATGCTTGCTGGCGAACGAGGAGTACGCCGACACCTACTCTGCCATGAGGCAAGTCCGTAGAAATTGGCGCTCGGGTTTGCCTGAGCCCGACGTGCACCTGGACGAATGGATCATGCTACACCACGCCCTTCCACACGTCGCTGAGTTCACCTTCCTCCAACTCGGCACATCACGCTACGTCACCATAGATCTATCGGAAGTTCATACAAGGTTCAACTTCCTCCATATCTACCTCTTTATTTTCAATCTTAAACATCTTAGTGCTGAATGTTATCGTGCTTGCCCAGATACTACTTCGTCGGATTTTGCCGTGGCGTCATCGTGCTTGCCCAGAAGAACCCGGCGCACAAGATACGGCTTCTGAACCCACTCACAAAGAAATCGAACACTATGTTTGAGGCGCAGATGCCATCTGTTTTCCTGAAATCAGTCGATGTGATCAAATCCCCGACTATGGTCTTTGTTACCGCACATTACCCGTCGGAAATTGGTTGGGTCGATGAGAGCACTCCAACTAAGGATATAGATAAAGATTGGGAAAACAGATTTTCGATCAAGAACCATTGTCTGCGTTGCATTACACCGTTCAATGGTGAACTGTATGCACTAGCTGTGGACAATTTAGAGCATGGAAGAATAGTGTGCACCAATGTACAGTTGCAGCAGCGCGCGCACCGTCAAGATGGAGACACTAATTTCATTTCCAGAACTTGGACATCGAAGTTCTACCTCGTGAAGTCGGATGGTGATCTGCTGCTTGTGTTGTTGGTCGGCGTGGCTTTGGCGGGCAGACCATTGGTGTACCGTGTGGACACTCGGAGCCGCTCTCTCCATCCGGTCGGTAACATTGGCGTAATGCCTTCTTCGTGAATTATACCCGGTGTATCTCCGTCGACACCGCAGTGTACCCGACACTTCGACCTGGCTGCATCTACTACACGGATTTGGGTTATATCGAGAGTACTCTCATGATACAAAGGCCCGGGATGAGTGGCCACTACGTGTGGATAGAATAGGAAACTCCGGTCTGAGAAATGAACACAGGCCATACCGTTTGGAGGATGTATTGGCCTCACACTGCAGACGGAAGGAGTTCAATGAATATTTCCTTGGGGTAATGCACGGCTGGACCGACGCCGAAATATATGAGGAGGAATGAAGAACAAATTCATTCATCCTAATCTTCTTGTTGTCCATACATTGCGTGCGTCTTGTATATTACAACGTTATTGGCTGCTTTTGGCTGCTGTATGCAGTTTCCCTATGTATTATACTTAGTTTTCTGATTATGCAGTTGTCAATTTATCATATACTTGCTTCTAGATTTGCTACTAGATTTGCTGCCATATTGGGCAAAAAACGAGAGCCAAAAGGCATAAATAACCCTAGAGATTTGCTACTAGATTTGCTGCCATATTGAAGAAAGACAGAAATAGAAGCTTCTCTAGATTTGATACTAATTTGGTGAAAAAGACAGAGAGAGAAAGAGGGGAAAAGGTGCTCTTAAAAATGCCAATTTGGGCCGAGAGAGACAAAACCCAGCTCCTGCTCACGTGCAACCAAACGCTTCTCTTCCTGTCCCACGCGGTCCCTTTCTACCAGCCCCACGCGACGCGGCCCCACGCGACGCGGCCCCACACGTCGCGGCCCCACAGACGACGCGGCGCAACACGTCAGCACGAACGTCCAAATAAACGGATTCCTTCCGTCTGAGCTCGTTCTGCGGGTTTCAAACATAGGCTTGGGGAAAACTGAGGAAAAACTAAGGGGCTGGGGAAAACTGAGTACAACTAACGACCCGAGGGCACGAAAATAGAAATCCCTACAATTATAGCATGGTATATAAACATTTATCATAAACATAAAGATATATAATAACCACTTTTATTATTGCCTCTTGGGCATATCTCCAACAGTCTCCCACTTGCACTAGAGTCAATAATCTAGATTACATTGTAAGGTACCTAACACCCATGGCATTCCGGTGTTGGTCATGCTTTGCCCTAGGGAGAGCTTTAGTCAACGGATCTGCTACATTCGGATCGGTGTGTACTTTGCAAATCTTTACTTCTCCATCTTCAATGTACTCGCGAATCGAATGATAACGCAGCTTGATATGCTTCAGCCTCTTGTGTGACCTTGGTTCATGTGCATTGGCGATGGCACCCATGTTGTCACAATATATGACTAGTGGGTCCAATGCACTAGGAACCACACCGAGCTCTACAATGAACCTCTTCATCCATACCGCTTCTGATGAAGCCTCTGAAGCCGCTATGTACTCCGATTCTGTTGAAGACTTTGCCACCGTGCATTGCTTCGAGCTTGCCCAGCTTACTGCAGCACCATTCAATATAAACACGTACCCAGATCGTGACTTAGAGTCATCGGGATCGGTGTTCCAACTTGCATCGGTGTAACTTGTTACAACGAGCTCTTGGTCACCTCCATAACAAAGAAACATATCCTTAGTTCTTTTCAAGTACTTCAGGATATTCTTGACCGCTGTCCAGTGTTCCATTCCCGGATCACTTTGATATCTGCTAGTCAAACTAACAGCATGTGCTATATCCGGTCTAGTACATACCATGGCATACATGATAGAGCCTACTGCCGAGGCATAGGGGATCTGACTCATCCTTTCTCTTTCTTCTGCCGTAGCCGGACCTTGAGTTTTACTCAAGACCTTGCCTGGTAACATGGGTAAAAATCCTTTCTTACTTTCGTCCATTCTAAACTTCTTTAGAATCTTGTCCAGGTATGTACTTTGTGATAGCCCTATTAGACGTCTTGATCTATCTCTATAAATCTTGATGCCTAAAATATACGATGCTTCACCAAGGTCTTTCATTGAAAAACTATTATTCAAATAACCTTTTACACTGGTTAATAGTTCTATATCATTCCCAATCAATAATATGTCATCTACATATAATATCAGGAACGCTACAGAGCTCCCACTCACTTTATTGTAAATACAGGCCTCTCCATGACATTGTATAAACCCGAAGTCTTTGATCACCTTATCAAAGCGTCGGTTCCAACTTCTTGATGCTTGCTTCAGTCCATAGATTGAACGCTGAAGTTTGCATACTTTGTCAGCATTTTGAGGATCGACAAAACCTTTGGGTTGTACCATATACAACTCTTCCTCAATGTCTCCATTAAGGAACGCCGTTTTGACATCCATCCGCAAATCTGATAATCGAAAAATGCAGCTATTGCTAACAAAATCCTCACAGATTTTAGCTTCGCTACGGGTGAGAAAGTCTCATCGTAGTCAACACCTTGAATTTGTCGGAAACCCTTTGCGACAAGTCGAGCTTTATAGACAGTAATATTACCATCAGCATCTGTTTTTCTTTTGAAGATCCATTTATTCTCGACAGCTTTGCGGCTATCAGGTAAGTCTACCAAAGTCCATACTTTGTTATCATACATGGATCCCATTTCGGATTTCATGGCTTCTTGCCATTTTTTGGAATCTGGGTTCATCATCGCTTCTTCATATGTCGCAGGGTCTTCATCATTGTTGTCCACAATCATGACATTTAGACAAGGATCATACCAATCAGGAGTGGCACGTTCCCTTGTCGATCTGCGAGGTTCAGTAGCTATCTCATTTGAAGTTTCATGATCATTATCATTAGCTTCCTCTGTTGCCGGTGTAGGTGGCACAGGAACATCTTCCGGTACTGCGCTACTCTGATCAACGAGCAAAGATTCTTCAATCTCATCGAGTTCTACTTTTCTTTCAGTCACTTCTTTAGTGAGAAATTCTTTCTCAAGAAAGGTTCCGTTCTTAGCAACAAAGATCTTGCCTTCGGATCTGTGATAGAAAGTGTACCCTATAGTTTCCTTAGAGTATCCTATGAAAACGCATTTCTCCGCTTTGGGTTCTAGCTTGTCCGGTTGTAACTTTTTTACATAGGCTTCGCAACCCCAAACTTTAAGGAACGATAGCTTAGGTTTCTTATTAAACCATAATTCATACGGTGTCGTTTCAACGGATTTTGATGGTGCTCTATTTAAAGTGAATGCGGCTGTCTCTAATGCATAACTCCAAAATGATAACGGTAAATCAGTAAGAGACATCATAGAACGAACCATATCTAAGAGAGTTCGATTACGACGTTCGGACACACCGTTTCGTTGTGGTGTTCCCGGCGGTGTCAATTGTGAAAGTATTCCGCATTTCTTTAAATGCATGCCAAACTCATAACTCAGATATTCACCTCCGCGATCAGATCGTAGAAATTTAATCTTCTTGTTACGTTGATTTTCTACTTCACTTTGGAATTCCTTAAACTTCTCGAAAGTTTCGGATTTATGTTTCATTAAATAGATATACCCATATCTACTCAAATCATCTGTGAAGGTTAGAACATAACGATAACCACCGCGCGATGCTACACTCATTGGTCCGCACACATCTGTATGTATGATTTCCAATAAGTCAGTAGCTCGCTCCATCATACCCGAGAATGGAGTCTTAGTCATTTTTCCCATCGGTCATGCTTCGCATCTATCAAGTGACTCAAAGTCAAGTGATTCAAGTAATCCATCGGTATGGAGTTTCTTCATGCGTTTCACTCCAATATGACCAAGACGACGAGTGCCACATATAAGTAGAATTATCATTCAATTTAATTCGCTTAGCATCAATGTTATGTATATGTGTATCACTACTATCGAGATCTAACGGAAATAAGCCATTCTTTTCGGGTGCTCGACCATAAAAGATATTATTCATAAAAATAGAACAACCATTATTCTCGGACTTGAATGAATAACCGTCTTGCATTAAACAAGATCCAGATATAATGTTCATGCTCAACGCGGGTACAAAATAGCAATTATTTAGGCTTAAAACTAATCCCGAAGGTAGATGTAGAGGAAGTGTGCCGACAGCGATCACATCGACTTTGGATCCATTTCCAACGCGCATCGTCACTTCATCTTTCAGTAGTCTTCGTTTATTCTTTAGTTCCTGTTTCGAGTTACAAATATGAGCAACCGAACCAAGTATCAAATACCCAGGTACTAGTACGAGAACCGAGTGAGATAAACATCTATAACATGTATATCGGATATACCTTCTTTCTTCTTCTTGACAAGGCCGCTCTTCAGATCCGCCAAATACTTGGAGCAATTACGCTTCCAGTGTCCCTTCTCCTTGCAGTAATAGCACTCAGCATCAGGCTTAGGGCCAGCCTTAGGTTTCACAGGAGGCGTGGCAGCTTTCTTGCCCCTCTTCTTGTTCTTGCCTTTAGACTTGCCCTGTTTCTTGAAGCTGGTGGTCTTGTTGACCATCAACACTTGGTGCTCTTTCTTAATTTCAATCTCAGCATATTTTAGCATGGCGAAGAGTTCAGGTAACTCTTTGTTCATGTTCTGCATATTGTAATTCATCACAAAGTTCTTATAACTAGGTGGCAGTGATTGAAGGACACGATTAATCCCCGATCCGTTAGGAATCACTATTCCCAAGTCACCGAGTTTCTTCGCATGCCCGGTCATGGCGAGCATGTGCTCACTAACGGAGCTGCCTTCTTCCATCATGCAGCTGAAGAAGTGTTTCGATGCTTCATAGCATTCCACGGCCGCATGAGTCTCAAAGATATTTTTCAACTCATTTACTAACTCATGTGGATCGTGGTGCTCAAAACGTTTTTGAAGATCGGCTTCCGGATCGCACAGGATGGCACACTCGAACTTGAGAGTACCGAGTTTTCCGAGTCGCGTAAACATTCTTTACTTCATCGGTTTCAGTTTCTACAGGAGGGTCACCTAGCGGTGCATCAAGCACATATTGCAGGTTTCCGCCATTGAGGAAGATCCTCACATGACGGAACCAGTCGGTGAAGTTGCTACCGTTGCTCTTAAGCTTTTCTTTCTCTAGGAACTGGTTAAAATTGATTGGGGATGCCATATCCTTAACATATTTGCAATAGTTTAGACTAATGTTTATGACAAATTGAGTTCAAATTTTAATTTAAAAAAATTAAAAACTAGGTGAACTCCCACTCAAAACAATATCCCTCGCATTGTCTTAGTGATCACACGAACCAAATCCATCACACCTATGCCCGATCATCACGAGACAAGATGTAATTTCAATGGCGAACAGTCAAAGTGTTCATCATATCAATCATATGATTCATGCTCTAACTTTCGGTATCACGTGTTCCGAGACCATGTCTGTACATGCTAGGCTCGTCAAGGCCACCTTAGTATCCGCATGTGCAAAACTGACTTGCACCTGTTGTATGCACTTGTTGATTCTATCACACCCGATCATCACGAGATGCTTCGAAACGACAAGTCTTGGCAACGGTGCTACTAAGGATGAACACTTTATTATCTTGAAATTTTAGTGAGAGGGATCATCTTATAATGCTACCGTTGCGATCTAAGCAAAATAAGATGCATAAAAGGATTAACATCACATGCAGTTCATATGTGATATGATATGGCCCTTTTGTCTTTGCGCCTTTGATCTTCATCTCCAAAGCACGGACATGATCTCCATCATCAACGGGCATGATCTCAATCATCGTCGGCGTAGCGTCAAGGTCAATGGCGCCGTCTTCATGATTGTTCTCCCATGTAGCAACTATTACAACTTCTTTGAAATACTACTCAACATGAAATTTAAAGACAACCATAAGGCTCCTGCCGGTTGCCACAATACAATAATGATCATCTCATACATAGTCATCATCACATTATGGCCATATCACATCACCAAACCCTGCAAAAACAAGTTAGACGTTCTCTAATTTGGTTTGCATATTTTACGTGGTTTAGGGTTTTCGAGTGAGATCTAATCTACCTACGAACATGAACCACAACGGTGATACTAGTGTTGTCAATAGAAGAGTAAATTGAATCTTCACTATAGTAGGAGAGACGAGACACCCGCAAAGCCACTTATGCAATACAAGTTGCATGTCAAGCATGGAGCAAATCTCATGAACGCGGTCATGTAAAGTTAGCGCGAGCCGCTTCATCCCACTATGCCACAAAGATGCAAAGTACTCAAGCTAAAGACAACATAAGCATCAACGCCCACAAAACCATTGTGTTCTACTCGTGCAACCATCTATGCATAGACACGGCTCTGATACCACCGTAGGATAACGTAGCATAGAAAACAAAAATTTCCTACCGCGAACACGCAATCCAAGCCAAGATGCAATCTAGAAGACGGTAGCAACGAGGGGATTATCGAGTCTCACCCTTGAAGAGATTCCAAAGCCTACAAGATGAGGCTCTTGTTGCTGCGGTAGACGATCACTTGCCGCTTGCAAAAGCGCGTAGAAGATCTTGATCACGGCGCCACGAACGGGCAGCACCTCCGTACTCGGTCACACGTTCGGTTGTTGATGAAGACGACGTCCACCTCCCCGTTCCAGCGGGCAGCGGAAGTAGTAGCTCCTCTTGAATCCGGCAGCACGACGGCGTGGTGTCGGTGGTGGTGGAGAAATCTGGTGGAGCTTCGCTAAGCGTGCGGGATATGGTGGAGGAGCGGGGCGGCTAGGGTTTGGGGAGAGGGGGCGCCGGCCACTAAGGGGTGCGGCCACCTTGGTGGTTCTTGGGTGGCCGGCCCCCTCCCCTTGGCCCCTCATTATATAGGTGGAACCCCAAGTGTTGGTCTCCAAGTCTTCGAATAAGACCCGAACCAAAAACCTTCCATATGGTGGGGAAACCTTCCCAAGCTAGGACTCCCACTAGAGGTGGGAGTTCCACCTCCCATATGGGGGGTGGCCGGCCCCCTAAGGGGGAGTCCACTTGGGACTCCACCCCCACTAGGGTTGGTCGGCCATGGAGGTGGAGTCCCATGTGGACTCCACCTTCCTTGGTGGTTTCTTCCGGACTTTTCTAGAACCTTCTAGAACCTTCCATAGAACCTTCCGAATCATTTTAATTCACATAAAATGACATCCTATATATGAATCTTATTCTCCGGACCATTCCGGAACTCCTCGTGATGTTCGGGATCTCATCCGGGACTCCGAACAAATATTCGAACTCCATTCCATATTCAAGTTCTACCATTTCAACATCCAACTTTAAGTGTGTCACCCTACGGTTCGCGAACTATGCGGACATGGTTGAGTACTTACTCCGACCAATAACCAATAGCGGGGGAGATCCATAATGGCTCCCACATATTCAACGATGACTTTAGTGATCGAATGAACCATTCACATACGATACAAATTCCCTTTGTCACGCGATATTTTACTTGTCCGAGGTTTGATCATCGGTATCACACTATACCTTGTTCAACCTCGTCTCCGACAAGTACTCTTTACTCGTACCGTGATATGTGGTCTCTTATGAACTTATTCATATGCTTGCAAGACATTTAGACGACATTTCACCGAGAGGGCCCAGAGTATATCTATCCGTCATCGGGATGGACAAATCCCACTGTTGATCCATATGCCTCAACTCATACTTTCCGGATACTTAATCCCACCTTTATAACCACCCATTTACGCGGTGGCGTTTGATGTAATCAAAGTACCTTTCCGGTATAAGTGATTTACATGATCTCATGGTCATAAGGACTAGGTAACTATGTAACGAAAGCTTATAGCAAATAACTTAATGACGTGATCTTATGCTACGCTTAATTGGGTGTGTCCATTAGATCATTCATATAATGATATAATCTTGTTATTAATAACATCCAATGTTCATGATTATGAAACTAATCATCTATTAATCAACAATCTAGTTAAGAGGCTTACTAGGGACTCTTTGTTGTTTACATATCACACATGTATCAATGTTTCGGTTAATACAATTATAGCATGGTATATAAACATTTATCATAAACATAAAGATATATAATAACCAATTTTATTATTGCCTCTTGGGCATATCTCCAACAGGGGGGGTTCAGAAGATCACCTCCGGCACCCTGCCGGAGAGGGGAATCATCACCAGAGGGCTCTACATCACCATGCCCGCCTCCGGATTGATGCGTGAGTAGTTCATCCTTGTACTATGGGTCCATAGCAGTAGCTAGATGGTTGTCTTCTCCTCTTGTGCTATCATGTTTAGATCTTGTGAGCTGCCTATGATGATCAAGATCATCTATTTGTAATGCTACATGTTGTGTTTGTTGGGATCCGATGAATATTGAATACTATGTCAAGTTGATTATTGATCTATCATATATGTTATTTATGATCTTGCATGCTCTCCGTTGCTAGTAAAGGCTCTGGCCAAGTTGATACTTGTGACTCCAAGAGGGAGTATTTATGCTAGATAGTGGGTTCATGTCTCCATTGAATCTGGGGGAGTGACAGCAACCCCTAAGGTTGTGGATGTGCTGTTGCCACTAGGGATAAAACATCAATGCTTTGTCTAGGCATAGATGCATGCTGGATGGCGGTCTATGTTCTTTGTCGTAATGCCCTAAGTAAATATCATAGTAGTCATCATGATATGTATGTGCATTGTTATGCCCGCTCTATTTGTCAATTTCCCAACTGTAATTTGTTCACCCAACATGCTATTTATCTTATTGGAGAGACACCACTAGTGAACTGTGGACCCCGGTCCATTCTTTTACATCTGAAATCATACCTGGGCATGGGAAGCCCGGCCCGACCCGACCCGGCCCGAAAATCCCGGGCCGGGCCGGGCTTTTTCTCTCCATCGGGCCGGGCTCGGGCCAACATTCTTCAGCCCGTAACTAAATCGGGCCGGGCTCGGGCCATAGAAAAAAGCAAATTACCATTAGATCGGGCCGGGCCGTCGGGCCAGCCCGGAAAAAATCGGGCTTTTTCGGGCCGCGGGCCGGGCTCGGGCCGAAATTTGCTGAAAGTTGGTCGGGCCGGGCCGGGCTCGGGCCAAGGATTTCCCGTCGGGCTTTTTTCGGGCCAGCCCGAAGCCCGGCCCGGCCCGAGAAATGCCCAGTAAGATCTGAAATACAACCTACTGCAATCATTGTTCTCTTTTGTTTTCTGCAAGCAAACATCATTCTCCACACCATACGTTTAATCCTTTGTTTTCAGCAAGCCGGTGAGATTGACAACCTCACTGTTAATTTGGGGAAAAGTAGTTTGATTGTGTTGTGCAGGTTCCACGTTGGCACCGGAATCCCTGGTGTTGCGCTGCACTACACTCCTTCACCTACAACCTTCACGTGATCTTCATCGCCTACTGGTTCGATAACCTTGGTTTCTTACTGAGGGAAAACTCGCTGATGTAATCATCATACCTTCCTCTTGGGGTTCCCAACGGACGTGTGCTTTACCGTCACAAGCACTTAACCTTTTGGTTTGTTGTGTTTCGAGGCCATGTTTGTACATGCTAGGCTCGTCAAGTTAAACCTTAGTTTCCGCATGTGCAAATCTGGCTTGCACCCGTTGTATGCACACGTTGAGTCTATCACACCCGATCATCATGTGATGCTTCGAAACAATGAGTCTTAGCAACGGTGCTAACTAAGGACGAACACTTTATTATCTTGATTTTTAGTGAGAGGGATCATCTTATAATGCTACCGTCGTGA
Source organism: Lolium rigidum (assembly GCF_022539505.1). Lineage (NCBI taxonomy): Eukaryota > Viridiplantae > Streptophyta > Magnoliopsida > Poales > Poaceae > Lolium > Lolium rigidum. The sequence goes on along the minus strand of NC_061508.1, from coordinate 2,786,771 downwards.
TGTAAGCAACACAAGATGCATAAAAAATATTAACATCACATGCAATTCATAATGTGATATGATATGACCCTTTTATCTTTGCGCATTTGATCTTCATCTCCAAAGTACGGGCATGATCTCTGTCATCAACGGGCATGATCTCCATCATCGTCGGCGGGGCGTCAAGGTCCATGGCGTCGTCTTCATGGTTGTCCACCACGTGTAGCAACTAGTACAACTACATTGAAATAAAGCTACTACATGAAATATAAAGACAACCATAAGGCCCCTGCCGGTTGCGACGATACAATAAGGATCATCTCATACATCAAATATATTCACAATCACATCATGGCCATATCAGATCACCAAACCCTGCACAAAAGTTAGACGCCTCTAATTTTGTTTGCATATTTTACGTGGTTTAGGGTTTTCGAGTAAGATCCGATCTACGTACGAACATGAACACAACGCTGATACAAGTGTTGTCAATTGAAAATTGTAAATTGGATCTTAACTATGGTAAGAGAAACTGACACCCGCAAAGCCACTTATGCAATACAAGTTGCATGTCAAGCGTGTAGCAAGTATCATGAACGCGGTCATGTAAGGTTAGCCCGGGCCGCTTGATCGATCCCACCATGCCGCAAGATGAAAAATACACGATAAGAAACGACAAAAAAAGCATCAACACCCACAAAACCATTGTGTTCTACTCGTGCAACCAATCTATCCATAGATACAGCTCTGATACCACTGTAGGGATTCGTAGCATAGAAAACAAAAAAAATTCTACCGCAACAACGAATAACAAGCCAAGATCTAATCTAGTAGATGGTAGCAACGAGGTGAAGATCAACATACCCCCGAAGATCGCTAAGCGTTAACGAGATAAATCTCGTGGTGGATGTAGTCGATCACTTGCCGCTTTGAAAAGCGCGTAGACGATCTTGACGGTGCCACAATCGGGCAGCACCTCCACACTCGGTCACACGTACAGTGTTGATGATGACGTCCTTCTCCCTATTCCAGCGGGCAGAGGGTGTAGTACATCCTCCTCGGAATCCCGCCATCACGACGGCGTGGTGACAGTGGTGGTGGAGATCTCCGGCAGGGCTTCGCTGTAAGTAGTGCGGGAGAGAGAGAGAGGAGGGAGTAGCTAGGGTTTTGGAGGGGGGGGGGGCACTTGGGGCGCCGGCCTGGGAGCCCCTTGGTGGTGCGACTGGATTGGTGTGTTCAGCCCCTCCCTCTCCTCCTCTATATATAGGTGGAAAACCTAGGATTCCCCCAAAAACCACTTTGGAGTCCAACTCCCAAACTTACCAAAATTGGAAACCTGGATGGAAAGGGATTTCTCCCTTTCCTTCTTCTATGGTTGGACAACAAGGTGGAGTCCACCATGGACTCCACCTTCCCACTTGGTGGGTTGGCTAGGGCTGGTGGAGTCCCTCCAGGACTCTACCTGCCATAGTGATTTATTCCAGACGATTTTAGAATCTTCTACAACCTTCCAAACTTGGAATGTGACTTCCTATATATGAATCTTATTCTCCGGACCATTTCGGAACTCCTCGTGATGTCCTGGATCCCATCCGAGACTCCAAACAATATTCGAACTCCATTCCATATTCCATATCTACTTAAAACGACATCAAACCTTAAGTGTGTCACCTTACGGTTCGTGAACTTCCAGGTCCATAATAGCTCCCACATATTCATTGATGACTTCGTGATAGAAAGAATCACGCCTGTAAAACTTAAGTCTATGCCCAAGTGCAAACGCCTGCCCATAGACTCGGGGGCTACTCCCATCGGGAGCGCTGGTCGCGCACCCGATAGAAAAATAACTTTGAAAATCGTCGACAACATCTACGCTACACATGATCTACGACATTGACCTGATGCATTTCCGGATCAATGACCTCACCTTGTATTTCTTCGACTTTGGAGATGATTATGATTGGAGTCTTTACGCAAGTCATCGACTCCCTAGACACTCGGGGGCGACTGTCATGGGCATACCTTTCGGGTACGCATTATTACCATGTCCGGCTCGGCCCAATATGGAGAAGGCCCAAGAAGGCAACCCGAAGAAGTAGTCAACAAGGACTCCTGTAAAACCCTAGGCTGGTTGCATATATAAAGCCAGCTAGGGCACCTATATAGGGGGAGAAATATAGACAAGATAGACAACATAGTTTCGCCTACGATGGCCCTTTGTAAACATACTTGTTGATCATATACTAGATTGATAGCAGCATGCAGGGATCCTCCACCGAGGGGTCCCGAAGCTGGGTATATCGTGTGCCCAATCTCGCTCCCGGAATCTCCATCGTCGCACTTTTCTGAAATGCAAGTCTACAATCCATAGGCATTGGCGAGGTGATCCCTCGTTACTAGATCCTAGGTTTGCATTGGAGGCCATATAAGTGGGTTATAAGGCTTTAGAGAATAGATAGTTTACCTTCAGCTCCTTGTGGGTTCGACACTCAAATACTTATCGAATTGTATTGCGGTGATCCCCTGCACTTGGGGGTTATCAATTAGCTGGCCCATTTAGGTTTTGACTAGTCACACTGAGGAATTAGGTCCGACCCACGTACCTAATGGACCAGCCCAATTATATAGTTGACCGGTCAAACCAAGTCAGCTGGCCCAGCCCGCAAACTAAATGGGTCGGCCTGTTTAAGGCGTGTCAGATCTTGTGTAGGCCTACCATCTACCACGGGTTTTTAGCCGGTTAACGGCGTTACCGCACACTTAACGGCGTTTGCAACGTGTCAGTTTGCATGACGTCAGCAGTCAACGGCCTCCAGAAATCTCTTTTGCAACGGTCCGATTTTTCGTGACCAAAGGGCGTCCAAACGCGACGCACCGAAAAATCCGTGGTAAACCCTTAGGTGACCCGATATGCACCACATAACCCATATCGTCGGCTTAGGCTCATAGACGACGAAAAAGACCCATTACCTGACGAAAATTTGATGTTGTTATAAGAACTTTTTTTGTAGTGATTGTTGCAACATGTAAGGATATTTATTTTCTAATTGATGCTACGATGGCTGAAGCTGATGCATTGAGAGATGGACTCAGCCTCGCATAACGATTTGGGATGTCAAAGTTTCATAATCCAATTTGACAAAGTGCAGCTTATCAAGACTATGCTTTCAGGTGGTGTCTCCTCGATGTTGTCTGCAAGTATATATGAGATTGCAGGATCTATCTCCGGGTTTTCGAAATATCATGTTTCAACATCGCCAAAGGAAATCCACTGAGGTCGCAAATGAGCTAGCGAGGCATAGTTTTTAAAATCACATTGATTGTTTTTGGGACAGTGAGATCCCTAGCTATTTATTCTGAAACTCATAGACGATATTGTTTAATCATCAATAAAGCTCGTCGAATGGTTTTCCCTCAAGAAAGTAAATCCTTTTCTTTGTTATAACACTTGAAGAAAATGCAGACAACCAATGGAAGGAAAAAAGGCGACACTCGTGTTCCATGGAAATCGAGAACACGACATTTAGCGAGCGGACAACGCACGAAAACGAACCTTTTTTATTGATTTCGACACATCGCGTGTCGAATAGGAATTTCTAGATAAAACACACCGGCCCATACTACTCCAACCATGGATTGGCTTTAATCCTTTTTTTTAGCTCAATAGGGATCTCCCATCCCCGGTTCCATTGATATACTCAACGAAACCCAGGAAAAGCAGGTATGTGGCAATGCGAAAGCATGTCCAAAGTATTTTGAATCCAAGGCCACAACCAACAGGAAAATGCCATGAGTACAAAGCAATAGCATACTAACGATGAAAGGGGAAACTAAAAACGAGTAATTCTAGATAATAGACAAGCCCAGACTAGGGCCGGCTTTAGATAGCAGAGGGAGAGACGAACGTGGAAGGCTCGAAAAGACAAGTAGGTGTCCTCCAGGTGCCCAGAATTGCCGACCTCATGGCGCAAGGAGAAGAGCAGTAGTCAAGAATGCTCCTCATGTCTCCGGAGCAGGGAGTGAGCGAAGGATCATCAACAATTTGTTGTAGAACATCTCCACCCTAGGCCCCATGTGCTCTTTGAAGGGTATCTTCCACCTCCTCACCGAGTATAGAACTAGACTCCAAACCTGATTGATATCATACCACATATCCCATTAAAGATCATGTTATTTCTAATTTTTCAGATGCAACACAAAGAAGCGTCACAAATAGAATTTAAAATTGCATTTTGTTTATTTGTTAACTATCCAATTGGCAATAAAGATGTAATCATTCCCAATATTGACATTAAACAATAGGGATATGGTATGCTAAATTTACATTCCTCTTCATATGGGCTAGTTTTATTTATCATTCACAAATATATCCTTGTCTATGCTGCTCACTATCGCTACAAATAGAGTGGAAGAAGATGTGTTGAATGGATTCCTCCTCAACACAAAAAATGTCGCCTTCAAGTTTATTAAATGCCCCTTTTTAAGGTTGTCCCTAGTCATAAGTTTGTTATGAGCTAGAAGCAAAGGAAATTATGAATACGAGGAGGCACATGCAATTGCCAAACAACATGTATGTAAATAGGTTGGACAACACCAAAATTAATAATAGAGTACACAGGGGAAGTAGAATACACCCCTTAAATTTCATAGTGCCAAATCAAAGCATCAGAGCTATTCGAGAAAATAATATTGGTGGCTACTGCCTCTAGCTCCTTCCATTGTTGCATAAGGTGGCATTAAAATTCCTCCTAAAATTAAGCATGCGTTGGGATCCATTCCAAATTTGATTAACAATCCGCTCATGAAAAATTACATAATATAAAAAAAATCACAGCTAAAGGGGAGATACAAAATTAGGTGTCTTCACAGAACCTGATTTTATCACCATGGCCTATAGGACATCCATACCCAAATTGGATGCTTTGCACAATCCACATAACCTATTTCCAGAACCGTGACACACCCACATTCTTGCTACAAAAAATATTGAGGTTGTGTGCATTGTATTTGGTAGAAACCATGGATTTCCATAGTTTCCCTTCATATGTAATGTACCTTTTTAACCCAAGATCTAAGAAGGCAAAGGTTGACATTAGCCAGATCTAGGATACCAAGCCCACCAAACTCCTGTTTTTTTTTGAAAATGAGTTTCCAGTTGGCAAGATGTAATTTTCTGTGTCCCTCAAAATCATTCCTAAGGCAATTAGCCATTTGAGTGTTAATTAAATCAGGGAACCATTTATGAAACTTGAAAGGACATCAGGTAGATAGGAATACTAACCAGACAAGATTTAATGAGATTAATCCTAGCAACATATGAAAGGGGCTTCCCCCACCATCCTATAATTCTTTTGACAATTTTGTTAATTAGAGGTTGGATATCCTCTCTTCTAAGATTGTCAAAACTGTCTCTTCTAAGCTTGTCAAAACGCAAGGGGATGCTAGGTACTTGATGGGAAAAGTGTCAACAACACACCCAAAAATATTGTCACGAATGGAGGTCTCCTCCTCGGTCAAAACCAAGAGATGGTCTCACTCTTAGTGTAATTAATTCTCATACCAAAGATTTGACCAAATCAAGTTAAAATCCATTTAAGGTTAGGAGCATAGGTATTGTTATTGTGCGAGAAAAGAATTGTGTGCCATCTGCATTTTGTAGACAAATAACTCCTATAGGTCTGAGATCACAGCCAAGCCCTCTAATTATCCCGACATCAGCTGCTTTAATAAGCATTTTAGTAGTGAGAATATCATCAATTGCATTAAATAGCAAGGGAGAAAAAAGATCACCTTGTCTAAGGTCTCTACTAGTAAAAAAAATGCCAATAGTATTATTGAGATTGACTCCAAGAGAGCCTCCATGAGTAAGGGTTTTGATTAGGTCAATTGTGTTTGGTTCCAAAACTCCTTTTTTGAGGATATCTAAAGAAAATCTGAACTAACCATGTCAAAAGCTTCATCTTTTTTTTTTTTGAGAAGTCAAAAGCTTCCTCATAATAAAGATCCTGAAGAGTTACTATGCTTGACTGAATGTAGTGGGCCTTTGGACCTGTGTACGGCCTCCTTCGTCGCCAATCTTCCTTCACCGGCCGCGTGCTCCTTGGTCCGGTGCCACGGCGGCCCTCCATTTCGTATTTCCTCGTCGCTGGCCGCGCGCTCGCTCCTACCCGGTGCCGCGCGCCCTTCCATCCGGCCTCCTCCTCCCCCCCTGCCACGCCCTCACCTCCTCTCCGCCTCGTCTCCACCCTCCCGGTGTCACCCCCCTCTTCCCGCCGCCCAAATTCCGGCCTCGTCCCCGGCGGTGCCCTTGTCGCCCCAGTCGCAGCCTCGTCCACGTCCGCGCGCCTTCTCGCCTGCGGCCGCCTCGCCCTACCTGCCGCTCTAATTCCGGCCTCGTCCCCTACCCTCCTGGTGCTTCCCCTTCCCTCTCCGCCGCGGGGGTTATCCTTCACAGCCTAGGCAAACACCACCGCAGGTCGGAGGTCCAATCCGGCCCTCCCTCCTGGTGCTTACCCTTCCCTCCCCGCCGCGGAGGTTCCCCTTCACAGCCTAGGCGAACGCCGCCGCAGGTCGGAGTTCCGATCCGGCACATATCGGCCTCGGCTAGCGTCGCGCGCCAAGGGAGAGGCCGGCAGCGGCGTCCCTGCCTCTTCGCCGCCGTCGACCACCTGAACTGAGAAGCGAGACGCGCGCCGTCCGCTCTGGGCTCTGAACCCTCCTGGCTTCCCCGCCGCGAACGGCCATCGCCACCGTCGACTCGACTACCTCTCCCGCCGCCGCTATCGCGCGCGTCCTGAGGACGAAGCAATGGGCAACTGTTGCAGTGCGACGCCGACGCCAGAGGAGCAGCATGCCGCTGCCGTCCGTGAGTTCGTGGCGGAAGCTGCAGGCAGGGCAGCGCGTGCAGCCATGAACGCGGCGCTGGAACGCGCCCAGCCTGGGTCTTCCACCGCTTCAGGTATACACGATAAACCCTCTATAGTCGTCAAAACTTGATCAGCTCAAGCCCGTCAATGTGATTGTTAGGACCCATGTCATGTCAGGAGACACTGCAGATGTATCGGCTTTCAACCATTTTAGATGCCAGGATTGGCCTATTACGTTCTGCCGGATCATCCCAGCATGCCATTCTATGCCATGATTATTTTATTTGCCAACTGAACTCAAATGCTCCTTAAACTGTTTGATGTCACGCGCACTTGGCAATACTGAAATAGAATCACGGTGCAGCACCATCAAAGCAAAATATCGTCTGCTAAATTCAATTAATGAGTCTCTTCTAGGTTGCAGATTGCCAAGCATCACTGCGTTAGTAGTTTATATGGAGTGTATATTCATGTTGTAGTCGTAGATGACCACATCTCCTGGTTCCATTTCAACATGTGCTATCCAATACCTCAGCACAGATATTGCCACACTGTCATATTGGTCACCGCAAATCCCACTTCATCCCCTAGTTTTCTTACCCAACTTATTACTGTTTACTACCCCAGTTGTTGACTCATCTTTTTCTTGTTCTTGTTGTTCTTCTTGTCAATCTCTCTAGTTGCTGAACAAGATGAAGATATTTTTCGTACGTCTGGATCAAAGTATGAAGCCATAAAAGACTCTCTGATCTCTGAGGTTCTTCCAGTAGTTGATGCGGCAAGAGCAGCAGCGGATGGTACTACCGCTGCAATTAACCTATTAGAGCCCTCACTTAGACCGGCAAGCTTGCCGTGTTATGGCTTGGAGTTCACAGCATACAAGGCCAAGCTGTCGGCATTAAAGGCATCAGCTGCAGCCACTGCGACTACTTCTGTGTTCACTGTTGCGGCTATTTGTGAAGCACAGAAAAATGGGGAAGAGCCATTCCTGGCTGATTTCAAGTTCATCGAATCTGTCGTTTCTGGCAGTGTTCGAGCAAGTTATTCAAGCACAATCTCTGGGAAACAGCCCACAATACCAGTAAGTTGCTGTTTCACATATAACTGTTTTATCTTATTCTGTTGCCATATGGTCTATGTATGATCCACCAAATGTATGCTAGAATCTTATGGGCTTTGTGATACCTAAAAAAGTATTGTCTTATGTTTCACCGTTCTAATCAAGCACAATTTGAAGAGAGAAATAAGTTTGGGTTTGAGCTTTGGTGATATTTTGTTTCAGTATATTTGTTGGTATCCTGGGAGTTGTTAACGAACGGAATGCATTACTTTTACATGCTTACATGCAATCAATAAACAAAATCTGCTTATAAGCTGCCATTCATATGTATGCCCTCATAGACAGACCTTGAACTTTAGCAACTTTGACCAAATTATGCCATTCATTTATGGTTGGTCACTAGTGGAAGATCTTTTTATCAATTTAACATGTGAGAACCTAAGCTGGCATGTTCAGTAAATATTTGTCTGTACTAAATGGCCAAATGTTAAATTCGGAGCAAGTCTGAATTGCAATTTGTAGTGTTTGTTAGTAGAAAATGTGATGCTGGGATCATAAAATTACTGTTATATTGACTGTCTAAGTTTCTGCATACATTAGGTTGTGTTGTTTTGTCACCTGATTAGCATTGAAATGGTTGGTTTTCATGAGTCGTATACACAATTACACATATCTAATCATCAATAATAACCTTTGCATTTGAAACCATGTTTGTGTAAATGCAATACTGAACCCATGATTAGGTAGAAGCTTTCATGCTCTCTATGTATTTCATGGCTGGTATATTCAATTTACAACAGGTTCTAACGGAGTGCAACTTTTTTGCTGCAGGCCAATAAATGGGTAGCCATCCTGGCACCACTCCTCGCGGTCTGTCTACCAACTGCTTCTGCTGCCTACCCTCACTTCACCTAAATGGATTGTTTTGGTAATCTATGGTGGGCTCTTTATCGTCATTATTACTCTTATGATTGGCGTAGCTGCAGTCCCTTTCAGTTTCAGGAGTAAGTGTAACCCTGAGACGATTAGTCGCCATGCTGCGTTCCTGTCATTTCTACTGCTCGCAGCCATCGGAACAGGTGTTATATGTACCCTGTTACCTCCATCGGGACTGCTCGCCCTCCCAATTGCCGTAGGTTCCTTGAGCGTCATTTGTATAGCTACCCTGTGGTACTACAGTGGAAATCACTATCGTTAGGTGACCCTGTACAGTGATTTTACAGATTGTGGATATGCAGGGTTGAGGAATAGCATATTGCTGTGGATTGAGGACCAACGTTTAAGTCGGAAATGCATGGATATATAACTGAATATGTCAGTAGGTATTACACACTAATTGATGATTGTTCTGCAATGACTTTCTGCAGTTTCGGTATGCAGTGTGAAAACTTGCTGCTCGTTTATTTGCAGTCCAATACTTACAGTCTTACATATGTACCGTGAAGCTTAAGTTTTCTGGGATTATTGTCTTACACTGAAGGTAGGAGCAACTTTGGGTGGGTAGAGGAGCTCTTGCAGAAGTATATATGTGGCTTGTTTTGCCTCCACTCAGGCAGTACAGAGCCACAAGCGCGCTGTGTATGGTTGGGTTCTGCGGCAGCTGTGGTTTCCCACTAGTTAACATGCAGGAGTATTTAGCTCGTGCGATGTAATACTTTGCCTCTCTTTTTTTCTGCGGGGAATATCTTTGCCCCTTTTACCTGTGGCTTCAGAGCATAGTTGGTTCAGAGCAACTTTGCTAGAACCAAGCAAAGTGGCTAATAGAATGTGCAAAATGCTAGGTAGTCCTTGAACCTGATGTGTCAATTCGATCTAGTCTTCAGGAACTGCCTTTTTTTTTAAATCCCTGAACTTGTTTATACTCTACACCGTCGATATATTCTCCGAGATATGGCTGCTATGCATATGTGTACTCTGATGACAAGGCCTGTATGTGGCAAACAGTGTCCACGGAACCAAGCACGGAAGCATTATGGTTTGCAGAAAGGCTGTTCGTCCAATTCTTATTGTATCTGGTCGACGAGATTTTGTTACCCTTTAGGCGTTTACCTAAGGTAGAATAAACGTTGCTTTACACAAAATTAGTTAACACAGTAGCATACACTAGCTGAATGTTTAGCACGGAATAAAGAAAAAAAAATGTGGACATAGAACTCAAAAATTGCTCTAATTCAGAAATGTGTGTCAAACATGACGTCACCTGGTTTTCATTCATATAGCGTCAAATACTGATTTTGTTTTTTGAAGAATTAGGCTGGGGTGCTGCCAATGCATTTTAGAAGAAAAGAGTTTTACATGTCACATAATTGAAAATTGAAAATAAAACCAGCAAGGAGCTGGGCTCTGAAGACTAAAAGGATTAGCCAGGATCCTCAGGCGCCAAGCCTGGAACCGAATTGTGACTGTCCATCAGGATGTCCTTAATGTAGCTGAAACGAGTAAGCTGCAGGTCATATTGTATTAAGCTGAAAAGCTGTGACTCCGTGACAGAGCAGTCATCCAAAATGCGAAGGCTGGATTGACATGCAAATATAGCAAGACTCGGCTCCTCTGTCCATTGCGCAAGGTGGGGCAAGACCCCTCTTGAGTTTGGGCAGGCGAGCATCAGGTTGGAGGCAGTCTCCCGAAGCTGATCATGAAGAGCATCGAAGCAGAGGATCCCTCTCATGGACAGAGTATCATCGGTCAGAATTCTCTCTTGCAGCCACAAGCCCACAACCAAGTGAAGGAGCGATATTTGGGCTCCACTTTTGCCTTCCAAAAAGCCTAGAGAACTTTGTAGTGCAATATGAGCCTAAGAATTGCATGTCAAATCTACAGGGCGCGCGTAAAGAACGCATTAACCGCTTTCGCTCGGCCTTACAGGATTGTGAGCTCTAAGAGATTCCTCTACAAAACCGGAGGTTCATTTGGAGCAACGAGAGGCGCAACCCTACGCTTTGCAAACTTGACGCCTTCTTTTGTAATTCCGATTGGGACCTCACCTTTGATTCTCATGTCCTTCTCTCCTTATCATCACCCCCCTCGGACCATTGCACGTTGCTTCTTGCCGATGATAGGGGCCGTGTCGCCCTCGATCCTTCAAGTTTGAGAACTTTTGGTTGCGGGTGCCCGGTTTCAAGGACGAGGTCGCCAAGGCTTGGGCGGCGCCCTCTTCACATGTGGAACCTTGCCAAGTCCTTTTCCACAAGCTCCAACACACGGGAAAGCATTTGTCTTCTTGGAGTCGGACCCTTTTCTCCTCCAACAAGGTGTTGCACCACGCCGCCCTTATCATCATCCTTCACTTGGATTTGGCACAAGAGTCTAGGTCTCTATCGCATGAGGAAAGGACTTTGAGGTCCGAGCTTAAGAGGAAGGTTGTGAGCCTTGCAGTTGTTGAGCGCGCTCGTAAGAGACAATGCTCGAGTGAAAGTTCAGAGATGGTAAACCTAGAGGGGGGGGGGTGAATAGGTTTCTACAGATTTTAATTCTTTCTTTGCAATGTTAGGCTTTGCGGAATATAAAGGTGAGCCTAATGCAAACTAGGTGAAACAATCTATATGAGGATACAACTAACTCAAGCACGAAGGCTCTCATAGGCAGTTAAAACACAAGTAAGGAGTTCGGTTAGAGATAACAGATAGCACGTGGAGACGAGGATGTATTCCCGTGTTCCCTTCCTTTGCAAGAAGGTACGTCACGTTTGGAGGAGTGGAGGTCCCACGAAGGATTCCCCGCGCCACGAAGGCTCACCCTATTCTCCGGAGCCTATCCCACGAAGGAATAGCTCACTCACTTGTGGTAGACTTTGAGGTAGCCTTCAAACCTTCACAATCTTGTCAGGAGCAAATCCACAGCCCGGATGCTTCCGGACCACTCTTGCCCACCTAGGGTTTCCAAGGAACCCTGAAGAGCAAGCTTCTTGATGAATACAAGGGGGAATGAGATTTGGCTTGGTAGAACAGTAGATCGGGTCCTCCTCTATCGTTTCCCCGGAGGGATTTGAGTTTGGGTGGAGGAGGAGGGAGATCTGAGGCTTTTGGTGTTTCTAGCAATGGAGTGTGATAGAGAGAGCTCAAGAACAACTTGTAGTGTAGTGCCTAACTTTTCAGAGGTAGAAGAAGGGCTATTTATAGTGTCACTTGAAATATGGCCGTTGCCCACTTGACACCTCAGCAGATTCTTCGAGGAACCCGGTCGACCGGATTTGGCGCCGAGCAGGCCGGCGCACGGGCCGGTCCGACCGGCCCTGTGACCGGACCGGCCGGTTTCAACCGGAGCTGGGACCGGGTCTTGACCGGGCGAGCTTCCGAGGCTACTGGATCTTGTCCGGTTGGCACAGGCGCGAAGTCCGGTCGGTCGCCGGGGCGGCCGGTCAGGGATCCGGTCCGACCGGGCCAGAGACCGGAACGGCCGGTCAGGGAGCCAGTCCGACCGGGCCAGAGACCGGATCAGCCGGTCCACAACCGGGCCGTCAACCGGACCATCTCCCAGACCTTACTGGATCTCATCCAGTTGGCACCGGTCCAGGGGCCGGTCTGCGCCGGGCTGGCCGCTGCCAGGGCCGGTCTGACCGGGCCTGGGACCGGCCATGGTCTGGAAACCCCTTGTTGATTTTTCGTCGAAGTGGGGGGTCTCCCATTGTCTTCTTGTTCCATTGATACACCATTATACCTCTTTGGCTAATACCTGGAAATCAACTTGTAGACATGTATTAGTCCAAATACTCTAGCACGGTGTCATAGTTACCAAAATAATGGATAAGGGTGAAATACCCTTACATCGAGGATCACAAACATTCGAGAGGGTGACACCAATACCAAATACTTCCATAGGAAGATTAATGGTCGGAGGGGGAAGAACCACATTCACCGCCTTAAGCACCACACCGGATGGATTAACGACCACAACCACAAAGAGAAAGTCATCTCCGATCACTTTGAAGATTTTATGGGAAGAGGCCAACATCGCAACACGGACCTCAATTGGGCGGGGTCCACTTTGAAGAGCTAGATTTGTCCTCTCTTGATGCCTCCTTCACGGAGGAGGAAGTTAAGAACGCCATCAACCTCCTTCCGGGGGACAAGGCCCCCCCGGACCGGACGGTTTTACGGGTGCCTTCTACAAGAATTGTTGGGATATTATTTCTTTCAGATGACGTTATGAGAGCGATCAATCTCTTCGGGGACCTTCATGCGGCCAACTTCCATTGGTTAAACTCCGCCAACATTGCTCTCTTGCCCAAGAAGGATGGGGCGGAGGAGATTTCCAACTTTAGGCCTATTAGCCTCATACATGGCATTTCCAAGATCATCGCCAAAATGCTTTCCCTCAGGCTTGCGCCGCATATGGATGACCTTGTTTCTAAGGAGCAAAGTGCTTTCATCAAGAAAAGGAGCATTCATGATAACTTCCTCTATGTCAATAATCTTGCTACGAGGCTTCACAAAAGGAAAACGCCGGCCCTTCTCTTTAAGCTTGACATCCGGAAAGCATTCGACTCCATGCGTTGGGACTACATCGTTGACCTTCTCCAAAAACTCGGTTTCCCGCCGCGCTTTCGGAATTGGGTTGTGGCCTTGCTTGTTACCGCCTCCTCGAGGGTCCTTCTTAATGGGGTGGCCGACCCGCCCATCAAGCATGGCCAAGGGCTTCACCAAGGTGACCCATTGTCGCCCCTCCTTTTTGTCATTGCTATCGACCCCATTACCCAAATTCTTGAGCTAGCCTCCGCTCATGGTTTGCTTCACAATATTGCAAGGCAGACCACCATTTTGAGGACCTCTCTCTACGCCGATGATGCGGCGATCTTCATTGCTCCATCCAAACACGATGTGCAAAACCTCACCGCCATCCTTCAAGGTTTTGGAGAGGTTACGGGCCTATGTACTAACTTCCATAAGAGCTTCGTTGTGCCTATTTGTTGCAACAACATCGACCTTGATGACATCCTTCATGGCACCCCGGTTCTTAGGACTTCGTTCCCATTGAAGTATCTCGGATTACCCCCCTCCATTAGGTGCCTTCGTAGAACGGACTTCCAATCTCTTGAGGACAAAGCGGTCCGGAAGATCCCTTCTTGGAATGGGAAGCTTATCAACATGGCGGGCCGTACCGCACTTGTCAAGTCCGTCCTTGCCTCTCAAGCTATCTACCACTTCACTTCTCTCAATGTTCCTACCGGCTCTATGCTCAATATGAAGAATTTGGAAAGATCCTTTTTGTGGGCGGGCACCGACAAGGTCACCGGTGGGCAATGCAAGGTCAATTGGGACATTGTTTGTAGACCCAAAAACCTTGGGGTCTTGGAGTCCTCAATGCCGAGTTCTTCTCTCGTCCTCTCTGGTTGCAATGGACTTGGAAGGAATGGAAGGAGCCGTCCAAGATTTGGGTGGGTCTTGGCAACCCTTGTGACGACACGGATATGGACCTCTTCTACGCCTCCACAACCATTATGCTGGGCAATGGGGAGAAGACCCCATTTTAGAAGGCACCATGGTTGAATGGCCTTAAGCCTATCGACATCGCCCCTCTCATATACAACATCTCCACTAGGAAAAATTGGACGGTTAAGAAGGCCATGACCAATCACGGTTGGATCTCTAAAATCAACTTGGCGGCGGAGTTCACCTTACAACACAACCGCCAATATATCCCCCTTTGGGTCAAACTCTCGGAGGTCACTCTTTAAGAGGGCATCGATGATGAAATCACTTGGAACCTCACCGACAATGGCCTCTATTCATCTACCTCCGCTTACCGTGCTCAATTCTTTGGAGCTACATCTTCCCCGATCGCCTCCTCGGTGTGGATGTTTTGGGCCCCACCTAAATACAAGTTCTTCATGTGGCTAGCGCTTCAAAATAGGCTTTGGACTAATGACCGTTTGGAGAAGAGGGGGTGGCCAAATGGTCGGGACTGTCCCCTATGCAAACGAGTTTTGGAATCCGTTGATCACCTTCTTGTCAATTGTCGTTACACCATTCGACTTTGGAGTCTTCTAAATGATTGGCTTGGCATTCAACCGCTTGACCTCACTCTATGGCCGGCCACCACTCTTCATCCTTGGTGGGGCAACATGACGAAGCGCAAGGACGTGGCTTCCTTCGCCTTCCTTGTGTCTTGGGAGCTTTGGAACGAAAGAAATGCCCGGGTCTTCAAAAACAAGCATGCTCCACCCTCGGCGCTTTTCCACAAAATTAAGTTAGAGGATAGACTTTGGGTTTTGGCGGGTGATATGTGTATGAGCAATTTGATGCCGTGAGAGTAGTTCCCTTTGTTTCTAGGGTGCATCCGGGTGTGTTGTAAAACTATTTCTACTTCTCCTTAATGAATGGAATAGGGCAAAGCTTTTGTCCTCTTTTCAAAAAAAAAATTGCATGTTATACATGCTGAGGAGATTGCGTAAATCCCACTTTGGCCGTCTTTCCATTCCACCTAATGGTGCCAGGCTCATTGGACAGCAGAACGTGCTGCAACCGAAGCCACAACGGAGGTAAACTGACTGAGCTGGTTGATGTCTACGTTCCCCCTCCTTTCCTGTAGACAGTGTTGGGCCTCCAAGTGCAGAGGTTTGTAGAACAGCAGCAAGTTTTCCCTTAAGTGGATCACCCAAGGTTTATCGAACTCAGGGAGGAAGAGGTCAAAGATATCCCTCTCATGCAACCCCGCAACCACAAAGCAAGAAGTCTCTTGTGTCCCCAACACACCAAATAGGTGCACTAGTTCGGCGAAGAGATAGTGAAATACAGGTGGTATGAATATATATGAGCAGTAGCAACGGTGCCGAGAAAATAGCTTGTCGGCGTGTAGTTGATGGTGGTAGTATTGCAGCAGTAGTAACGCAAGTAAAACAAGAAACAAGCAGTAGTAACTCAGCAGTATTTAGGAACAAGGCCTAGGGATTACACTTTCACTAGTGGACACTCTCAACATTGATCACATAACAGAATAGATAAATGCATACTCTACACTTTTGTTGGATGATGAACACATTGCGTAGGATTACACGAACCCTCAATGCCGGAGTTAACAAGCTCCACAATAATGCTCATATTTTAGTAACCTTAAGTGTAAGATAGATCAAAAGACTAAACCAAGTACTAGCATAGCATGCACACTGTCACCTTCATGCATATGTAGGAGGAATAGATCACATCAATATTATCATAGCAATAGTTAACTTCGCAATCTACAAGAGATCATGATCATAGCATAAACCAAGTACTAACACGGTGCACGCACTCGTCACCTTTGCACACATGCAGGAGGAATAAAACTACTTTAATAACACATCACTAGAGTAGCACATAGATAAATTGTGATACAAACACATTGCAATCATCAAGAGATATAAATAAGCACTTCACTACGCTCTTCAACAAGTGAATAAGTACTTCGTGAAATATAGCCTAAGAGACCCACACGGTGCACACACTCGTCACCTTTACACACGTGGGACAAGGAGTCTCCGGAGATCACATAAGTAAAACCCACTTGACTAGCATAATGACATCTAGATTACAAGCATCATCATATGAATCTCAATCATGTAAGGCAGCTCATGAGATTATTGTATTGAACTACATAGGAGAGAGATGAACCACATAGCTACCGGTACAGCCCCGAGCCTCGATGGAGAACTACTCCCTCCTCATGGAAGCAGCAGCGGTGATGAAGATGGCGGTGGAGATGGCAGCGGTGTCGATGGAGAAGCCTTCCGGGGGCACTTCCCCGCTCCGGCGAGGTGCCGGAACGGAGACTCCTGTCCCCCGCATCTTGGCTTCGCGATGACGGCGGCTCCGGAACTTTTCTCGTATCGTGGCTTCCTCCGTAAGGGTTTTCGATGCGGTGGGCTTTAAATAGGCGAAGAGGCGGCGCAGGAGGGTCAACGAGGCGACGACACCATAGGGTGGCGCGGCCAGGGCCTGGGCCGCGCCACCATGTCATCTGGGCCCACCAGGGCCCTCCTCTGGCGGCTCTCGGGTGTTCTGGATGCTTCCGGGCAAAATAGGAACCTGGGAGGTGATTTCGTCCAATTCCGAGAATATTTCGTTACTAGGATTTCTGAAACCAAAAACAGCAGAAAACAGGAACTGGCACTTCGGCATCTTGTTAATAGGTTAGTTCCGTAAAATGCATAAATATGACATATAATGTGTATAAAACATGTAGATATCATCAATAAAGTAGCATGGAACATAAGAAATTATCGATACGTTGGAGACGTATCAGCATCCCCAAGCTTAGTTCTGCTCGTCCCGAGCAGGTAAAACGATAACAAAGATAATTTCTGAAGTGACATGCCATCATAATCTTGATCATACTATTTGTAAACATATGTAATGAATGCAGCGATCAAAGCAAAGGTAATGACATGAGTAAACAACCGAATCATAAAGCAAAGACTTTTCATGAATAGTACTTCAAGACAAGCATCAATAAGTCTTGCATAAGAGTTAACTCATAAAGCAATAAATCAAAGTAAAGGTGTTGAAGCAACACATAGGAAGATTAAGTTTCAGCGGTTGCTTTCAACTTATAACATGTATATCTCATGGATATTGTCAACATAAAGTAATATAACAAGTGCAATATGCAAGTATGTAGGAATCAATGCACAGTTCACACAAGTGTTTGCTTCTTAAGGTGGAAGGAGATAGGTAAACTGACTCAACAATAAAAGTAAAAGAATGGTCCCTCAACGAGGAAAGCATCGATTGCTGTATTTGTGCTAGAGCTTTTATTTTGAAAACATGAAACAATTTTGTCAACGGTAGTAATAAAGCATATGAGTTATGTAAATTATATCTTACAAGTTGCAAGCCTCATGCATAGTATGCTAATAGTGCCCGCACCTCGTCCTACTTAGCTTGGACTACCGGGTCTTCGCATGCCATGTTTCAACCAAGTGTCACAAAGGGGTACCTCCATGCCGCCTGTACAAAGGTCTAAGGAGAATGCTCGCATTTCGGATTTCTCGCTTTTGATTATTCTCAACTTAGACATCCATACCGGGACAACATGGACAACGAGATAATGGACTCCTCTTAAATGCATAAGCATGTAGCAATGATTATTATTCTCATATGAGATTGAGGATATATGTCCAAAACTGAAACTTCCACCATGGTTCATGGCTTTAGTTAGCGGCCCAATGTTCTTCTCTAACAATTTTGCATGCTCCAACCACTAAAATGATAGACCTTCGGACAAGACGGACATGCATAGCAACTCACATGATATTCAATAAAGAGTAATTGATGGCGTTCCCTGAAGCATGGTTATCGCACAACAAGCAACTTAATAAAATATAAAGTGCATAAGTACATATTCAATACTACGATAGTTTTTAAGGCTATTTTGTCCCATGAGCTATATATTGCATAGGTGGATGATGGAATTTTAAAGGTAGCACTCAAGCAATTTACTTTGGAATGGCGGAGAAATACCACGTAGTAGGTAGGTATGGTGGACACAAATGGCATAGTAGTTGGCTCAAGGATTTTGGATGCATGAGAAGTATTCCCTCTCGATACAAGGTTTAGGCTAGCAAGGTTATTTGAAGCAAACTCAAGGATGAACCGGTGCAGCAAAACTCACATAAAAGACATATTGTAAACATTATAAGACTCTACACCGTCTTCCTTGTTGTTCAAAACTCAATACTAGAAATTATCTAGACCTTAGAGAGACCAATTATGCAAACCAAATTTTAGCATGCTCTATGTATTTCTTCATTAATGGGTGCAAAGTATATGATGCAAGAGCTTAAACATGAGCACAACAATTGCCAAGTATCACATTATCCAAGACATTTTACCAATTACTACATGTAGCATTTTCCAATTCCAACCATATAACAATTTAACGAAGAGGAAACTTCGCCATGAATATTATGAGCTAAGAACACATGTGTTCATACGAACCAGCGGAGCGTGTCTCTCTCCCACACAAGGATGAACTTGTTCAGAGAACTAAGATAACAAACCAAAAACAAAAATAAAAGCACACAGTACGCTCCAAGTAAAATACATAGGATGTGACGGAATAAAAATATAGTTTCACTAGAAGAAACCCGATAAGTTGTCGATGAAGAAGGGGATGCCTTGGGCATCCCCAAGCTTAGATGCTTGAGTATTCTTGAAATATGCAGGGATGAACCACCGGGGCATCCCCAAGCTTAGACCTTTCACTCTTCTCGATCACATTATATCACTCTCTTCTATTGACCCTTGAAAACTTCCTTCACACCAAACTTCAAGCAAACTCATTAGAGGGTTAGTGCATCATTAATAATTCACTCATTCAGAGGTGACACAATCATTATTTTCACTTCTGGACATTGCATAATGCTACTGGACATTAGTGGATCAAAGAAATAAATCCAACATAGCAAAAGAGGCAATGCGAAATAAAAGGCAGAATCTGTCAAAAACAGAACAGTCCGTAAAGACGAATTTAGAAATGGCACCAGACTTGCTCAAATGGAAAAACTCAAAACTAATGAAAGTTGCGTACATATCTGAGGATCACGCTCGTAAATTGGCAGAGTTTTTCGAATTTTCTACAGAGAATTGTGCCCAGATTCGTGACAGACAGCAATGCTGTTTCTGCGCAGCGATCCCAAATATAACATCAACTTTGACATAGAAACTTTACTTGGCACAAAAACATGATAAGGAGAGGTTGCTACAGTAGTAAACAACTTCCAAGACACAAATATAAAACAAAGTACTGTAGCAAAATAACACATGGGTTATCTCCCAAGAAGTTCTTTCTTTATAGCCATTAAGATGGGCTCAGCAATTTTGGTGATGCACCCGCAAGAAATAGTATTTGAAGCAAAAGAGAGCTTCAAGAGGCAATTCAAAACACATTTGAGCCTAACATGCTTCCTATGCAAAAGAATCTTGTAAATAAACAAGTTCATGAAGAGCAAAGTAACAAGCATAGGAAGATAAAACAAGTGTAGCTTCAAAAATTTCAGCACATAGAGAGGTGTTTTAGTAACATGAAAATTTCTACAACCATATTTTCCTCTCTCATAATAACTTTCAGTAGCATCATGAGCAAACTCAACAATATAACTATCACATAAAGCATTCTTATCATGAGTCTCATGCATAAAATAATTACTACTCCCAACATAGGCATAGTCATTCTTATTAATCGTAGTGGGAGCAAATTCAACAAAGTAGCTATCAAATATAGGAGGTATATTGTAATCATAATCAAATTTATCCTCCATAACAGGTGGTAACAAAAGACTACTATCATTATAATCATCATAAATAGGAGGCAAAGTATCATCAAAGTAAATTTTCTCCTCAATGCTTGGGGGACTAAAAATATCATGCTCATCAAAGCCAGCTTCCCCAAGCTTAGAATTTTCCATAACATTAGCAACAATGGTGTTCAAAGCATTCATACTAATAACATTCCCATTATCATGCATATAAAGTTCCATGGGTTTTTTAATTCTCTCTTCAAACACATCATGTCCTAATTCAAGATAAAGTTCATAAAGATCTCTCATATTTTTGTTGTTTTCCATTATGCCTAACTAGTGTAAACAAGAAACCAAATGTCGCAATTGCAGAGTCTAAAGGAAATAGCTTCGAGTACTTACAATGGCGCCGGGAAAATAGCTTAGTAGCCGAGATCCGGAGTGTGAGTACCTTTTACCTTTCCTCCCCGGCAACGGCGCCAGAAAATTAGCTTGATGTCTACGTTCCCCCTCCTTTCCTGTAGACAGTGTTGGGCCTCCAAGTGCGGAGGTTTGTAGAACAGCAGCAAGTTTTCCCTTAAGTGGATCACCCAAGGTTTATCGAACTCGGGGAGGAAGAGGTCAAAGATATCCCTCTCATGCAACCCTGCAACCACAAAGCAAGAAGTCTCTTGTGTCCCCAACACACCAAATAGGTGCACTAGTTCGGCGAAGAGATAGTGAAATACAGGTGGTATGAATATATATGAGCAGTAGCAACGGTGCCAGAAAATAGCTTGTTGGCGTGTAGTTGATGGTGGTAGTATTGCAGCAGAGTAACGCAGTAGAAACAAGTAAACAAGCAGTAGTAACTCAGCAGTATTTAGGAACAAGGCCTAGGGATTACACTTTCACTAGTGGACACTCTCAACATTGATCACATAACAGAATAGATAAATGCATACTCTACACTTTTGTTGGATGATGAACACATTGCGTAGGATTACACGAACCCTCAATGCCGGAGTTAACAAGCTCCACAATAATGCTCATATTTTAGTAACCTTAAGTGTAAGATAGATCAAAAGACTAAACCAAGTACTAGCATAGCATGCACACTCGTCACCTTCATGCATATGTAGGAGGAATAGATCACATCAATATTATCATAGCAATAGTTAACTTCGCAATCTACAAGAGATCATGATCATAGCATAAACCAAGTACTAACACGGTGCACGCACTCGTCACCTTTGCACACATGCAGGAGGAATAAAACTACTTTAATAACACATCACTAGAGTAGCACATAGATAAATTGTGATACAAACACATTGCAATCATCAAGAGATATAAATAAGCACTTCACTACGCTCTTCAACAGTGAATAAGTACTTCGTGAAATATAGCCTAAGAGACCCACACGGTGCACACACTCGTCACCTTTACACACGTGGGACAAGGAGTCTCCGGAGATCACATAAGTAAAACCCACTTGACTAGCATAATGACATCTAGATTACAAGCATCATCATATGAATCTCAATCATGTAAGGCAGCTCATGAGATTATTGTATTGAACTACATAGGAGAGAGATGAACCACATAGCTACCGGTACAGCCCCGAGCCTCGATGGAGAACTACTCCCTCCTCATGGAAGCAGCAGCGGTGATGAAGATGGCGGTGGAGATGGCAGCGGTGTCGATGGAGAAGCCTTCCGGGGCACTTCCCCGCTCCGGCAGGTGCCGGAACGGAGACTCCTGTCCCCGGATCTTGGCTTCGCGATGACGGCGGCTCTGGAACTTTTCTCGTATCGTGGCTTTCTCCGTAAGGGTTTTCGATGCAGAGGCTTTAAATAGGCGAAGAGGCGGCGCAGGAGGGTCAACGAGGCGACGACACCATAGGGTGGCGCGGCCAGGGCCTGGGCCGCGCCACCATGTCATCTGGGGCCCACCAGGGCCCTCCTCTGGCGGCTCTCGGGTGTTCTGGATGCTTCCGGGCAAAATAGGAACCTGGGAGGTGATTTCGTCCAATTCCGAGAATATTTCGTTACTAGGATTTCTGAAACCAAAAACAGCGGAAAACGAGAACTGGCACTTCGGCATCTTGTTAATAGGTTAGTTCCAGAAAATGCATAAATATGACATATAATGTGTATAAAACATGTAGATATCATCAATAAAGTAGCATGGAACATAAGAAATTATCGATACGTTGGAGACGTATCACTGGTCATCCTAGGTTATACGATGAAGACCTGTCATCCGACATCCAACACGAAGAGCCACGGCCACTGTGATCTTCTTCTTACGGCTGAGCGTTTGTGCAGATCTGGAGCAATAGAGGCAGGCGCGTCACCATTAAGCCATTTGGAGGTCCAAATTTTTTGCAATTGATCCATATCCCATTGCGATATACGTACAAGCATTGAAAAGCTCCTCATCTATGTGATCCCCTGGCGTTGGCATGCCAATCCAAGGCCGACGCCGATCAGTCCACTCATACCACTTCCACCGGAGACCCAAGGCGACTGATTTTTTTTGTCACGCGGGGACTTTTTTTTAGAGAAACAGGGCTCCAAACCCCGGCTCTATTTTTATTGAAGCCTCATGCACCAAAACAAACATCCAGATTTGTTATTTTTTTACAGACCACCAGCACTTCATACAAGCATACAGACCAGGTTTTAAGCTACAGACCAAAACAAACTAGAAGTTTAACTGACAAACATCAAGGGGCTAGATGGAACCAGCCTCAAACCAACAGCATCAGCACCTCAGGCTAGCAAATCAAGGACGATCCAGGACTTTGAAGCATGCTCTGTCACCCACCAGAATAAGATCATTTGCCTCCAGGGTTCTTGTGGTGACCCTGCATACCACTGCATGTTGTAGTATGCCAGTCGTTGATATAACATTCGCGAAGTACCAATCCGCAAATATTACATCCCTCAGAGTAGTACGACAGAACATAGCAGGTCCATAACTCATTCATACATTATTACAAACCATAGGTACATATCATCCTGGAGCTCCTCTTGGGTCCTGAGAGGGTTACTCCTGGGTTCGAGGCGAACCCAACTTAACTTACAATATAGAAGTCTCATGAGACTATACATTTATTCCAGCGAGCAGTTAATTACTAGAAGTTCGGACTGCTCGGGTACTACTATTACTTCTATTAGGTCTAAGATTGTTCTCTTCCGGAACCATCCCCCGTTCCGTAGACTATCAGGTAGTCTACACCTTCAACACCTCCAGAGAGGTCTGGTTCTTCGTATCCGATGATGTCGGCTCCTTCAGGGTTGTCGTTGTCCTCCTCCAGATGGTTCAGACAGTATAAGCAGGGGATTTAAGAGTGGTATGAGTACGAGCGTACTCAACAAGTTCATATTAGGAAAGTGGTGTTTAATGCACTATCTACGATACCAGACCAGAAAGTCTGATACCATGCAGGTTTTAATAACTATTTCTTCAAAAGGTTGTTTTTATTCAGAAGAACTATGTCCGTCAGCCTTCACCGGTTGACTAGAACTTCATGGAGTTCCTTTCCGGCAGCGTTCGCAGTTCCAAATCCCGGAACAAGGAGTGACTGGTCACGATTCGTTACACTCTGCAGAGGTGTGTTTCTTTACCCATAAGAGATCTTAACCTTGGTGCCAACCGGGCAGCTTTCCCGTCCACACTTCCTTTGGTGTGAGGCCCGGTATAAGGTCCTAGCCGTTCATATTCCTCCGCTACCTCGCACACCCACCCTTTGTTGCATACCCCGATCCTGGGTCCTCGTCGGTCCTCTTACACCAATTAAGGATGGACCCCGACCACGACAACAGTTTGGGACTCGTTAACCAAACTCCTTCGCCGTAGCTGCAACCCATCATAGACCACTTACCGTGGGGAATTAGAATGGGATCCCCACCCCACCGCTTGCCCAACCTGGGTCAAGTGTCTACGGTAAGCGCATCCGTTGATGTACGAGAGGTGGAAATACAATTGGCTACTCCGTCCCACTCCAGATCTTATGGTGAACACGAGTTTTACGGCACAAGAATCACTGGACGACATTTGTTGTTAATCCTAGATGGATATAAACCCATTGCAATGGAACCTCCACCATATCAACACAATCCATGGTTCCATTGCCCACCACATAGTCATATTCATAGTTATGAAAATAGTGGTTTTGCTTTTTTATGCAATAGTGATAAACATAGTACTTTGCAAGTAATTTGGTAAAAAATACTCAAATGACATGAGCAAGCGATGAACTTGCCTGAACACTGCAAAGTGTTGCAGTTGGATGGTGTGGACTGACCCTTGTCCTCTGTTGCTGAAAAATAGCATCATTGTCCGATAAGGGCAATGGTTAAAGAAGCAATTATGCATGATTCAGCTTTTAGGGTTGTTCCCCCCCTTCCGGTGTTTTATTATTTTATGTGGAAGGTTAATACTAAGAACAATTTAGGGATACTCTGTTTAGGGTAAAATACAACCTTGAAATGTTGTCAAGGTGTTTTTATAGTCCAAAGGCATTAATGGACTTATTTTCATTATTAAAATAATATGTGTGATTTAAATGATTATTTAAATCATTAAATTAAGACTTATTCTGAGTTGTCTTCCAAAATTCCCTTTGATATTTTATTCAAGTAGAGAATTTTATGCTGATCAATTTTCATATTTTTAATTATTTTTTTAGAGCTATTAAATATTTATTGTGCCTTTTCAAAGTTTATGTATTTTAATTGAATTATGAAATGGCAGAAATGCCCCTGGGCCCCACCTGTCAGGGTGGCCCAACGGGTTAGGTCGCACCCGAGCCACTCTGTTGGCTCGGTCGGCCCACTCGCTCTCTCCTCTCTTCTCGCACCGAAACCCTAATCCCCTCGCGTCTCTCTGGCGATCCCGTGGTCGCCGCTGCCTTCGTCGAGATTCTCCGGCCATCTCCGGCCAACTCCGGCGATGAGATGCGGCGGATCTAGACCGCCTCACGACGGCGCACCAGATCCTCCGGCTCGATCTGTTCTTCGCCTCCTTCTTCGTTCACCCCCTTCGCGTTCGCCCGCACGGCCAGGAGGTTGCGCGGTGATGCGTTGCTCATCGGCGACTCTGGCGCCGTGACGCCGCCGTGGGCGTTGATGTGGTGGTGATGGAGCGCACGCGCTCGGCGACGCCAGGCCAGGCGCGGCTTGGCGCTGCCGTGGGTGGCCCGTGCCGCCATGGCACGCCGATGCTCTACTCCAGGTACACGCCTCCATTGTTCCCCTCCTTCTTCCTTCTCTGCGCTCTGCTCCAGGGATTGGCCTGCCTCTCCCATGGAGATGTTGTGCTGTGCCCACTGCTTGCGCTTGCTCTGCATGCGTGTATGCTGCTGCTGTACTTCTGGCTAGCTGCTGCTCTTGCTCTGTTGTTATGGCCTAAGCTGTGCTGCTGCCGTTCTAGCTATTAGCCTTACTGGCCTTGATCAGTGTTGCCCAGGCCATGCTAGTGCTTGCTATCCTTCCCGAATTCCTGTTCTGTGCCTCTATTCTAGTTGCTATTCATGCCAGAGTTCAAGTGTAATCATGTGTGATACCCTGGCTTGGTTACAGTGTGCCATTTCTTGCAATTATGCAAGTGCCAGAGCCCTAGTGACTTATTTTGGTGCTCAGATTTATGGTTGTGCTCAATTGAGCATTACTGTGGCTTCATAATGTTATTTAATAATGAATTGGTGTGTGCCTTGCTTGTGCATCTTAATCCAGTGGCTCATCATGCCTTTCATGTGCTCTGGATACATTCATGGATTATTATTTGATTATCTGTGAAGCATCTATTGATTATCTGTGGCTGTTTAATTCATGAAGCTTCTGTGTGATGCCAGTGATTGATTCTAGCATGCTTTGGTATGCTTTAGCAGGCTCTGGTGATCAATTGATCACCACTGGCTTGTTGATTGCATGCTTGCTAGCTACCTGTGCTTATCTGGTGCTCCCACTGGTGTCTGTGTGACACATGTGCTTGTGCTGATGTGTGTTGATGCTTGCTCAAGCATCACCTGATGCTTGCAGTGAACCATTGGTTCACTGACAAGATGTTGGTGCTTTTGTTACTGGACAGTTTCATTTATCTGTGATTCCTTGTTTTACTAGATGGATAAATGATGTGAACTATTTAACAGTAATGATCATATGGATGAATTGGATGTAGCTAAAGGGATGCCAACATCTGTTGGGTACCCTAGCTCTTACTGAACCCCCTTGGGTGATGATGTGATGGCTGGAAATGTTGGCTGTGGGTTGAGGTGGCCTTGACAGCCACTTGGTGCTGTCATGGTAGCTCCCCCTTTCTCTGTGACTTGCTGTGGTGGATTGTTGCTTACTGGCCTGACCATATTTGGTTGCCAGATGCTTTTGATGTTGACAAACCTGGATAGACACATGTTAGTCTATCATGTCTGATGGTGTAGTGGCCATAGGTGCTAAGTAAATCTGGTAGTGAGATAGGATCAACCCTTGTTGGATTTCTTTGTTTATCTCACTGGTTTGACATAGTCAATGTTCCCAGGTTGCTTTCCTATTGGTTATCCTCTTGCTTCCTTGCACCAACTTGGCTAGTAGCCAGATGATGACTCACATATAGGGTATCTACCCACTTTGCTGCCTGTGACTTGTGCAAATGATGAATTTGTATGAGCAAATCCTGCTTGCTCAGGATGTGTGGTATACCTCACTCCAGCTCCTAGAAATAGGGTGTTGGTGTAGAGGTTTTGCTTCTAGTGGTTTGCTTGACTTGCCCTGCTCCTCCTTGTGACTTGTGATTCTTGATTTGATTCTGTGGTGATTTTGGACAGGTTCAACAGCTCTGGCTGTTCTTCCTGTTCTTGCTGTTCTTGGTTTCTGGTGGACTTACCCTGCTGCCTGTCGATGGATGAAGCAAATGGCTAGGGTTTTGGCTGTGAAAAGCTTATATATGACCAGCCATTCCTTCCCTGGTCGACAGCTGAGCCTGACATGTTTGGGTGACTCACTGTGTATGTGTGTTGCATGCACACAGCCCTGTGAGCAGGCTGTGTGTGTGTGTAGCCTGATACTATGCACTTGGCTTGGAACTCGGTGGTGAGATGGATCAGCTCGGCAGCCTTGTTCATATCCTCTCCTGATTCATTATTTTTGCTAACTCGCCAAGTGGCATTGCCACTTGGCATAATGTTGTGTTGGTTTTGTTTGTGTGCGGGGATCAAGAAATTGATCAAGATGAAGATCTTGAAGCTCAAGATTAACTTGTAGATTAGGATATATTTTTCTTACTTGTAATTTTCTTTTTCTTTTTCTATTTAAGCAATTCTTGTAATGTGTTGTATTATTCATTTATTTTCTTTATGAATATTGTAATGACAATGTAAATTGTGTGATGATCAATAAAGCTCAAGGTTTTCTCTAATGAGCTTTATTTTTTATGTGTATTATTTATAATTTGTATATTCATTATTTACTTAATGAATTTCTTTACAATCAATTTATGAGATATTTTTTTTATGTTTGAATTTGAATTTCAAATTCAACTTTGAGTTGAATTCAATCATACAACTTAACTTTGAATTCAATCATGCAACTTAAGTTTGTGATGCAAACTCTCCCCTCTCTTCTCAAAACCCTAAACTAGTTAGGTGAGATGCAAGTTTGTCGCACTCTCGAAACCCTAACCCTGTAAGGTGTCGAGAGAGAAACTTGTCCCCCTTCGATGCAGTTTTTGTTTAAAAGCGCGAAATTTCCCCAGAATTGGCAATGCAATGCACATCCCTTTCTAAAATCTACCCCTCGATCGTCTCTAAACCTAGGACATTACAGCCTTTCCCCCTTAAAGAAAACTTCGTCCCGAAGTTGTGGTTGTAATACCTGAACAGTTCGGGGTATGTTTTCCTCAGGTCTTCTTCCTTTTCCCTGGTGGCTTCCCTCTCGGGGTGATGCTTCCATTGTATCTTGCGATACTTTATAGATTTATTCCTGAGTTGTTTCCAGCTCTCCTCGAGAATCTTGGTTGGCTTCTCGATGTAAGTCAAATCTGGTTGTAACTCGAGCTCAGCATGTGATACTGGCTCATCTGGGGTCTTTAAGCATTTCCTGAGTTGCGACACATGGAATACATTGTGAACTTGAGCTAGCCTTCCCGGTAGATCTAATTCAAAAGCTAACCCTCGGTTCTGACTCGCATCTTGAAAGGTCCGATGTATCTAGGGCTCAACTTTCCCTTTACTCCGAATCTCTGAAGACCTTTCATCGGGCTTACCTTAAGATATACCATATCTCCAACTTGGGGCTCCCAAGTCCTTCTCTTTTGGTCTGCATAGCTCTTCTGTCGACTTTGGGCTATCTTCAGTCTATCTCTTATAATGTCAATTATGTGTTGCTTTTCCTTGACATAATCAGGGTTGAACTCCTTGCTTGATCCAGCTTCATACCAACATATCGGTGATCTACACTTTCTTCCGTAGAGAGCTTCAAATGGTGCCATATTGATACTACTTTGATAACTATTGTTGTATGAAAATTCTGCTAGTGGCAAGTGTTCCTCCCATGATCCTCCGAAGTCTAGGGCACAAGCCCTAAGCATATCCTCTAGGATCTGATTAGTTCTCTCCGTTTGTCCACCTGTCTGAGGATGATAGGCGGTACTATAGTCCAACTTGGATCCTAAGGCTTCGTGTAGTTGCTTCCAGAATGCTGACGTGAACACGGATCCTCGATCCGACACGATCTTCTTGGGCACTCCATGTTTACTCGCGATCTCTTTGATATAAAGATCGATGAGTTTCTCTCCTTTATCTTGCTGGTTTACTGCTAAGAAGTGTGCACTTTTCGTCAACCGGTCCACGATTACCCATATCATGTCCTTCTTTTTATTGGTCATGGGTAGTCCGGTGATGAAATCCATTCCTATCTCTTCCCATTTCCATTCTGGGATTGGTAAAGGTTGTAATTTCCCTGCTGGACTTTGATGTTCAGCTTTCACTCTTTGACATGTATGGCATTCTGCTACGTATTGGGCTATTTCTCTCTTCATGTTATTCCACCAGAATAATTCCTTGAGATCCATGTACATCTTGGTACTTCCCGGATGTATGGAATATGGTGTTTGATGTGCTTCCCGGAGTATAACTTCCTTGATCTCACCTATGTCCAGAACGCAAATCCTTTTCTGAAATCACAACGATCCCATTTCTCCTCGGTGAAATTCTGATGGTCTTCCTTCATCAATTCTCCTCATCTCCTCCACGATGAATGGATCATCCAATTGACCCATGATTATCTCATTCTTGAGGTTGACATTCATTTCATCGGCTACTTGTAAAGCCGATAGTCCTTCGTGAGCTTCTTTCTCCCAAAGTTGTATTTGGGCTTGGCTTATTTCCTTCTTCAACTCCGGTGATATTTCTGGTTCTATTCCTCTAGTACTCTTCCTGCTCAAGGCATCTGCTACCACATTAGCCTTCCCTGGAGTATAATTGATGGTCAAATCATAGTCCTTGATCAATTCAAGCCATCTTTTCTGCCTCATATTGAGTTCCTTCTGAGTGAAGAAGTACTTGAGACTCTTATGATCAGTATAGAGCTCACACTTGGCTCCATAGAGAAAATGTCTCCAAGTTTGAAGTGCAAAAACAACTGCTGCTAACTCTAAATCATGAGTTGGATAGTTTACTTCATGAGGTCTCAGTTGCCTTGATCCATATGATATTACTTTCCGATCTTGCATGAGCACACATCTAATCCATGTTTGGATGCGTCGTAGTACACGGTGTAATCCTTGCCATCTTCCGGAACTGCTAACACCGGTGCTGTGGTGAGTTTCTCTTTCAGAGTCTGAAAACTCTTCTCACACTCATCAGACCACACGAATGGTGTGTTCTTTCTTAACAGCTTGGTCATTGGTCCTGCTATCTTGGAGAATCCTTCAATGAATCTCCGATAGTATCCTGCCATTCCCAAGAATCCTCAGATTTCCTTGACATTCTTGGGTGCTTCCCAATCCAAAACTGATGCTACTTTACTTGGGTTTACTGCTATCCCATCCTTGCTAATGACATGACCAAAAAATTCTACTTGATCTAGCCAAAATTCACACTTAATGAACTTGGCATAGAGTTGATGTTCCCTTAGTGTTTGCAACACTATCCTAAGATGTTCAGCATGTTCAGCTTTATCTTTGGAGTATATCAAGATATCATCGATGAATATGATGACAAACTTGTCAAGACATGGCATGAAGATCTTATTCATGAGATTCATGAATATTGCTGGCATTGGTTAGTCCAAAAGGTACTACGAGATACTCATGATGTCCGTACCTCGAGACAAAGGCTGTTTTCGGAACGTCTTCCTTCTTGATCTTTATCTGGTGGTAACCGGATCTTAGACCAATCTTGGAAAAGACTCCCGCGCCTCTAACTTGATCAAAAAGATCTTGAATTCTAGGAAGTGGGTACTTGTTCTTGATTGTAACATTGTTCAGGTTTCTGTAGTCCCCGCACATCCGTATACCTCCATCTCTTTTATCCACAAAGATCACAGGTGATCCCCATGGTGAGATACTCTCCTGTATGAATCCTTTCTGTTCCAGGTCATCCAATTGTTCCTTGAGTTCTTTCAACTCTTTAGGCCCCATATTGTATGGTGCTTTAGCAATGGGAGCTGTTCCTGGAATTAGGTCGATAGTAAATTTTATCTCCCTATCTGGTGGCATTCCAGGTAATTCCTTAGGAAATACATCTTGGAATTCGTTGACAACTGGAATGTCCTCGAGTTTCACTTCCTTCATACTATTCAACTTCAACTCAACTTCAATCTGAGTATGCTTATCTCCTTTGTATATGATTCTATCTCCGCCTGGGCTTTTCAAAGACACTGTCTTATGGGTACAATCTATAAGTGCTCCATTTTCCTCTAACCAGTTCATACCAAGAATGACATCAATGTCCTTCATTGGTAAAATGAACAGGTCTGCGTCAAACGCACACTTATTGATCATAATGACTTGTCCAGGTTTAGTGTGGGTTACTAAGATCGTTCCCCCCCGCGTAAAGTATGGTTATGGGTTTATCTAACTTAGTGCATCTAATCCCATGTTTGATAATGAATTGCTGGGAAATGAATGATGTAGTTGCACCAGTATCAAAAAGTACTTTGCCAGGATGAGTGAGTATCTGAAGCGTACCTATCACCGCTTGATCGGAGTTCACCACCTCCTCCAAGCTGGTGCGGCTCAACTTGCCGAAGGGTTTCTTGTTCTTCCAACCCCTCCGGTGTTTCCTCCTCGGCTTCCTCCTCCTCCCGACCGACCTCCTCCGGTATTTCTCTTGGGGCAATCTTTCAGCATATGCCCCTCCTGACGACACCCAAAGCATATAATTCTGGGCTTCTTGCAATCTTTAGCAACATGTCCCTTAAATCCACAGTTATGGCAAATGATCTGGTTTGCCGCTTGAAACCCTTGATTCCTCCTGTTGTTGTTGTTGTTGTTGTTGTTGTTGTTGTTGTACCTTGGTTTGAAACTCAACCCAGTACTAGGCTTGTTGATGACATACCTCTTAGGCTCATATTTGGCCTTCTTCCTCTTCTCCTCCTGTAGTTGCTTGAAGTCTTCTTCCAGGGTGATGGCTGCATCCACCAACTCCTGGAACTCGGTCGCTCTCATCATTCGGAGCTGCACTTTAAACTGGGGACTTAATCCCCGTAAGAACCTCTTCTTCTTTTTGTCCTCGGTATTAACCTCCTCAACGGCATACCGAGACAACTTCGAGAATTCCCTGACATAAGTCAGAATAGCCTTATCCTTCTGCTCGAGACTTTCAAATTCTCGACGCTTCAGTTCCACTATGCTTTCAGGGACATTGGATTCCCTGAACTTCCTCTTAAACTCTTCCCAGGTGAATACCTTACCAGCCGGATATACGGCTACTATATTATCCCACCAAGATGCGGCTGGTCCACATAGCAAGTGTGTTGCATACCGGACCTTCTCCAGGTCATTGCATCCAACTGTATTGAGCTTGCGCTCAGTATCCATCAACCAATCTTCCGCGTCCATGGGTTCGGGCGCGTATGCAAAGGAGATTGGTTTAGTGTTTTGGAAGTCTGACAGAGTGACTCCCTGATTCTCAGGTCTCTCCACCCTATTCTGCTGAAGTAGCTCTTGGAAAAACTTATTTTGCTGCTCCAGTGTAATCCTTTGCCTTTCCTCCACCATTTGCATGTACTGGAGGAAATTCTGCTGTGTCATTGGTGGTGGTGGTGGTGGAAACTGATTCCTGGCTGCTTCATCAGCCTTAGCCTTCTGTCTGGCCTCACGCTCGAGGCGCTGCTCTTCACTCTCCTCACTCGGCGCTCCCGACATATCCCCCTAGTTCTGCAACACAAAGTGGTACTCATAGTTACTCCATGCGCAAGTTTTCTGAGCTCAACTTTGTGCACAGAACTAGTCACGCAATGGAAATCAAGAAGCAAATGCAAATCATACAAAACATATACCCTGTATATACATACATAAGTGGTCTTATTACAATACTCAGTAGCGATGTGAGTATGCAAACTCACTTATTAAAGTATATGTACAAATTTATACAAATATTACATACTACAATACATGTGGTACAACTGTATGGTAGTCTCACCTCCCATGGTGGTCTCTAGTCGTGCTTCACTCCCGATACATCCCAGGCTTCCATCCGGTCGAACGTGAAGTCCTCCTGACATAATCTGGAACATAGGGACTTCCCGTAGGCTTGTAGTCGGAATCGGATGATGATCCGAGGGCAAAATCTGTGTTCATGAACTGGCCATTCAGTGCATCATAATCCACCCATCGGGTGTACTCCCCGGTGACTCCGCCAAAGGTATCTCCACCTTCAGTATCAGACTCAATCAGCATCGGATACCCCTCAATATCTCCTCTATTATACTGATCGTTCTGAAACTGGGTTGTGGCATCATCATTCATCTCAGGATTATACCTAACCGAATCACTATGGTTTCCAGTATGTGATCCCCAACGCCAACCTGTTGAGTTTTCTATAGGAGTCACGGAACGCTTATGGTTTCCGGATTCCTCACCACCTTCATATCCTCCATAGGAGTTACTAGGAAAGTACCTAGGTGTAATAGGTGTGGTTTGCTGTTCTGGATGGTCAATGCTGATATAGTCACCAGCTGAGTAAACTGGTGTGTGCACCTCATTCTCCATAGGTTCCTTCCCCTTGGTCTCCTCCTTGGGTTCAGTAAACTCCTCTAGCATTGTATCAATTGCTCCCGTCAAATGACGGTTCAACCGAAAGAACAATGATAGTAAGTTGCGGCTATTGTCCATGTATTTTGCAGCTTTCGCTGGTTTGCGTTTGGCATATTTGAAGTGGTTAAGCATGGGATCATCTTCCTCCTCCATATGAGGAATGTGTGTGAATTCGGAACCCATAAGCTCTTTCGTCTTATGCTCCCGAATATCGGTTATGGCTCTCATAACGGCTATATGATAGGCTGTGTTGATAGTTCTGGCTTCACCTGCTGGCATAACTACGCTCATTCCCAAAGATTCGGGAAGTCGTAGCCCTACTCTACACTTTGCTAATACAGTACCATCATAGTACATGTATTTCTTTACTTGAATCTGGGGATCGCACCCAAATTCAAGTAACATGGCACGAAGAATATCTGCGAGTCCTCCTTCATATTCACTCAGTGTGGAATCCATCACTTTCACGTTTCGTCCCGGACGTGAACTTGCCATTGTTGGCTGTAGAAATAGAAAGAATATAAGATTAGTAATAATGCATCATAATAGAGATAATAAATAATTATCGCACTAAAAGATATGATTGTTGTATTCTCAATTGAATATACACCATATTTTTAGAGAATTCTTTACTAATCCTATTTGACTCCTAACGTTTTCGTCCCATTTACTAGGTTCCAACCTAAGGTCAAAGCTTTTGCTCGATACCAACCGTGGTGACCCCGCATACCACCGCATGTTGTAGTATGCCGGTCGTTGATATAACATTCGCGAAGTACCAATCCGCAAATATTACATCCCTCGTAGTAGTACGACGTAACATAGCAGGTCCATAACTCATTCATACATTATTACAAACCATAGGTACATATCATCCTGGAGCTCCTCTTGGGTCCTGAGAGGGTTACTCCTGGGTTCGAGGCGAACCCAACTTAACTTACAATATAGAAGTCTCATGAGACTATACATTTATTCCAGCGAGCAGTTAATTACTAGAAGTTCGGACTGCTCGGGTACTACTATTACTTCTATTAGGTCTAAGATTGTTCTCTTCCGGAACCCTCCCCGGTTCCGTAGACTATCAGGTAGTCTACACCTTCAACACCTCTAGAGAGGTCTGGTTCTTCGTAGCCGATGATGTCGGCTCCTTCAGGGTTGTCGTTGTCCTCCTCCAGATGGTTCAGACAGTCTAAGCAGGGGATTTAAGAGTGGTATGAGTACGAGCGTACTCAACAAGTTCATATTAGGAAAGAGGTGTTTAATGCACTATCTACGATACCAGACCAGAAAGTCTGATACCATGCAGGTTTTAATAACTATTTCTTCAAAAGGTTGTTTTTATTCAGAAGAACTATGTCCGTCAGCTTTCACCGGTTGACTAGAACTTCATGGAGTTCCTTTCCGGCAGCGTTCGCAGTTCCAAATCCCGGAACAAGGAGTGACTGGTCACGATTCGTTACACTCTGCAGAGGTGTGTTTCTTTACCCATAAGAGATCTTAACCTTGGTGCCAACCGGCAGCTTTCCCGTCCACACTTCCTTTGGTGTGAGGCCCGAGTATAAGGTCCTAGCCGTTCATATTCCTCCGCTACCTCGCACACCCACCCTTTGTTGCATACCCCGACCCCGGGTCCTCGTCGGTCCTCTTACACCAATTAAGGATGGACCCCGACCACGACAACGATTTGGGACTCGTTAACCAAACTCCTTCGCCGGTAGCCGCAACCCATCATAGACCACTTACCGTGGGGAATTAGAATGGGATCCCCACCCCACCGCTTGCCCAACCTCGGGTCAAGTGTCTACGGTAAGCGCATCCGTTGATGTACGAGAGGTGGAAATACAATTGGCTACTCCGTCCCACTCCAGATCTTATGGTGAACACTAGTTTTACGGCACAAGAATCACTGGACGACATTTGTTGTTAATCCTAGATGGATATAAACCCATTGCAATGGAACCTCCACCATATCAACACAATCCATGGTTCCATTGCCCACCACATAGTCATATTCATAGTTATGAAAATAGTGGTTTTGCTTTTTTGTGCAATAGTGATAAACATAGTACTTTGCAAGTAATTTGGTAAAAATACTCAAATGACATGAGCAAGCGATGAACTTGCCTGAACACTGCAAAGTGTTGCAGTTGGATGGTGTGGACTGACCCTTGTCCTCTATTGCTGAAAAATAGCATCATTGTCCGATAAGGGCAATGGTTAAAGAAGCAATTATGCATGATTCAACTTTTAGGGTTGTTCCCCCCTTTCCGGTGTTTTATTATTTTATGTGGAAGGTTAATACTAAGAACAATTTAGGGATACTCTGTTTAGGGTAAAATACAACCTTGAAATGTTGTCAAGGTGTTTTTATAGTCCAAAGGCATTAATGGACTTATTTTCATTATTGAAAATAATATGTGTGATTTAAATGATTATTTAAATCATTAAATTAAGACTTATTCTGAGTTGTCTTCCAAAATTCCCTTTGATATTTTATTCAAGTAGAGAATTTTATGCTGATCAATTTTCATATTTTTAATTATTTTTTTAGAGCTATTAAATATTTATTGTGCCTTTTCAAAGTTTATGTATTTTAATTGAATTATGAAATGACAGAAATGCCCCTGGGCCCCACCTGTCAGGGTGGCCCAACGGGTTAGGTCGCACCCGAGCCACTCTGTTGGCTCGGTCGGCCCACTCGCTCTCTCCTCTCTTCTCGCACCGAAACCCTAATCCCCTCGCGTCTCTCTCGGCGATCCCGTGGTCGCCGCCGCCTTCGTCGAGATTCTCCGGCCATCTCCGGCCAACTCCGGCGATGAGATGCGGCGGATCTGGACCGCCTCACGACGGCGCACCAGATCCTCCGGCTCGATATGTTCTTCGCCTCCTTCTTCGTTCACCCCCGTCGCGTTCGCCCGCACGGCCAGGAGGTTGCGCGTGATGCGTTGCTCATCGGCGACTCTGGCGCCGTGACGCCGCCGTGGGCGTTGACGTGGTGGTGATGGAACGCACGCGCTCGGCGACGCCAGGCCAGGCGCGGCTTGGCGCTGCCGTGGGTGGCCCGTGCTGCCATGCCGCCATGGCACGCCGATGCTCTGCTCCAGGTACACGCCTCCATTGTTCCCCTCCTTCTTCCTTCTCTGCGCTCTGCTCCAGGGATTGGCCTGCCTCTCCCATGGAGATGCTGTGCCGTGCCCACTGCTTGCGCTTGCTGTGCATGCGTGTGTGCTGCTGCTGTACTTCTGGCTAGCTGCTGCTCTTGCTCTGTTGTTATGGCCTAAGCTGTGCTGCTGCCGTTCTAGCTATTAGCCTTACTGGCCTTGATCGGTGTTGCCCAGTGCCATGCTAGTGCTTGCTATCCTTCCCGAATTCCTCGTTCGTGCCTCTATTCTAGTTGCTATTCATGCCGTAGTTCAAGTGTAATCATGTGTGATACCCTGGCTTGGTTACAGTGTGCCATTTCTTGCAATTATGCAAGTGCCAGAGCCCTAGTGACTTATTTTGGTGCTCAGATTTATGGTCGTGCTCAA
Organism: Lolium rigidum; assembly: GCF_022539505.1. Taxonomy (NCBI): domain Eukaryota; kingdom Viridiplantae; phylum Streptophyta; class Magnoliopsida; order Poales; family Poaceae; genus Lolium; species Lolium rigidum. Next base: position 2,749,883 of record NC_061508.1, on the reverse strand, counting down.
TTGAGCATTACTGTGGCTTCATAATGTTATTTAATAATGAATTGGTGTGTGCCTTGCTTGTGCATCTTAATCCAGTGGCTCATCATGCCTTTCATGTGCTCTGGATACATTCATGGATTATTATTTGATTATCTGTGAAGCATCTATTGATTATCTGTGGCTGTTTAATTCATAAAGCTTCTGTGTGATGCCAGTGATTGATTCTAGCATGCTTTGGTATGCTTTAGCAGGCTCTGGTGATCAATTGATCACCACTGGCTTGTTGATTGCATGCTTGCTAGCTGCCTGTGCTTATCTGGTGCTCCCACCGGTGTCTCGTGTGACACATGTGCTTGTGCCGATGTGTGTTGATGCTTGCTCAAGCAAAGCACCAGATGCTTGCAGGTGAACCATTGGTTCACCGACAAGATGTTGGTGCTTTTGTTACTCGGGCATGTTTCATTTATCTGTGATTCCTTGTTTTACTAGATGGATAAATGATGTGAACTATTTAACAGTAATGATCATATGGATGAATTGGATGTAGCTAAAGGGATGCCAACATCTGTTGGGTACCCTAGCTCTTACTGAACACCCTTGGGTGATGATGTGATGGCTGGAAATGTTGGTCGTGGGTTGAGGTGGCCTTGACGACCACTTGGTGCTCGTCATGGTAGCTCCCCTTTCTCTCGTGACTTGCTCGTGGTGGATTGTTGCTTACCGGCCTCGACCATATTTGGTTGCCAGATGCTTTTGATGTTGACAAACCTGGATAGACACATGTTAGTCTATCATGTCTGATGGTGTAGTGGCCATAGGTGCTAAGTAAATCTGGTAGTGAGATAGGATCAACCCTTGTTGGATTTCTTTGTTTATGTCACTGGTTTGACATAGTCAATGTTCCCAGGTTTGTTTCCTATTGGTTATCCTCTTGCTTCCTTGCACCAACTTGGCTAGTAGCCAGATGATGACTCACATATAGGGTATCTACCCACTTTGCTGCCTGTGACTTGTGCAAATGATGAATTTGTATGAGCAAATCCTGCTTGCTCAGGATGTGTGGTATACCTCACTCCAGCTCCTAGAAATAGGGTGTTGGTGTAGAGGTTTTTGCTTCTGGAGGTTTGCTTGACTTGCCCTGCTCCTCCTTGTGACTTGTGATTCTTGATTTGATTCTGTGGTGATTTTGGACGTGCTGAACAGCTCGGCCGTTCTTCCCGTTCTTGCCGTTCTTGGTTTCCGGTGGACTTACCCCGTCTGCTCGTCGATGGATGAAGCAAATGGCTAGGGTTTTGGCTGTGAAAAGCTTATATATGACCAGCCATTCCTTCCCTGGTCGACAGCTGAGCCTGACATGTTTGGGTGACTCACTGTGTATCTGTGTTGCATGCACACAACCCTGTGAGCAGGCTGTGTGTGTGTGTAGCCTGATACTATGCACTTGGCTTGGAACTCGGTGGTGAGATGGATCAGCTCGGCAGCCTTGTTTATATCCTCTCCTGATTCATTATTTTTGCTAACCTGCCAAGTGGCATTGCCACTTGGCATAATGTTGTGTTGGTTTTTTTGTGTGCAGGGATCAAGAAATTGATCAAGATGAAGATCTTGAAGCTCAAGATTAACTTGTAGATTAGGATATATTTTTCTTACTTGTAATTTTCTTTTTCTTTTTCTATTTAAGCAATTCTTGTAATGTGTTGTATTATTCATTTATTTTCTTTATGAATATTGTAATGACAATGTAAATTGTGTGATGATCAATAAAGCTCAAGGTTTTCTCTAATGAGCTTTATTTTTTATGTGTATTATTTATAATTTGTATATTCATTATTTACTTAATAAATTTCTTTACAATCAATTTATGAGATATTTGTTTTATGTTTGAATTTGAATTTCAAATTCAACTTTGAGTTGAATTCAATCATACAACTTAACTTTGAATTCAATCATGCAACTTAAGTTTGTGATGCAAACTCTCCCCTCTCTTCTCAAAACCCTAAACTAGTTAGGTGAGATGCAAGTTTGTCGCACTCTCGAAACCCTAACCCTGTAAGGTGTCGAGAGAGAAACTTGTCCCCCTTCGATGCAGTTTTTGTTTAAAAGCGCGAAATTTCCCCAGAATTTGCATTGCAATGCACATCCCTTTCTAAAATCTACCCCTCGATCGTCTCTAAACCTGGGACATTACAGTTCTCGCCAGGTCTTCAGTCGTGATCAACATCGGGCCAAACCCCCTTGTATTGTTCATGTCGCATACCTCCAGTGTTGATCTTGCCTTCTTCTGAGGTGTCAGCCGGGCTCCGGCCACGATAGCAGCGGCGGCAGCCGAGCCAACATCTCCAGCTTGCTCAGCAACAAATTCAGCTTTTCTTTTCCTTCTTCCTTCAGTAGAATTTTCCACTGAGCACAACTGTAAACCACTTGTCTCCACAGCCCCTCCATGCCAAACCATTGAGAACGATTGGACACTTGATCATTTCTGGTAATCCAGATAGTTCTCAGGATAGCAGCAAAGATCATATTGTACATATTATTCTTTTTCTTTTCATTTCAAAGAGATGTATATCAGACATGTTTGAAATCTTAAGTTTAAGACCCAGGACTAAAACTATTTCCTTCCAAATATTGGAAGCAACCACACAGTCAAAGAAAAGATGCTGAAAAGATTCCAATTCATTGCAAAAACACAAGTCAAATCATCAACATTTTGTCTCTTGACCAAGTTATCTCTAGTGAGTAACTTATTGTGGAATAGCAACCAAAGAAAGAAATGTATTTTTGGGGGCACTTTAATTTTCCAAACACAATGAATGTCAATAGGCTTAATCCCACCAAAATTAACCACATCATACATGGATTTCACAATATAAACCCCATTGGCCTCCCACATCCAAATCAAAACATCTTTCATATTATTCAAAGTAAGTGTTTGAGCAATTTGTTGAATTTCCAGTCACTGCATCATCAATCTATGGTCAAAACATCTTCTAAAGGTTACTTTCAGAGAAGACCCATCCCAAAGATCAGCAATGGTCTTATTGTGCTCATTAACTAGGAAGTAAACTTCCCAATATTGAATTGCCAAGCTGCAAGACCCAAACCAATGATCTTTCCAAAATTTTATATTCCTACCATCCTCTACTTTTAACTAATAGACCATCTTAGCAGCTTTGGCAGCCCACATAACCCTTTCCAAAAGGAAGAGGCACCACTAGATGAACAAGAGAAGAAATTGGGGTTAGCAACATTGTATTTGTTGTCAACTATCTGTTTCCACAGCTTGTTCTCATTTAAGTGATATCTTTTAATTCAAGAGGTTAACAAACACATATTCATCTCTGATAAGTCAGGAATGCCTAAGCCTCCATACTCTTTTTTCCTAGTGACCAAACCCCGGTTAGCTAAGTGATACTTATGATGCCCCTCATAATTGTCCCAAAGGCAGTGAGCCATCTGAGAATTAATAAGGGTAATAACCCATTTGGGAAACTTGATCACACTAAGTAAATAAAGAGGAATACTGGCCAGGACACTTCTAACCAGCTCTAATTTAGCAGCATGGTTAAGAAGCTTCCCTCTCCAACCAGCAGCTCTTTTGAGGATTTTGTCAGCAACGGGTTGTATATCTTCTCTCCTAAGCTTACTATGATGTAGGGTAACTCCTAAATATTGCATAGGAAATTCACCTAATTTACAACTCAAAGATTGAGCAATAAACTGTTCATCATTCTCATCCACATTAATAGGAACTAGATCGCACTTATGGAAATTGATCCTCATGCCAGACATATGCTCAAAACAAGCTAGAATCCATTTCAAATTTATGGCAGAAGACAAACTATTTTCTAGGAAGAGTAAAGTATCATCAGCATACTGCATACTAATGATTACCCCTCCCCCAATTCTTGCATAAGTCCAGCTAGTTGTCTATTAACAACAGCTTTGGACAGGACCTTAATGAAAACATCAGCCATAAAGTTTAAAAGAATGGGGATATGGGATCCCCTGCCTCACACCTCTACTAGTGATAAAAAACTGACTATTACAATCATTGATCCTAACACCAACAGAACCATTGTGCAAAAGCCCCTCAATGATAGACATCCATCTAGGGCTAAAACCCCTCATCCTCATGACTCTCAAAAGAAAATATATGTCCACCCTATCATATGCCTTATCATAATCAAGTTTAAAAATAAACCCAGACTGACCATTGTGCCCTGCATTATGAATAACTTCATGTGCAGAGACAACACTCTCAAGATTATACCTCCCCTTAATAAAAATTGTTTGGTTAGGGGAAATAAGTTCTTCACTAACCACACCCAGCCTATTAGTGGCACACTTCGAGAAAATCTTAAAGCTGCAATTGGTTAAAGCAATGGGTCTGAATTTATGTATATTTACAGCTTCAGCCTCATTTGGAATCAAAGTCAATAAAGAGAAATTCAATCCAAATAGATCCAGTTTCCCTTCATTCCAATCATTCACCATAGCATGAAATCAGCTCTAATGAGCTACCAAAAGTCTTGATAAAAAAGAAAAGAAAACCCATCAGGTCCAGGAGCACCCTTAGCATAAGAGCCAAACATTGCATCCTTTACCTCTTTTTTTAGAAAAAAGCAGCCTTAAGCATATCATTATGCTCTTGGGACACCATATCCTCAGGGTCCCAAAAGTCAAGAATTAAATCAATGTCAAGGCAAGATTCTTTGCATAAAAGGTCTTTATAATATTTAACAACAATATCTAACATAACTTTGTTATCTTCAACCATCCCTGTATCACCTTGCAGCTGACCAATTTGCTTCTTCCTCCTCCTCTGATTTTCTGCAGAATGGAAGTAAGCAGTGTTACGATCACCTTCCAAGATGTATCTTTCCCTATACCTTTGTCTAGACTTAATTCCTCATTACTCCAAATTTTAGTAAGCTCAACAGAAATATACTTCATTATAGCTTTAGAAGCAGGTGATAAACACTGAGTTTCAGAAATAATGTCAAGCAAGTCATATTCAGCAACCAGCCCTTGTTTGAGTTTCCTCTGGGCAGATTCAATGTTGGCTGGCCAACCTTTCAAACCTTTTCTAGTTTTCCTCATTTTAAATTGCCACCTATCAAGAGAATTTTGAAAATGACAAGGAGTTTGCCAAAATTTGGCTACCACTTGTTCAAAACCCTCAATCTTAAGCCACCATTTTTCAAATCTGAACTGTTTATCATGATGAATTTTCAAAGCACCGGTATCCACAATAAGAGGGGTATGATCACTACCAACTCTAGCTTTTGAAGATAAACTACTAGCAGGGAATAAAGAATCCCAACAAGTAGACACAAATACTATGTCTAGCAAGGCCATGGCCAGATTATCCTGGTTATTAGCCCAAGAGAATTGCCTACTAGAATTTTTAAGCTCCATAAGATTGAATTTGTTAATCCAATCATTAAACAAATTGGCCCAGTGTTGATTTATATTACCAGTGTTCTTTCCACATTTTTCTCTAATGAGATTGAAGTCACCACCAATTAAGGTAGGACCATTCCAGCAAGCATATACATTATGTAACTCATTGATAAAATCTAATTTGTACTCCTCATATGCAGAGCCATAAACAGTAATGACTCTCCAAACAATATTATCCTTTTTGGCTTTTATTTGCATAGAGACACAGTAAGTAAATATATCCCACTTAACTATGTCAAACAAATCAAGGCTAATGCCAACAAGGATACCTCCAGCAGTTTTAACAGCTGGCAACCAGTTCCAAGAGAATTTCCCTCCAGGATCTAGCTGCTGCCAAGGTAGTCAGAATCCCGATCCTACTATCGGAATCCTATGATTTGACGATCTTACATGTTGAATCCCACTATGAATCCCAATCGGGTATAATTCATGTTGAGTCCCAATCCAAATCATAGAATCATTTGCAATAATGTAGAATCTCGATCCTTTTTATGGATTTTTCGATTCTACTAACTCTTTATTTTTCCGATCCGCTAAGCCCACATGGATACTACTTAAACATCCCAAGCCCTTTTCACTTGCTTCAGTATCCTTTATTTACCTACCAAACCTCAAATGATCTATCACTATAACATTATTGCTAGAAACTTTATGGATTATTATTTTATCTTCATTATACTATTAAAAAAACTTTGTGTTCGATAAAATTACCTTCTCTGAGTAAGCATGGTAGGATCCCAGATTCTACGATTCGATACTACGACTCGATTCCGCCCGACGAAAATCGACTCAACTCTGAATCCCGACTCTGACTACCTTGGCTGCTGCAATTGTAAGCTAGAGAAATCCTCTTTTTTGACTCAGGTAAATCAGGCCGACGAAAATCGACTCAACTCTGAATCCCGACTCTGAGTAAACAAATGATATCAGGGCATATCTCTCTAATGAGATCATGCACTCTGGTAAGCTTATCAGGCCTATTTAAGCCTCTAGGATTCCAAATTAGGGCTACCACCATTTTTTAAATTAGCTTCCTTCTCCCCCGTTTCCTACTATGGACTACTGTCCAAGGTTCATCCTCATCAGGTACATCACTAGTGTGATCCTCCTGATCAGATAAAACCCCATTTCCATCCTCCAAACCCACCCTTAGTTCTTCCACAGATAGACTAATGTCAATAGGAAGAAAGCTAGCGGGGTTAGAGTTATGAAAATCATTAAGTCTTTTTGTTTCAACCTCTTTAATCTTATTAATGACCGAATCAACATTCAGATTTTTATGTCCCAGGCTAATGCCAACATTTTTTTGCTTTAGCAAATAACACTTGATTATCAAGAGCAGCAAAAGAGTTGGAAAAGCCACAAATCTTATTACCTTTAGGAATTTCCAGGTTTTTTTGCCTTCTTAAAGTCTTGAGCTTTTTTAATAGCAGTCTTGCCATCTATTGGAATCCTAGAGCTCATCCTTGTAGCTTGAACAGGTCCCCACTGCTTCTTCTCCTTCCATACCAGAGAAGGCATGGCAGGTTTGTTAGAGACCATTTCATCACTCTTCTTCTTTGCACCCTTAATCTCTTCATCACTTTCATCATCAAAATGTTGGAGGAGATTCTTCCCAATGTTCTGCCCAACATTCCTTATCACCAAAGCATTGTCAGCAGAGATATGTGGCTCCATTCCAAACACCTTGTCTTGTACACTTGTCTCCAAGCTCTGTTGAGCAACATACCTAGAGACACTCCTCCCACCATTAGGAGGGATGGAAGGATCAGTCTTCATCTTGATATTGCTTCCACTAGTCTTGATTTTATCCAAAGCCTTGAAGTCATCACCAAGTTCAGCATCCTCATAAATCTTGTCCCCTTCATTATTGTGACCAGGGTCTTCATCATCATCCTCATCAACATCAATAGCTTCTCCTTCAGCCTCCACAAGAAAGTCATTCAGGAAGAAACATTGCTCCATTTCAAAAAGCTTGTTGGATGGGATTTTGGATTTGTCCCTTACATCCACCTTGACTCTTACTTCCTTGTAGAAACTCCTGAAGATGCCATGCCAATCAATGTTGACAAGCACACTTAGAGTAGTAGAGACTTGGAAAATTGTCTTCCATGTCAACCACTTGGCAGGGATGCCAAGTATCTTGACCCATACCTCTTGGAATTCCTCAAAAGGTTTTGCTTCACCTTCCCAATTCACAAAATATATCACCACTCCTTCCTTCTTGAGATTAATGGAAGGGTATTCCACTAATTCCTTAATTCTCTTGCTAGGGGGAATCTCACCAAGAACCTCTTGGGACCAAGTTGTCTGATTTGCCAAAACCAATTCACCTTCCAAATTTCATTGAAACTTTTCTCAAGCTCCTCAGCAGATATTTCACCTTCCTTGACCACCATTACCCCCACATTGTCCATGTTAAGCCATTGAACTGCTTCTGGTCCTTCCACCTCCACATGAAAGAAACCCAGTCCAGGATTAGCACTCCCCAATATTGAGTAGTAGGCAAGAGAGAACACCACATCAGGCAGCTATCCATGTGATGTCCAGTCTTGCTGCAAATGAAGCACCTTTTGATTTTGGTGCAGAGACCCACATAATGGCCAAGTTCTCCACAATTGTAACAAGTAAAATCTTGAATTTAGGGTCCAGCACAGGTCCAGGACTACTAGCTACTGTCAAATGCAAGTTGTTCCCATTGCTATCACCACTAGCCTTAGATCCATCAGAAGCAACCCCTTTCTGATTCTTCTTCTTATTCTTACTTCCACCAGAGATTTGCTATTGATGTGAAGGATTCAAACTAGCAGTGCTACCCTGACTATTAGGTTGAGGAAGACTGGGAGTAACACCCTGAGGCAGCATCATCATAGGGTTGAAACTAGCAGGGGGTTTTGTTGATTGCCAAAGAACCGTGACCACTGGCTCATCGGCATATTCCACATGTGGGGTTGCATCATTGGAAACATACGTTGTCCAGCCGCCCCCATCTGCTGCATCATAGGTTGGGAAACTCAGTTTTGACCACCACTGGATCAGGAGTGGCTCCAAGGGAGGTTGCAGCCGATTTCGCTGTCGTGGCTGCCGCTGGAGGAGCACGTCCACCACCAGAACCACGACCACCACCAGCTCCACTAACTCTCCCTAAACCTCGACCCCCACCCGCCATCTTGACTACCTCCACGAAAGATCTTCTCCCTTCTTCAGCTCCCCACAGTTCTGAGAACTTGATCATCGTGGGTTTGGGAAGGAAACCAGCTCTAGCGGGGTAGCAATCTGCCGGGGAGAAGGATCTCGCCTGGACCAACTCCTTCCTGACCCAGACTAGTGTCTGAGACCCAGGAGGCGCCCCATATCCGATCAAGCGGAGTTTGCCTGAGACAGGCGGAGCGTCCGTCACTATATCCCTTTCTGAAAGCGTATTTCTGAAACCCGCCAATCCAGAGAGGCCATCAATAGCTTGATTGCGATCTGGTGGATCCAATCGACGGCCCCCTATGGCTGCTAGCACAGAGCGGCTGCGCAGTGGGGCTCTCCTCTTGGGACTTCTCCGTGTCTTCATCACCCTCTCTGGCGAGAAGCTTCTCGTCGGGGATGGATCCCCCCGACGAATCCTCTCCACTCGCCGCCGGAGAGCCGCATCACGTCGAGGACCAACTGAACCCTCAGCCCACACCCTATCACCGCCAGGCAGGAGCAATGGAGATGGCCTCTGCGGCGATCTCAGAAACGAAACCCTCACGCCGTCCAATTCTCCAGATCTTCCAAACCTTGTTCCGCCATTACCCGCTTCGGGTCTTCGGGTTCCTTGAGCTTGATTATTGCCAGCGCCGCGATCAGTTGCTCCTCGAGCCCCTGCCCTGAGATCTGAGGCCTCCACCCCTTTGCCAGCTGCTCCATCGCCCATGACGACGCGAGACTGATCTGGAGGATTAGCAGCTTCCGCCGCAGCAATGCTTGCCTTCTCCCCTCCGCCATCTTCACCTCCTCCTCCCTCCGCGCCCTCTCCTCCCCCATCTTCACCTCATCTGCGAAAGAGGGGAAGCCAAGCGTCCACTTCAGGATAGACATGCTCCTCCGCCGGCCGCACCGGTGAGTACCAGCGACGGCGGGAGGTCGGAGAAGGGAAGGGGCGGCGGCGGTGACATAGGCATCCCCAATGGGCCTGCCGAAGAAGGTACCCGGGGTTTACTGAAGGCCCATGACTCGAAGAATATGAAGCCCGGAAGCCCAATTAAGCGTCGGTTTGGAAAGATAGAGTTGTACACTACAAGAAAAGTTCTGATAGACAACGTCTCAAAATCGTCCGCTAAGGGGTATTTTTCGTCGCCTATGGGCCTAACCCGACGATATGGGTTCCGTTGTGGAAACTGCGTCAGGCAAAGTCCAACGACGATTTTT